>NC_141151.1:127148482-127457927 GCF_053477565.2 Lygodium microphyllum
AAGGGATATCGAAAGGATCTGTTACTTGGGAAAAGCTGAAGAAAGCTGTGCAAGGAAGATACTTACCACCTATGTATCACACGCAGAAAATGAATGAGTTCTATGAGCTAAAATAGCTAGGAGTCACTTTTGACGCATACTACTCAAAATTTGTCTCACGTCTTAAGTATGTGCCATGGATGGACATAACACAGCAAGTGTTGAAATTTTATGTTGGCCAGTGAATACCTGCCTCGAATCTATGCACCCAACAGATCTACAAGATGCACTCATTGGATCTGCGCCCATAATTCAGGAGGTGTGGGCTAGGCTAAGAAGTAACAAAACTTGGTCTTATAATGACCAGAACAAAGGAGCACATAGGCCCCCAATGAAGAGAGTTCAAGGTCAAAACAGGGGACAAAGAAAAAAAAAGCAAGGACTAATAATGTCAACAACTTTCTCCCTACCCAAAGCAATGGCCAAAATCTCCTTTGTTTCCACTGCAACGAGCTCGGTCATTTCAAGAGGCAATGTCCCAAGCTTGGCAGAGGACATCGTCAAGCACCTTTCCAAGGAATTGACCGTGGCTAGGGAGCCATCACCCGAGGCAGAGGAAGAACCGCCTGTGTTGCCAACATGGAAATGTGCGAAGAAGAATATCTCACCATGGAAGCAGAGTTTGAAAGGGCGACAGTCCATGCAGCTCTTCACAAGAAAGGCCCGAATCGCCAGTTTTCAGTGATTTAGACACCATCGGACTAACAAGGTAAAGGTTTCAAAACCTTGATTGATTGTGGTAGTACACATTCCTTTATCTCACTAGCTTGTGCAAGAAGATTAGAAATAGCCACAGTAGAAGCACCTACCTTGCTTGTGGAATTAGCAAATGGTCGTGAGGTCACTTGTACGAGGCAAACTGCTAAGGTGGAATTCTTTGTGGGAGGAAAGATGACTTCGGTTAAATTCAAACCCATGAACCTAGGTATCCATGAGTGTTTACTAGGAATGGATTGGCTTAAACCTAAGGATGCCCACATTCATTGTGGAAAAGGCCAAGTTTCCTTTTAAAAGTCTGAAGGGGAATTGGTCACAACTCAAGGTGAGGCTGGAAAGCCGAAAATTCAATTGACCAAAGCATCTCGGATTATAAAGGGAGTTAGAAAGGGACTACCTGTCTACTTGATTAAGCTCAATAAGTTAGATCAGAAGCATGAGTCTAGTGAAGAACCTTCATGGCTAAAGGAGTACGCGGACGTATTTCTTGAAGAGCTGACAGAACTCCTGTCTCAAAGAGAAGTGGATCATGAGATCAAGCTAGTGCCAAGAGTTGGGCCAATTGCAAAGAGACCTTATAGGTGTTGAGAATCAGCAATCACACTCAAACAGCCTCTTTGTATGGAGTCTCAGGGTCAAGGACATGCAGGGTGACTTATCCCATATGCACAATGGTGCCTACTGCAGTTTCCTACTTTCCTATAAAGCATTGTACTTGCTTCCTTTCTTAATGCAATGATAGTACTCTTTTCATTTCAGTAAAGTGTCAATGTCATTGTCCACATACACAAGATTGTGTTTATGAGTCCAAGTCTCAATCTTGGAACCTAATTCACTTGTGTAACAAACAGTGTCATTCCATCATGAGTCTACACTTCTCCTTCCATCCTCCATAGCTTCCGGTTATGTCATGCTCTAGATACCGCATTTCTAACATGGTATCAGAGCACAGCTGAGCATGGCTTAGCATGTCTCAGGTCTCCTCTCTGCTCTTTCAGCTCCTCTTCATCTCTGGACAGCTCAAGATTGGTGTATGACTCTATTTCCAACTTCATACTTCATCCTCACTCTTGTCTGCCATAGCCAGATAGTACCCAGCTCACTTGGAGCTTCTTGATCTACTTCTACAGCCCATATTTCCCCACGCTTCCTTCTGGAGAAACTTTCCTATGGTCCTAGCGCAGCTCCTCGTCACATCAAAGGCCGACATTGGTAAATTGTAGCTTCAGCATTGCACAAATTGGAAGTCGCTGCCCATTCTGCGCCATATTCCGGTCGTACAGTTCGCGCTGCCTCTGCGTGCTGTGATCTGGTCCGTGTGCATAGGGCAATTGAAGCTCATTACCCAAGCTTCCTTCCCATCAAGTATTATGCAAAATGGTTACGACCACGAGCTGCACGAGCTGAAAAACCAGGCTGCACCCTGCAAACCCTAAAGGGAAGCCATAGCCCTTGAACCAAAGCTCATAAGCCTATTCAATTTCTCATTCCTTTGGGCTCAACCAATAATTTGCAACTCTGATCTACTCAGTGCCTCATTCAAAATCAACAAGAAGAAGGTTCAAGAAGATCCAGCATCAACATCAGGCTCATCAAGAACAGTATCTATTGATACCTATCAAGTGTTATTTGACACTATTTTTCTTGTATCCTTTGATACACTTGAGTACAACACTCTTACTGATTTAACTCAGATCTGAAGGCATCAACATCAAATCAAGAAGGGGAAGATCACTTGGAGAAAAAGACTTTTGCAGATTTGGTATCCATTGACACTCAATCACTTGGAGAAAAAGACTTTTGCAGATTTGGCATCCATTGACACTCAACTCGCCAAATGCTCGATTCAAAGGAGTCGGATTCCACACTTGGCAAACCCGCATCAAGCTCATTCTGATGAAGAAGGGTCTCTGGGCCATCACAAATGGCAAAGAGAAGAAACCGAGGGACGCGGACCTTGCAACTACTTGGCAAAAGAATGATGACAGAGCCCAGGCCATTATCAAATTGGAGCTAGATGACAGTTATATCCATCACGTGGATAACTGCGAGACCTCACAGGATACATGGAAAAGACTTGACACCCTGTTCGGTGCACAATCCAAATCATCAAAGTATGGTCTCCTAATTGAATTCTTCAGGCTTGAAATGAAGTCCAGCACATCACTTGCCACACATCTTAATTACATGGAAGGACTCCTAACCCAACTTGCAGGAATCAACATTAAAATGGATGAAGATGTTTGCATCGGTGTTCTACTTAAGAGCTTGCCTCCTGAATATAATAACGTATCAACAACTTTAATCAACATGCCAAATCCTGAACTTGTTGATATCCAGGCATCACTGTTAGAAGAAGAAAAGAAGCTAAAAACTAAAGAAGAACCAAGTACCTCTAGAGATGAGCATGCATTATATGTTGGCAACAGGTACAAAGGCAAGAAAGATCAGCTCTTTTGTGACTTCTGCAAAAGGATCGGACACACCGAGAAGTTCTGCCACGCAAGAAAGAGATCCCAAAAGGCCTATCTAGTCGCAGTCAAAGAAGAAGAAGAAAATGAAGCAAAGGAAGAAGAAGATGAAGATCACCAGGATCGGAAGGACAAGACTCATCAGTCCTTGTACTCTCATAATTCTGATAGACTGTTTTAATAACCTTGTATTTTCCTTGCCCTAATGCTTCCTGCCATAAGCTTTGTAAACTCCTTATGTAACTTGGCATTACAGTCCCTGTACACTTTGTGAGGCCCCTGTTACAGCCTCTGGATGTCCACCATGTTTATGGTACCCACACTTAGCTTTGTCTGCGACAGCCTCTGGTGTTTATTGCCATGTCTGTGGTATGCCCACACTTTGCAGGTGGTTCTCATTACAGCCTCTATACACTTTGTGCCTTTTCCTAGTTGTGATTGAGGAGGGGTGTTGAGAATCAGCAATCACACTCAAACAGCCTCTTTGTATGGAGTCTCAGGGTCAAGGACATGCAGGGTGACTTATCCCATATGCACAATGGTGCCTACTGCAGTTTCCTACTTTCCTATAAAGCATTGTACTTGCTTCCTTTCTTAATGCAATGATAGTACTCTTTTCATTTCAGTAAAGTGTCAATGTCATTGTCCACATACACAAGATTGTGTTTATGAGTCCAAGTCTCAATCTTGGAACCTAATTCACTTGTGTAACAAACAGTGTCATTCCATCATGAGTCTACACTTCTCCTTCCATCCTCCATAGCTTCCGGTTATGTCATGCTCTAGATCCCGCATTTCTAACAATAGGATGTCTATCTCGGAAGTAATTGAGCTGAAGAAGCAACTCAAGCAGCTGCTAGATCAGGGCTATATCCATCCTAGCAGTTCACCATGGGGTGCTCCAGTACTGTTCCAAAAAAATAAAGATGGAACGCTTCCACTGTGTATTGATTACAGAGGGTTGAATCAATCAACTGTTAAGAACAAGTTCCCTATTCCTAGAATAGATGAGCTTCTTGATTGTCTTCAGGATGCAAAGATCTTCTCCAAGATAAATCTGAGGTCTGGTTACTATCATATAAGGATCAAGGAAGAAGATATCCCAAAGACGGCCTTCAACACAAGATATGGACACTTTGAGTTCCTAGTTATGTCATTCAGGCTCACGAATGCACCTGCCACCTTCAACTGGTTAATGCAGGATATCTTTAGGCCATATCTTGATGAATTCGTACTCGTCTTCTTTGACGATACCCTAGTCTATTCCAAACAAGAAGAAGATCATGAACCCCATCTTCGGATTGTCCTTGAGACAATGAGGTCACACAAGCTCTACGCTAAGATGAAAAAGTGTGCGTTCTTCAAGCATTAGATTGATTATCTAGGATTCATCGTATCAGCAGAAGGAATATCAGTGGATCCGGCCAAAGTCAAAGATGTTCTGCAATGGCCAATACCAACAACTGTCAAAGAAATACACAATTTTCTTGGATTGATAGGATAGTATAGGATCTTCATAAAAAACTATGCTTTGATTGTAGCACCTCTGACGGATTTACTGAAGAAGCAAACATCCATTGCATGGTTAATTACCGAACAATCTAGCTTTGATAGATTAAAGCAAAGTTTGGTATCAGCACCTATCCTAAAACTTCCAGACCAACCTCAGTAAGGAGTTCGAGGTAGTAAGTGATACTAGCACGCTTGCCTTAGGATGTGTGCTCATGCAAGAAGGTCATCCTGTAGCATACTCTTCAAGGAAACTGAAGAGCCATGAGAACAATTACACTACCCATTATCTAGAACTATTAGCTGTCATCCGTGCTCTGAAGCTTTGGAGACACTACCTGTTGGGTAACAAGTTTACTCTAGTGACGGATCATAAAAGTCTCAAGTGGATCTTTACCTAGAACAAGCTCAACATGAGGCAACGTCAGTGGATTGAAGTTCTGGAGGAGTATGATTTTGAAATCAAATACCAACCTGGAAAGGAAAATGTAGTTGCCGATGCACTCAGTCGCAAGGCATTCCTTAATTCTCTAATCTTGCAAAATCCATCAACAGCTAGATCTCTAGCCACAAAGGTATCCATGCCAAACAACCCAATACTTGATCTAGCTAAAGAAGAAGCATGCCATGATCCAGCCTATCAAAATATGCTAAGGGAGATCCCTATGAAGGACCAGGACCAGAAGCTACAGGCTAAGTACCATGAATTCTCTATCAATAGTGGACTTGTCCACTATAGAACGAGATTATGTATACCAACAAGCAAGTCACTTAAGTAGAAGATAGTGTGGGAGGCTCATGATTCCCCTTTCTCAGGACATCCTGGCTATGCCAAGACCCTCAATGCAGTTAGGAAGAGCTACTATTGGGAGAGGCTTAAAGGTGACATCCTCAAATATGTCACTGAGTGTTTATCTTGTCAACGTATTAAGGCTGAACATGTCAAAATGCTAGGAAAATTGCAACCACTTGACATTCCCCAAATGAAATGGAAATTCATCAGTATGGACTTTGTTGTTGGCCTACCCCAAGTTCAGGGAGGATACAACTCCATCATGGTTGTGGTTGATATGCTTACTAAGGTTGCACACCTTATACCAGTTAAGACAAACTATAAAGCCTCAGACATTGCGAGGTTGTTTATCAAGGAGATATTCAAGCTACATGGGTTACCTAGAAGAATCATTAGTGATCGTGATTCTCTCTTCACATCAGACTTCTAGCGAGCTATATTTGAAGCCATTGGGACTCCACTCTATTTTAGTATAGCTTACCATCCCCAAACTGATGGCCAAACGGATCGAGTCAATCAAGTTATTGAGGATATGCTAAGGGCACACTGCTGCCGTGAACCAAAAAGGTAGATTCAATACTTGCCCTTGGTTGAGTTTTCCTACAATGCTTCTTACCAACAAAGCATTCAGATGACCCCTTTTCGAGCATTGTATGGTCATGACTGTCGAAGTCCCCTAAACTTCTCAGATCCAACCTTGAGGATTGAAGCTTCAAGGCAGATGCTGGAAGAGATGGATGAGCAAATAAAGTCAATAAGACAGGACATCCAAGCCACTAAGGATAGATAGAAGGCATACACAGATTTCAAGCGTCAAGATAGAACCTTTGAGGAAGGAGACATGGTCTTCACTCGCATATGCCCAAAGAAGAGTTCCCTATCCTTAGGAGATTGCAAGAAGCTAAGTCCAAGGTATTGTGGACCATACAAGATCCTCAAGTGCCTAGGACCTAGTGCTTATACAAGATCCTCAAGTGCCTAGAACCTAGTGCTTATAGACTGCAACTCCCTGAGAACCTAGAGGTTCATAATGTATTCCATATCAACCTATTGAAGAAGTATGTACCTAATCCTATCATCTACTTGATGATCAAAAGTTGTAATGCCTAGCCAAGGAGTCCTTGAGCTACGGCCTGACATGATCCTAGATGTTAGGGAGAGACAACTAAGATCCAAAACCTTGAGAGAATGCCTCATCCACTGGAAAGATTATCCCGAGGAGGATGCCACTTGGATGGATGAAAGCCCTCTCAACCAACAATATCCCCAGTTCATCTCGAGATGAGGACATCTCGATTCCTCCAAGGGGGAGCGAATGTAATATTTCCATTTGAGTAAAAAAATTACTAAACCAACCTCCCACGCACCGTAAATTCGTGAAAAGATTATCTCCAGTGCCGGCAGTTGATCTCTAACCATACGCAAGAAATGGAGTACTCCGCATTGGTCAACCGGGACCGAGGATCAAAAACCGCATCACCTGCAGGGAAACATCCTCTTGGGAGGAGGTTAAGAGGATAATGATGGAGTTATTACAAAAAAAAATTATTTACCTTCCCTAGCCGATGCGTGGCGACTAAGGGAAGGGGATGGGCTATCATGGGCAACTTGAGGAGGTGGAAGGGAAGAAGCCATGCGAGGGGCCACGTAGGGGGGAGGTTCCCTCTCCCCCTTGTCCTATAAATACACCCTCTAAGGGGGAAGGTAAGGATGAAGGAGGCTGCCACAGGCTAAAAGGACTTCGGTTGCGTGAGGCATTGTAGACCCTCATAAGAGAGGAGGGGGTGCTGTGAAGCCGGGTGGTCACCGCTTGCTGTAGAAGAGCCGCCGCCTGAGGCTCGATAGCCACCGCCAATCCGCCAGCTCCGTTGGGCCTGCCGTAGGACGCCTGTGGCTTAACAACTGCCGCCATCTCAAGAAAGACTCCCCACACTCCACGTCAGTACCACCCCTCCCTCTTCCACGTGTTTATCATCTTTCCCCCTCCCACGTAACTATTATCCTCCCCTTTTCCACGTGGCCCTGCACACACCCCCCAGAAGCCTCTTAGAAGCTTCTAAGGGGGCTTCTCTAAGCCCCCTTCCTATTGGATCCACCCACAAGCCCATTTTTCTAGCTGGGTTTAAAGGCCCTTCCTATTGAACTCTCCGAAAGCTCAAATTTTTCCCCCTCCTAACCTTCGAAGATGAAGCCTATAAGGCCTTCCCATTAGTTCCCTAATACGCCTTTCCGGGACTTTGAAGGAGAGGAAGCTACAAAGCCCTTCCCACTCGATTTCCCCCATAATCCCATTGAAGAGGACTTCCTTAAACTCTCGGGATTTTTAAAGAAAATAAGTATAAAGCCTTTTTGGGATTTAGAGTTCCCTTTTTCCACAAGGTCCATAAAGCCATTCCTAGTCAAAATTTCGATGAGAAGAATATCTCTCAAGCTGCCTTTTCTGCAAGGCCTTCACAAGATCCCTTCACAAAATCCCTCTTTTCCGAAAGGAAGAAGGCCCAAGCTCCGAAGCCTAAGGCCTTCCAAAGCCAAATTCCGCAAGTTGGCACTTCTGTCAAGGAGCCATACCTCAAAGGGATTTGCGCGTATAAGGAAGATGGCCAAAAATCATAAGACTACGAGCCAATGCAAGAAGTTTGAATCCAGAAAGGCAAACTAGAAGTCGAATTCACGATGGCCCCTAAAAAGTCACAAGGCGCAACCGCAGGAGGATCATCTCCTAATATTCATGTGGATATTTCACCGAACCCACAAGTCCAGGTTTTCTTCTTATTTTTGATTTACATCGAAGTATTGCAATTATGCATGGTTAATTCATGGGATTAGGATGCACTTTTGTGATTGAAATACTTTGGCTATTTTAAAGGAAGTAACTCATGAATATTGAAGATCGGTCATTTGTATTTTTCAATGGAATGAACGAAAAAGAACACAGGATATCTATGCATTCTTAGCAAGTTGTGTTTGTGCAATGTAAAGTAACGAATCTAGATTAACTAATGACTATCATTACAAAGTCAAAATTATTGTAATACACCTTCGATCGTGCATGGAAAGATTAAATCACCTATCACATTATTAGACAAATCTTTCTTGGTATTGATTCTTAAAACGTCATTATCAACCATAGGAAATTGCAAAGCATGGAAAGATTCTAAAGTTGCATGAAGTAGGTTAACTCTAGCTTCAATTGGCATAAATCTCATGTAACTGCATAGTAGTTAGAAAGATTTCATAATGCCCATTCGTCATACGAATATTTCATTCAAAAATGTAGTTAGGGAAAGGCTGCATGGTTCGTTTTAACATAAAACCTTAAAAGCTTAGTGGCATAAATCATGAATGCATGTCCTAGTAGGATCAATCGAAATTATGCCGTAACTTAACATGCGCTTTGATCTTAACAAGAAACAAATTAGGGTTTTTGTCCTAAAAATCACTCGTTAAAAAGATGAAACTCGGATTGAGTTGGAACCCCTAGGTCTGACGATGTCGGCCTAGTGCAATTGGGAATGGATTGGATATGAAGACACCCTAAACGCTGTTTTTATCTAATCATGATTCTGTGACTAGAAGACGCCGTTCGACAGGTGAAATAGTCCCATGGATTAGATGTGACACTTGTGCAACAAGTTGCAACGTTGCATGATCTTGTGGTTTGATCACAAGAGAATGGCCAATTCCTCGGAATGAGATTGGCAGATTCTTGCACAAGTTTAACTTGCAAGAGGATGAGTAGTCATCCTGTTATATCACCTTTCTTGGAAAAAGTTGCCAAGATAAGGAAATTAGATATTTGCTTGGAAGCAAAGAACCAATCAATAATTTGGAGCAACATAGTCGCCATGATTTACTGTTAATAGAACCTAAGGTATTGGTTAAGTTGGGTTAATAGGGTACGGCCCTAACCCAAGGACATACATGTTAACAAACAAACCCTTGGGGATCTTGCCAAGTTGCAATTGATCCTAGATCGAATGTTGGATGCATTCGGAGAGAAGGATTCACTCCTTAGCAGTTGGCCAAATTAAGGACCACTGGAAATGATTGTGCTTGTAACAGTTTAGAGAGCATTGTTTGCTTTGTTTGCTCAAGGAATTAAAGGATGAAAAGATATTTAATGCTTTAGGTTGAAGGCCTGAAGGGAGAGGCAGCCTCAGTTACCCCCGACTGTCTGGCTAACCCTAACCAAGGGGGTTGTTAGCCGCATCGGGAAGGTGGACTAAATCCGCCGCGTGAGGTCTCTCTGTTGAGTGCTACTTGGAGCAGGAGGACGCTTGGGTGCCAGGGGGGCTCTGGCCGTAAATCCCTCGCCTTTCGGGCCCTGCACAAGAGGCCAACATGACTCAGGATTGGATCTTGGGGGCCCGCATACTAGTTTACGGGCAGAATCTTGGATTAGTAATCCATGTGGATTGCTAGATAGCCTTCGGGTGGATTATGAATAAGCCTGTGGGCTAGACTTTATGAATGTATTCCAAAGATAAATGTGATAACCTGTTGAAAAGGAACTTGTTTGACACTACTTTTTTATGTCAACTGCTAAGATTATGTGAAGGAACTAGTGTCTAACAGGCTAAAGAAGGAAGTTGCTTGATGCATGTCCAAGTAAATGTGGTAGGTAATTAGACAACTAAAATAACCTGAGGAAAGTGCAGTGGATGTGGCCATGGGTCCATCCTACGGATGGGTTGTCTTGGTTGGCTGAGAACTTTTCTCAATCATAATGGATAACAAGGAGATCTTCTCAAAGGAAATGAATAGCAAGGACACTGACCTAGAATCTAGGTTATGATAATCCCGATTTATGCTGTTTTAGGGTAACGGAATGGGACTATGCCTTACGGCAGAGAGGTCGAGCCTTGCATCCCTCTCATTTCCCATTCTCCTTGAACCAAGTGTAGTGTGAATCTGCTTCAGCCCTAGCGTTTCTGCGTAAAGTAGCTCGATTGGGGTTCGACGCTAGTTGCCGTTTAGGAAATGACCATTAGGGGAAACTTTGATTTAGGTCGGTCCTAAGTGGGAACGGCTAGAATACTTCCGCTACGTGGTAGATGCGGAAAGTCCTAGATCGCAAACCCCGTGACATTCCATGGGAGTGCCGGGCGGAGCTTTCTAGACCTCCTTTCTGATGGACTACTAAGATGTGTCCTAAAGGGAACATGTGGACACGTTACATTAAGATACGTCTCGCGACCTTGAACATCATGACCTTCATCCTTTTCGATTTGGTCTACGTTACGACAAAAATTTTGTTTTTATTATCATTATTTTTTTCTTTCTTAAATTGCTTGAGAAGGGATTTCTTCTCTTGCAATTCAACAAAATTAACATATGTAAAGTCTCCACCCACCCATAAATTAACGTATGTTGGAGTGTTTCCCATCTCATGGTATTGCCCTGAACCTCACCGGACCTCGCCACCTGCAAATTAACATATGTTGGAGTGTTTCCCATCTCATGGTATTTCCCTGAACCTCACTGGACCTCGCCACCACCACCACCACCACCACTACTACTACTACTACTACTACTACAAACAAGAAAAGAAGAAGTTAAAGAACAAGATCTTACCCTCTCTTTATTTTTTATCCATTCATTCTCTTCTCTCCGTCCCTCCCTCTCTCTTTCTCTCTTTCTTTATTACGTTGTATGTTTATTCCCTCTCTCTCTTGTTCCTTCTTTCTTTTTCTCTCTTCCTCTCCCTCTCTCATTTCCTTTAACAAAACATCTCTCTCTCTCTCTCTCTCTCTCTCTCTCTCTCTCTCTCTCTCTCTCTCTCTACTACTACTACTACTACTACTACTACTACTACTACTACTACTACTACTACTACTACTACTACTACTACTACTACTACTACTACTACTACTACTACTACTACTACTATAAAAAATAAGAAAAGAAGAAGTTAAAGAATAAGATCTTACCCTCTCTTTATTTTTTATCCATTCATTCTCTTCTCTCCCTCCCTCTCTCTCTCTTTCTCTCTTTCTTTATTGTGTTGTATGTTTATTCCCTCTCTCTCTCGTTCCTTCTTTTTTTTTCTCTCTTCCTCTTCCTCTCTCATTTCCTTTAATAAAACATCTCTCTTTCTCACTACTACTACTACTACTACTCCCTCCCTCTCTCTCTCTTTCTCTCTTTCTTTATTGTGTTGTATGTTTATTCCCTCTCTCTCTCGTTCCTTCTTTCTTTTTCTCTCTTCCTCTTCCTCTCTCATTTCCTTTAATAAAACATCTCTCTTTCTCACTACTACTACTACTACTACTACTACTACTACTACTACTACTACTACTACTACTACTACTACTACTACTACTACTACTACTACTACTACTACTACTACTACTACTACTACTACTACTACTACTACTACTACTACTACTACTACTACTACTACTACTACTACTACTACTACTACTACTACTACTACTACTACTACTACTACTACTACTACTACTACTACTACTACTACTACTACTACTACTACTACTACTACTAAAAAAACAACAAAAGAAGAAATTAAAGAACTACTATTACTACTACTACTTCTACAATAACAACAAATAAGAAAAGAAGAAATTAAAGAACTACTACTACTACAAACAAGAAAAGAATAAATTAAAGAACTACTACTATCACTACTACTACTACAAACAAGAAAAGAATAAATTAAAGAACTACTACTACTACTACTACCACCACTACTACTACTACCACTACAAAAAAGAAAAGAAGAAATTAAAAAACTACTACTACTACTACTACTATTACTACTACTACAAACAAGAAAAGAAGAAATTAAAGAACGTGATCTTACCCTCTCTTTGTTTTTTATCCATTCATTCTCCTCTCTCCCTCCCTCTCTCTCTCTTTCTCTATTATGTTTAAAGCTTTTTTCCTCTCTCTCTTGTTCCTTCTTTCTTTTTATCTCTTCCTCTCCCTCTCTCATTTCCTCTCTTTCTCTCTCAGTACACATCATTTTTTACAAAAACAAGAAAAATAAAAGGAGAAAAAACAAAAACAAACCAAGAGGTAACAATGCACTCACCGCAATGGCGCGAGGATGAATTCAGTGGCTCCTCTTCGCCCTCCATATACTTCCTCCTCTTCTTTGCAAATGGCAGCAAGAGTGATGAGAAGCTCTCCTTCTCCCTCTTTCTATCTTTCTCTCCCTCTCCCTCTCAAACGTAAGATGAAGTTTGCTCTCACTTTCTCTCCCTCTTTCGTTCGTTTGCGCAAAATACCACTCTCGATTTCAGCCCGCCTTTTTTTGCCTGAGTACCGTCGTAGCGACGCCGCTAATTTGCATCAGAAATGGCCGTTGCTATACTCTTATATCCTTGTAGTGAGATTTGCCATTGTAGCTTGAGTTGAATCCTCAACTTGAAATTTATACTGAAATTGAACCATCTCAACAATCCATTTTATAACTCTTTTCCAAAGATTTGAGTTATTTCCTAACTGTGACAATAGTGTATAGCCTACCAAAATTGTAAAGGGTTTTGGTAACCAATACCTCCTAAACGTTTTACATGCAAATATTACACTAATAATTACCAATTCAATTTTAGCATATGTTCTTTCAACTTGGAACTTCATTCCACTTGCAAAATAGATAGGCCTAATGTATAAATAATTCTTTTCTTATTGCATAAGGATTGCTCCAATAGCATCTTTTCCTATTGGTGGATTCCCAAAAAAACACCTTTTCCAATCTAGTCCTCGAATTGAGGATGCATGGCCTCTAGTTTCTTAGCTTGTTGACATACTTTCTCATCTTTTACTATCCACTCTAAAAGATCCTTCTTAGCTACCATCCATAATGGATAAAGCAACTGAGATGCCAAAGGTATGAATCTTGACATATATCATACCTTATGAATGAAAGTCATAAGGTCCTTTGTATTTACAGGTGATACTAAGGTAATTAGAGCTTTAACCTTTTTAGGATCTAGCTCTATTCCATTTGGATATTTATTGATAATTATTTGGTATTATTTTCTCTCTCCTTTAGTTAGGACAAGAATCAAGATTTTTCTCAATAACTCTCTTTTTTCTAATGAAAGTGTCTGGTCATTCCATCAATTTTTCTAATTCCTCTAGTTTTCCTTCTTCATCTTCTCCAATCAATATTCTCTCTTGAACTTATTCTATTTTTTCATTTATTACTTGAACTCTTCCTTTTTCCTCCTCAATATTTTTTGTAAATTCTTCTACTGATGATAATTATTTATCCTTTAGTAAATATAAAATTCATTTTTATTTTTCTAAAGGAAATGCTCTATTTTTTTCAAAAATTTTGGATACTTTAAAAATTATTGATTGATGAACATGTGTTCTTGATTTCTCTCTAGTGTTTAAGAAAATTTTCTTTTTTTTCTCTATTATTATTGATGAAACCTCTAGGTTTGAGTCACTTTGTGAACTCTCATCCTCACTTCCATCTTGGTTAGAACTATCACTTTCTTTCTCCTCCTCCTCTTCTTCTTCTTCTTCACTATCATCATCATTCACCAGTTGCTTTCTTGAAGCCATATCAAACTTCTTTTCTATTCCTCTCTATGGTCATAAATCATTATGGTTCCTCTCCCCCAATCTTGTATTGCACCTTTCTTCTTAAGCTAAAGTCTACCTAGGATAAGCAGAAAAGCAACCAAACTAGCTAGCATAACACATAGAAAGAAAGAAAGAAAGAGTTTTTGAAATATAGAGGTCTTTCTGAATGGAATGAATCCAAGGATTCGTCTGTATAACAAAGAGAGAATAAAAGATCCTAAAGAATCAAGGGTTTCTTGAAATCCACCTCTTTTCTTCTCTTTATTTAGTTTGTAACCACTCTAAAAAACATTTGATGCTTCATAGAAGAGTTTCGATATCCATATTTCCTTTTCTTTGTAACCATTTGTCTCGTTTTTGCCAAAGAGGATGTATTTCATAATGTGGTTGTATCTTTAAGCTTGAATTTATGCCAAATTTATTTGTAAAACCATTGAAAAAAATCTAGAATTTTTTTTCCTTAACTCTTCCTCCTCCATGTTTGTGTGTCTAAAGTCTTTTGTTCTTGCTTGATAATGTGACTTGTACATACCTTGGCTTGACCAAATAGATAGACTTCCATACTGATTGATAAATTATAGAGCATAGTTATATAAAATATGATGCATAAGTAAAATATAAGGAAAATTAATTAAAAATATTATATGAGTTAGACAATGAAGAAACTGAGCAACTTCTTACCATACAAACATAAGAACTTCTTACCATATAGTGAGTGAAGTGTTGATTACCCCAAGCTTCTATCATTGCCTTTTTGAAATGGTTCAATTGGTCTTTGAACTCTTTGAGATCATCATATTTCCAATCAATCACAATTAAAAGATATTTTATCTAGTATTTTCCAAAAAAAAAATCTATTCCAAGCCTATCCATTATTAACATGATTCTTACATGCATGATGTAGGCATTTCCATTGATTATATTTAATGGTTGAACCCCTATTTCTAGAGTTAATCTTGCCAAGCTTTCCATGAAAGCATAGGAATCCTCTAGCCTTCAGCCCACGAATGGATGAATTTTAGGGGATACAATTTTCATTCGAGGACTTTTGAAGATCTAGTTCAATAACAACATTATATCCATGTAACTACCATGCACTCTATTCTTCCTCAAATACATTGTAGTGAACCTATTCTGTGAGAAAGAATACAACAATGGACTTGCATAACTCATCAAGCTTAAGCCATTCCTCATGTGGCATAGTTGCAGGCAGATGCCCGCTCAACCTCAAAGGTTTGATCTGCGATTTCTGCACCAATACCTGCCAAATTTGGCTCTTGCAATAAGAGTAATTCGTACCATCAAGCTTAGTGATGTTGAAAATAGCATGTTCAATGGAGGAACTCGCCATAATGAAGGCTGGAAGATTGTAGACAGTTCAAAACTGCTTGTTGTTTACTACAAAAAATGACCAAAAAATCACCAAAATCGAGAGAAAATTGTGAGAAAAGTGTAACAAAAGCTACTACCCACCAAGTACTAGTGAAAATACATCATTTCAGAATATTTCAGCATGAAAAATCCATGTCAGTCCATACATATATGCTTGCTGTAATAAATTACGGATTTCAGTAAATGAGAGCTAACAGTGCCGAAATCGGATCCCAAGTCAATTAGATATTGCCAAGACCAAAGCCAGCATCATGCGGGCATAACATAGGCATATGATAGTCAATAAGCATGAATCCAACACCCAAACATGTCATACAAACATTTGCCAGTGAGTAGGCACACCCCCAGTCAATGGAGCAAAGTGTTCCTGCCACTACCAAAACTTGACACAAGTAGGTGTCAGCTCACAAAGATACGGATCCAATTCTGAGACTCGGCTCATAAGAATACAGTGAACCAAGACATATAAACCATGCATCATCCCAAAGGGTAAGAAATCCCAAAGTCTCAAGTGTTTGTAACTGCTCAATAGCATGTAACTGCTCAATGCATAAAAGCACCGCCTGCTCAATGTCTGATAAGCATTTAAGAATGCTCCCACTGGCACAAAAGCCGTATGTACGAGCTCAAGAGCTCAAACCAAGGCAAGACATAGTGCCAATGACATAAGTCCAAGACAATACATCAATAGTACATCCCAAACATCTAGGTGGTATAGCATCCATATGTAGCATCCATAAGCATGTAAGACATCAACTACATCCCAATCCAAACTCTGACAAGCCAAGTAACATCCAAGACCTAGATAATCCAAAATGCATCCAAGGTAGAGCTTCAATGAGCACTCAAGCTCAACGTATGCATAGGGTAATCAACTGGGACATGAGCATCAAGCCGTAGGCAATGGGTATGCATAAACCCAAGGAGCACCACTGTCAAAGCATATACCACTGTCAAGCATCAACCATGTCAATGAGTGCATAATGTCAAAGCTCTTCCAAAAGCATCCGAAATGAAATCCAAGCTCGAATTCGTACCCTGAAGATCAATACTTCATGGCATATATCCAAGACATAGGCCCGAACCAATAAGCATAACCCAAGGCATGTGTAATAACTTCAGCCTGCTTTTATTACAACCAAGAATTACTGTCAAAATTGAGAAATTTCAACATGCAATGAGTCCAAAATGATGGCATAACATGTGCCTTGCATCCTCCAAATATCCAGGCATAAATAGGTACCAAACCGATCATGTAGACATGCCCAAACAAGCATAGGCATCAACTACTAGTGTAGCATTGACATGAAATGTCTATAGACTGTTTGTGACAGTCATGGAACACCATTTCTAGCCACCAAACCAATGCCTAATCCCAAAGGATCAATGCCAAGGATAAGAAGACAACGAGCATGATTGCCAAGCATGTACTAGTAGTGTAAGTGCCAAGAGAGTTGCCAATGTCAGAGGACAAAGTGATCAGCTGCTGGAACAAGGCAAACAGCCCTGAAATGTTGGTGCAAATAGTGTGCTACTCTCTTGGGTGGCCTGCAACCCACGTTGTATAAATGGGGTTTAGGAGGGGCTCAAGTAGGTGCCCAAGGGGGCACACAACAAGCCTCAAGAGGTCTTGATCAAGGGCGATGTAGATATGAAGCAAGGGAGCTTCAATGGTGGTTGCCCCAAACTGTTCACAGCCTGTGTGACCTGAAAACAATACAAAACCCTATGGAGAATGAAGCAATACCTCTAATGTAATGCCCTGAAGGTGCTCAACAATGTAACATGTCCACTTGTATCTCCAAGACACGTCCTAGCAGTCCATTGGAAAGGGTGTCTAGAAAGATCCACCCGGCACTCCCATGGAATGTTACGGGGTTTGCGATCTAGGGCTTTTTGTGTCTGCCACGTAGCGGAAGTATTCTTGCCGTTCCCACTTAGGATCCACCTGAATTAGGATTTTCTTTATTGGTCATTTCCTAACAGCAACTAGTGTCAGACCCAAGCGAACTACTTTATGTAGAAGCGCCAGGTCCAAAGCTGATTCAGGCTGCACTTGGTTCAAGGAGAATGGGAAACGAGAGGGATGCAAAGCTCAACCTCTCTACATAAGGCATAGTCCCATTCCGTTCCCCTAAAACAGTGTAAATCGGGTTCACTCTTAACTCTAGGTCAACACTTTAGTTGTTCTTGTTCTTTGACGATCCTCTTGCTGTCCATCGCGATTTGAGAAAAGTTCCCGGCCAACCAGGACCACCCATCCATAGGACGGACCTATGGCCCATCCTCCGCACTTTCCTCAGGTTGTTTTAGTTATTTACTTACCTAACACATTAGTTGGACATGTAACAACCAGCTTCTTTAATTAACCGTTAGGCACTGATTCTTTCACGTAATCTTATCACTTAACATAGAAAAAAACAATATCACACAAGTTCCTTATTAACAGGTTATCATATTTATCTTTGAAATACAAAGAGTCCAGCCTGTAGGCTTATCCACAATCCGCCTGAAGGCTATCCAGCAATCCACATGGATTACTATTCCAAGTTTCTGCCCGTAGACTAGTATGCGGGCCAAGAGATCCAATCCCGAGTCACGTTAGCCTCTTGTGCAGGGCCCGAAAGGCGAGGGATTTACGGCCAAATCCCCCCTAGCACCCAAGCGTCCTCCTGCTCCAAGTAGCGCTCAACGGAGAGACCTCTCGTGGCGGGTTCGGTCCACTTTTCCGGTGCGGTCAACAATCCCCTTGGTCAGGTTAGGTAGGCAGTCGGCGGTAACTGAAGCTGCCTCTCCCTTCATGCCTTCAACCTGAAGTATAGATATCCATTTATCTTTTAATTCATTGATCCAACAAAGTCAAACAGTGCTCTAGAATCCATAGCAAGCACAAACATTTCCGTTGATCGTTTTTGTTGTTGGCAAACTGCTAAGGAATGAATCCTTTCTTTCGAATGCATCCAACACTCGATCCGGGATGACTTGCGACTTGGCAAGATTTCCTATATCCTGGGTTAGGGCGTACCCTATTAACCCAACTTGGTCAAATCTTAAGTTTATTGGGTACTTCAGTTTCTGGTCTTTAATTTCCAATTAATCTTCCTTACTCAAGAAGGATACCAATGTATTCATCCTCTTGCAAGATAACTTGCGTAAGGATCCGTCATCCTCATTGCGAGAATTTGGCATTTTTATTGTGATCCAATCACAAGACCACATGACTCCGTACTTGCTGCACCAGTGTCGCATCGTAGTATGCGACAATGGAGTCACGAAACAATCTGTTTCATGTTCTTTAGACTGACGTCGTTAGACCTAGGGTTTCCAAGTTTCATCTTTGTAAGATTCCTAGGGACAAACCCTAGTTCATTTTACGATTACAATTCACTATCCCTACATTCAGTGAATGTGGGCAAGTATTTAAGGTATAGGCGTTTCCTAGAATTTAACTTATTCTGAATGAGTATTCCCCGGCTTAGGTGTTTAGGTTTTATGCCAATTTGGTTAACTCTAGCAGATAATTTCGAGATTACTTCCACATGATTCATTGACTATGCATAAATTAATTTTTCAATCCTTAACTTATCGGTTTGAGGTCAGGCAAGGTTAATTTCAACTAATCTTCCCTTTTCTTTGCAAACAAAATTCATGCTAAATAAATAAGCAACCTTTCTCTTGCTCATTTATGCAGTTGACAATGATAATTTGATAGAGTTTATGCATCATAAGAATCATTTCATGATTTGCACTTTCCATGATGATTCATTGCAAAAAGAATAGGGGTTAATAGTGCAAGATGCAGTTTTATACCTTTAGGCTTAACCATAGTATACTATTTTAATGGGTAATAATCTAGCTCATAATTCATTTCAATGCATAAAGCTATTTGCTAGAAATACGTTTATGCTTTATTTATTTTGCATGTTCCATTAAATGTGTTAATGACTAAGTTCCTTCGTCGTAAACAACTAAGACAAAAATATATCCTATTTCTAACAATTAACCTTGCATGATTTGAATTACAACGATATCAAATAAAAATTAAGAAGGAAAACCTGGGTTTGGGGTGAGATATCCACATGGATACCGGGAGATGACCCTCCCGTGGCTACGCCTTGGACTTTCTTAGGAGGCATCGCTATTGTAGTCGTTCAGACGTGGAAGCAGCTTTACAACTCTTCTTTGGAATTCCACCTCCCTCCCTTGCACCGTCTATCGGAAGTAGTTTTTTGAAGGGCCCCTCCTTAAAGTAGGGATTTCGTACGAAGGGTGTTTCAAAATCTTTTGCCGATAAGACCTTCAACACTCTTCTTCTCTTTTACAAGTGGGGAAAAAGAACAAAAGGCCCAAGGGTATTTTGCATAGGGCAAGGAATGGTCTAAGGGGTTTAACCATGAGAGAAATGGGGAGTAATCCCTAAGTCCAAGAGAAAGGGCTTAAGGAATTTTATAAAGCACGAGGTTTTCAAAGCCCATAGAAAGCATGGGAAGGCTAAGGGGGAAAAGGCTTTATGAGCTTCAAACATGAGGGGGGGTCTTCAATATGTCACAAGGGAAAGGGAATAAGGGGATTTTTCACACGGGGGGTTTTCAATATGTCACAGAAAGGGGATTAAGGGTTTAGACACGGGGTTCCAATACCCATGGAAAAAAAAGGCTAAAGGTTTATAAAACACGGAGGGGGTGGGTTGCAAGGCCCAAGAGGAAGGGGGATTATAGTTAAATCATGGGGAGGGGGGGGGGGGGGAAGTGTGAAAGGGTTTTTGGAAAGCACAAGAAGGGGGTGAAAGGCCCTTAGGAGGATTAAAACTGGGGGGGGGGGGGAAGGTGATAATGGTTCCAAAGGGAATGGGAAAGGGGTTTAAGCACAGGGAAAAAGGGGGCTTTAAGGGTTAAACATGGGGGTGTGGGGTCGGGGGAAATTTTAACACCAGGGGGAAAGGGGGCTAAGAAAGCCCTTTAGAAGCTTCCCCCCCAGGAAGCTTCCACGTGGGAGGGGGGGTGACTAGCCGTCCGACGGCGACGCGGCGGCAGCTCGACAGCCTTGTCCGGCAGACTGACAACGAGGGGGTCCTCCCTCCTTCCTATTGCAGGGCGGCAGCGTCATTGGCGTAACCTACTCTCTCCCTCAGCATTACAAACTGGCGGCCCTCCTCCTCCCGTATACCTCGTCCTCTATGGCAGTGTCTCCCCCTATTTAAATAGCAGAGGGGAGGGGCATCCTCCCTCTCCTTGTGTCAGCATGCATGGCCATCCCATACCCGCGAGCTCCCACCGAGGAGCTTCTGCTTTGTTACTATTCCCCTCCCCTTCTAGCACAACAATTGAATGGGGAGGGGAAAAAAATTTTATATTATCCTTTAAAAAATGTTTAGGAAAATGTTACATTCACTCCCCCTTAGAGGAATCGAGATGTCCTCATCTCGAGATAAAGTGGGGATATTGATGGTTGAGAGTGCCTTCATCTACCCAAGTGGCATCCTCTTCGGGATAATCTTTCCACTGGACGAGGCATTCCCTCAGGGTTTTGGATCTTAATTGTCTCTCCCTAACGTCTAAGATCATGTCATGCCTTAGTTCAAGGACTCCTTGACTAGGCATTACAAGATCGATAAGTACATGGTTAGGATTAGGTGCATACTTTTTCAATAAGCTGATATGGAATACATTGTGAACCCTTAGGTTCTCAGGGAGTCACAATCTATAAGCATTAGGTCCTAGGCATTTGAGGATCTTGTATGGCCCACAATACTTTGGACTTAGCTTCTTGCAATCTCCTACAGATAGGGAACTCTTTTTAGGGTATACGCGAATGAAGACCATGTCTCCTTCTTCAAAGACTCTTTCTTGACGCGTCAAATCCGCGTATGCCTTGTGTCTATCCTTGGCCGCTTGGATGTCCTATCTTATTGATTTTATTTGGTCATCCATCTCTTCCAACATCTGCCTTGAAGCTTCAACCCTTAAGGTTGGATCTGAAAAGTTTAGGGGACTTCAACAGTCATGACCATATAATGCTTGAAAAGGGGTCATCTGAATGCTTTGTTGGTAAGAAGCATTGTAGGCAGATTCAACCAAAGGCAATTATTGAATCCACCTCTTCGGCTCACGACAGCAGTATGCTCTAAGAATATCCTCAATGACTTGATTTACTTGCTCTTTTTGGCCATCCGATTGGGGATGGTAAGCGGTGTTAAAACAGAGTTGAGTCCCAATAGCTTCAAAGATAGCTCTCCAAAAGTGTGATGTGAAGAGAGAATCACCATCACTAATGATTCTTCTGGGTAAACCATGTAGCTTGAATATTTCCTTGATAAAAAATCTTGCAATGTCTAAGGCTTTATAGTTTGTCTTTACTGGAATAAGGTGTGCAACCTTAGTAAGCATGTCAACCACAACCATGATGGAGTTGTATCCTCCCTGAACTTGGGGTAGGCCTACAACAAAATCTATGCTGATGAATTTCCATTTCATTTGGGGAATGTCAATCGGTTGCAGTTTCCCTAGCATCATGACATGTTTATCTTTGATACGTTGGCAAGAGAAACACTCAGTGACATATTTGAGAACGTCACCTTTAAGCCTCTCCCAATGGTAGCTCTTCCTAACTGCATTAAGAGTCTTGGCATAGCCAGGATGTCCTGCGAAAGGGGAATCATGAGCTTCCCACAATATCTTCCGCTTAAGTGACTAGCTTGTTGGTATACACAGCCTTGTTCTATAATAGACAAGTCCATTATTAATAGAAAATTCCTGATACTTAGCCTACAACTTTTGATTATGATCCTTGATAGAGATCTCCTTTAGCACTGTTTGGTAGGCTGGATCATGGCATGCATCCTCTCTAGCTAACTCAAGTATTGGATTGTTTGGCATAGATACTTTTGTAGCTAGAGATCTAGCTGTTGATGGATTCTGCAGGATTAGAGAATTAAGGAATGCCTTGCGACTGAGTGCATCGGCAACTATATTCACTTTTCCCAGTTGGTACTTGATTTCAAAGTTCATATTCCTCTAACACTTCAATCCACCGACGTTGCCTCATGTTGAGCTCATTCTCGGTAAAGATCCATTTGAGACTCTTATGGTCAGTTACTAGAGTAAACTTGGTACCCAACAAGGAGTGTCTCCAAAGCTTTAGAGCATGGATGATAGCTAACAATTCCAAATCATGCGTAGCATAATTCTTTTCATGACTCTTCAATTTCCTTGAAGAGTATGCTACTGGATGACCTTCCTTCATGAGTACACACCCCAAGGCAAGAATGCTAGCATCAATTACTACCTCGAACTCCTTATTGAGGTCTGGAAGTTTTAGAATAGGTGTTGATACCAAACTTTGCTTCAATCTGTCAAAGCTATTTTGTTCGGGAGTTGACCATGCAATGGAAGTTTGCTTCTTCAGTAGGTTCGTCAGAGGTGTTGCAATCAAAGCATAGTTTTTTATGAAGACCCTCTACCATCCTGTCAACCAAACAAAGCTCTGTATCTCTTTGACAGATGTTGGTATTGGCCATTCTAGCACATCTCTAACCTTGGCTGGGTCCATTGAGATTCCTTCCGCTGATACTATGAATCCCAGATATTCAATCTGGCGTTTAAAGAATGCACACTTCTTCATCTTAGCATACAGCTTATGCGACTTCATTGTCTCAAGGACAATCCGAAGTTGGGGTTCATGATCTTCTTCATGTTTAGAATAGACTAAAGTGTCATCGAAGAAGACAAGTACAAAATCATCAAGATATGGCCTAAAGATATCGTGCATTAACCTGTTGAAGGTGGCAGGTGCATTCGTAAGCCGGAATGACATAACTAGGAACTCAAAGTGCCCATATCTTGTATTGAAGGCCGTCTTGGGAATATCTTCTTCCTTGATCCTTATCTGATAGTAAACTGACCTGAGATAAATCTTGGAATAGATCTTTGCACCTTGAAGACAGTCAAGAAGCTCATCTATTCTAGGAATAGGGTACTTGTTCTTGGCCATTGATTGATTCAACCCTCAGTAATCAATACATAGTCGAAGTGTCCCATCTTTCTTTTTCTGGAATAGTACTGGAGCTCCCCAAGGTGAACTGCTAGGACGGATGTAGCCCTGATCTAGTAGTTTCTTGAGTTGTTCTTTTAGCTCAATTGCTTCTGGTATGGACATTCTATAAGGTCTCTTTGCAATTGGCGCAGCTCCTGGTACTAACTTAATCTCATGATCCACTTCTCTTTGAGGCAAGAGTTCTATCAACTCTTCAGGGAATACGTCCGCGTATTCCTTTATCCAAGAAGATCCTTCATTTTGCTTCTAATCTAAACTTGTTGAGCTTAATTAAGTAGACCGGTAATCCTTTTCTGACTCCTTTTATGATTCGAGATACTTTGGCCAATTGGATTCTCAGCACTCTGGCCTCACCTTGAGTTGTGACTAATTTTCTTTCAAAGTTTCGAAAGGAAACTTGACCCTTTCCATAATGAATGTGGGCGTCATTAGGCTTAAGCTAATCCATTCCGAGTAGACACTCATGGATACCTAAATTCATGACTCTGAATTCGATTGAAGTCTTCTTCTACGACCATTTGCCAATTCCACAAGCAGGGTAGGTTCTTCTACTGTGGCTATTCCTAATCTTTTTGCACATGCTGATGAGATAAAGGAATATGTACTGTCACAATCAATCAAGGTCTTAAAACTTTTACCTTGATAGTTCGACGATATCTGAATCACCGAGAATTGGCGATTCGGCCCTTTCTTGTGTAGAGCGGCATGGATTGTCGCTCTTTCAAACTCTGCTTCCATGTTCGGATGTTCTTCTTCTTCTTCTTCTTACATTTGCCTATTGGCAATACAGGAGGTTCTACCTCTTCCTCGGGTAGCGGCTCCTTGACCATGGCCTATTCCTTGGAAAGGCGCTTGGCGATGTCCTCCACCAAGCTTGGGACATTGCCTCTTGAAGTGACCGGGAAACAACAGAGGTTTCAGCCATTACTTTGAGTAGGAACAAAGTTGTTGACATTGTTAGTCCTTGCTTTCTTTCTTTGCCCCTGATTATGACCTTGAACTCTCTTAATTTGAGGTCTGAATGCTCCTCTGTTCGGGTCATTATAAGACCAATTTTTGTTACCCCTTGGTCTAGCCTGCACCTCTCCTGAATTATAGGCGCCGCTTGAATGAGTGCGTCCTGAAGATCTGATGGACGCATAGATTCAAAACAAGTATTTACTGGTGGATTTAAACCAGCACAAAATTTGGACACCTGTTGTGTCATGTCCATACGCGGTGCATACTTAAGAAGTGAGACAAATTTAGAATAGTATGCATCAAGCGTGAGCCACTACAATAGAAAGGCCCTATAGACGCGCACTGTACACGCAAAAAAGCGAGTGCGTTTATAAGCGCGTGTATAAGCGCATCTATTCATGCTAGTATAAAAAACGCGTCTATATATCTGCGTTCATAAACGTGCTTATAGATGCAAAAATAAACGCACATATTTTTCATTTCTCATAAAGTCCTTGAATATGACCAAACCTCTTAACAGCTAGTATTTGTTTGAATAGGGCATGATTGGATAGGGCATGATTGGATGTACATACGACATAATTACACCTGGATCATAATCTAGGACATGATATGCATGTATATACGACATGATATACATGTATAGGGCATATACATGCATAGGACATGATATACATTACCAACTTTACTTCTTTCTAAGTATTACAAATATACATCCAATCATTCAAAGCTAATTATATATATGTGATTTCATGCTCTATATACATCCAATCATGCCCTATACAAATGTGATTGGATAGGGCATGATGATTGGATGTATATATAGATCAAAGGTTGACTTGTGCATTTGCAATATATATATATATATATATATATATATATATATATATATATATATATATATATATATATATATATATATATATATAGAGAGAGAGAGAGAGAACTGATCAATACACTCACATGTCTCATTTGTTGTGCACTTAACCTAGCCATGCATGCCAATTCATAGCATGAGTAGATTGATGTAAATTAGTTGGCTTGTGCATGTGCAAGCTATTCCAATCATGTCAAGGTGCACTTATAGCTCACATATAATTTTAGATAAGGTGGACCACATGTAGCCAATGTGCACATGTCCTCTTTTCATCGCCTTTAGCTAGTGTGTCCACTTGTTGGTGACTAAAATAGATCACTGTAAGGATACTTTGCAATACCAACAAGCCAACTACAAATCTCTTATCTATGAAATGTATAAGTAAACTAACTTGGTTAATTTGATGAGGCCAATTTTTCCTTCCATGGACAGTGTGGTTGGCTATATTCTACTTCAAGGTTATAGGAACTTACAAAAGTCAATGGAGCATCCTAAAAATGATGATACTCTAATTACTATATCAAGTCACTTAATGTACATATCTTTGATTGATTCATGGATAATATGCCTTTCTCTATCTCTTTCGTATACACCTTCATTGCATTATCTCTCTCTAGCTAAAAACCATTTGTGTTTTATCCACCTATTGATACTTGCATGCAATTGCAAGTGGGATGGTCTAGTAAGTCACTACATATGTGCCAATTGACTTGCCAATGCGTTATCTCTTATCCTCAAGCTTTGTTATATATGTCACCAAATAGGTCAATTGATTCCCTAAATGCATGCATTGATACCTACAACATGGAGGCAAACATTTTGATATTGAAAGGCTAGGAAAGTCATGCCATGTTGATCTAAAAACAACCAAAAGCTAGCATCTCATTAGTTTAATTGTTCCTGCACGTCTGTAAGCGCGTGTAATAGGCATTATATGCGCATATATACGTGCAATTACAAACGCTTACAGATGCGCCATGCAGGTATAGAAAAAATTTAAAAAAAGTTGTGGCTTTTTTTTCAAACCTGTGCTTTCCTGCGTTTTTTGCGTGTTTTCTGCAGTTCGAGCTCGACATCACTACTCATGTCTATCTATCACTTCATGAAGACAATGAGGCAAGGAAATAAGAGTAAAAAGAGGACAAGAGGAAAGAAGAGCCAAAGAGTAAAGAACAAGAGCCAAACAACAAGGAAGAGAAGAAGATTCAAGCAACTTACCAAGGGAAGGGAGAAGGAGGACAAGGAGCTTGCAACCTAGCCGCCACACATTGGAACAAGCAAAGAAGGTGAGTTCTTCTTATCTCTCTCAATCTTGTTTGCTTTCTCTGTCTGTTTGTCTCTCTCTTCTCTCTCTTCACATGTTGGATCCTATCATCTATGGAGGGTTTTTTGCACATTTTTTAACCAAGTTTGAAAAGAAATGGTCCGACTGTGCGCGTCAGCGCGTCTAGATGACAGTGTAGACACAGGTATAGACACCGAAATAGATGAGCTGACAGACACACACAGAGACACAGATATAGACGCAGCATGTAATATGTTTTATCTGCACAGGGTAATATGATTTTTCTTGTGTAGATGTGGAATCCTGGATCCTCCAGCACCCCATTCAACAAGGAGCAATTCATGGAGGAGATGACCAATTATCTTGGTCGCCCTCCCACTGTAGAGGAGGTTTTTAGTGTGATGTCTGGGACACCTATCACATCTTTGCCTACACAGGGATCAGCTGAGGTACATGGATCGGCCGAAGAACGTGCATCTGCAGAAGCACGTGTATCGAGTGAGGTATAGAGTAGTGCCCATCGAGGGAGGAGGGAGAGTCGTGCGGGAGGACGAGGAGGTCGAGGGCTTTGTGGGGGTTGCCTAGGTGGTGGCTCTCGATCACCCTCACCGGAAAATGAGAGAGGTGAGCCTCCACAAATGTACTACTCTATCACTGATGTTGGTGGTATCTTGCATGACTCTGAGGGGAGGGAAGTGATAGCCTACTTGAGGAGTGTCGTACATGCCACATACAAAGATTGCATGATTCCCTTCAAGCACCAAAAAAATGGTTTGTGGCAAGAGGTGCTGCGGGTAGTACATAGAAGGTACCCTAATCCCAAGAATTCACGATTCTTATATGATTGGGGACGGTCAAAGGTGAGAGACGCGCTTCGTAACAAGAGGTCTCACCTTATGACGCGCGCCAAGGAGTCACTGCGAAGACAAGAGCAGGGGCACCCTGGATATGGCCAACCACCCTATTGTCACCGCAAGGAGTGCAAAGAGGCCAAGAAGAGAGCAGCGAAGAAAATGAGTAAAAGTCTCTAGCACGTAGAGGCGCGATGTATCCAGATGGCAACCATGGAATCGTCGCATTATGGATCGGGTGGCAGGGAGTCATGGGAGGCTGAGTTTGTAAGTATTATTTGATTTCTTTTTTTAAATTAAAATTTATAATTTGTTTCACTTCATTATGTACTTTGTTTTAATATGTTGTACGTTCAAATTGTTTTGTAATATCATATCGTTGGTAGGATGCCTACTCCTAGAGAGGTAGGCTACCATTGAGGTCATAACCGGGCGTCCACTTGGCAACATTTCTACGAGGAGGGACTCATCACGGAGGAGCAATATAATTGCGCCATGAGGATTCCACCACCAGAAGTGGTATGTTTTATTTTTTACATGAAAATTATAGATAACTCTAATTTATTGTTTGTAATGGTATTTATATACCTTAATCCTTTGTGTAGGCGAACCTTAATACAGTTAAGGATAGCGAAGGGGGGGACTAGCAGTAGCGGTGGCGGCAACGGCAGTGGCACAGGTAGTGCTAGTGGTAGCGATGATGATGCCTCTTCTAAGGAGATATAGAGGAGCACCATGCATGCATGCCTCCCCTTGGCATGTAATTTTCATTTTTGATATGTATTACTTTCAGCTAGTGCTTGCGACCATGACCATGCTTGAGGTCACAAGCACTAGAACTCATAATGTGAAAACGTTTCATCTATATATATGAAATTTTGTGTTCTACATACATTGTTTTGTTTTCAGTATCCAATCTTCAAAATAATCTTTCTCTGTTTTCCCTAAGCATACAATTTGATGTTGATGGGGGGGAAAAAACTAGAGAGCAAGTGGCTTGCAAAGCCACATGCTCTCTGGTTTTTTTTTAATACCTCTGTTTTGCGTGTCTATCAGTGCATCTAAATTGCAGGATAAATGCGCGTCTATTCTCGTCAAAAACTTGCAAAGTAAACGCTTTTTTAGACGCGTAGATACACGCGTGTATAGATGCACAATATGAATATATCCACTTTTTTTATAAATATGATTATATATTTACATAGTGCGTCAATACGCATGTCTATATGCGTGTCTACATGGGCGTGTAACTCTGACTATAAGCGCGCTTTTAGACGCGATATTGTAGACGCAGAGGTAGACGCGGTAATAAATGTGCCCGACATTTTTTTTCACAATTCAAATATTGCATCTACAAGCGCGTCTATGGAGCCTTTTTGTTGTAGTGAGCCCCAACTGTTTTAGCTTGTAGAGCTCATTCATTTTCTGTGTGCGATAAGCAGGTGGTAAATATCTTCCTTGCGCGGCTTTCTTCAGCTTCTCCCAGGTAATGGATCCCTCTGCAATCCCTTGATCCTTGCACCATTGCTTCCACCAAAGCCTGGCTTCGTCGGTGAGCTTTAGCTTGGCAAGCATAGCCTGATTGGCGGGTGCAGTACAGGCTGCTTCGAAGTAATCCTTCATGGATTCAATCCAAATTTCAGTGTCCGCTTGGACGGACCTGCCTCTCCCATCAAACTCGGGTGGCTTAATCTGCTTGAGAAGGAACTTCTTCTCCTAGATTACAACAGTACTTGACGTAGGAGGCGAATTAGGAACCTGTACCTGGGGTTGTGCCTAGATAAAGGTTTCTTAACATTTATTATACGATAATCGTTATTGATTTATATTACATCTTCAATTATGCTATTACGTAAACAATGTAGCTACTTAACTTTTTATCAATTCTTATGCACAACCAGACATTGATAAAAAGAAGTCTTTATTTATATTTATATGGCCATAGCCCTTTCGAAATACTATGAAAAATTCTTTTTGGGATGAGAAGCTCGTATCGGTGCGGGATTCTCCTTATCTCTGGAAGGGCAACAAAGCCTCGTTTCCATCTCCTTTTCTTTTGTGGTCGTTGTTGTGCTCTATCGGGAGCACCTAATGCTGCACTAGAGGAGGCTCCACCTTGTGCTCTAGGTGGCGGGTCTTAGTGTGAGGCCTTTCCGTGGTCGAAATGACGACATGCTTGCTTGATGCGTGCCATGCAAGCTCGAGGAGGGCAAGATGGAGAAGAGGTAGAGGTTGGGGGAGTGAGAATGGAGGAATCAAAGAAAGAAAGATATGAAAATGAGAAGAAGAATCAACTTTTAACCTATTCAAACCTCAAAATCAAGCGCAGCATCATACGCATTGTCCATCGTGTGATCGTAAATCCATATTCTTTTAACAGAATACAACAAAGATTCACACACGCACTTGTTAGGTGGCCAAGAGCCCAAATTATTTTTTTGGGGAAAAAAAATGCATGTGAACCGTTGGTCCAAAGTTTGGCATTTGAGACAGGAAAGTAGCTTTAGAGACCACACTTTGGACCAGGGGCCTGTAGGCATTTTATTTTCCAAAAAAAAAGGGTTTTTGCCCACCTAATGAGTGTTGTGTGAAGTTTCGTCGTATTTGGATATAGTTTAGTATTTTAAAAATTATCCCACACCAAAATTATGATTGGATTGATAATCAAAAAATCAACATTACGACCACTGGCCCTTAGAAACTTTGCACCACATAGACTATATAGAGGAATCAAGAGTAAACTCTACAACAAGAAATTATATATTTTTTCATGTTTTTCCTATTGAAATTGACATTGCTAGCAAAAACCGTAAGTAAGATTTGAAAATACAGCAAAGATGCATAGTCAAAGTTGAGAGCAAAGGACAAGAGTAAAAATTTAATTTATATTTTAAGGGTACGTACAATAGTTTTGCACTACGAGATAGTCATATATCCAATGCACGAGGAGAATACTATGCCAGAAAAGATAACATTACAAGCTGCGTTCATTCCATTGGAATGAATGCATCCTTTAGTGCTTGAAGATTTCTTACAAGTTGGAAGTCCTTGGGAGTTACAGTGATGCACTTCGCATGTATTGCACAACACTGAGCATCAATCATTAAGTCGACTAAAAAGGCCTCTACGATGAACGAGTCTGCAACAAACTATAGAGCATGAATACATTCTCTTGTAAAGTAGTCAAGTCTATCCCGACCTTATGCTAAAAACCACCTAGACTTGCTTTCTTTGCAGCAGAGGTCTTGCACAATCTTGTGAACAAGTCTCAAGAAGCTCACCTTCAAAGTGATTAGATCACAAGAGCGTTGATACCTCCTGATTACTCTTAGGGCCATTATACATGGCTTTCACTTCCATTTCTTGTGGGGATACTGAGGAGGACCCTTGTAAGGGTGGCAACTTGAGGAAGTTGGGTTAGGTTGAGAAGGGGGTGCATTTGAGCTAGTAGATGCTGCAAGGGCTCAACACAATATGGCACTGTGAGTGGAAGATTATTTGCACTACATTATGCCTAGCCATCTTACTTGCACAAGAGATGTGAGAACTCAATGAATAATGTAAAAAGTGAAACCCTCTTTTCTATAACCCTAAACTGTAAGACTCATTCATATAGATGCACACTCTCTCTTTCTCTTTTAAACTATGAATCGCATTCCTATTAGAGAAAGAGGTAATGGTAAGGTAATGAAAGTTTTGTGTAAGCCTTTCCAGATTAAGGCCAACTTTAACAACAAGAAGAAAGAGTTTGTTTACAATGAAATTAATAACATTTTCATTGATCTCTCTACCTTGCAATATTTTATTATTAGATTCAATGATTTATCTTTATAAGAGGAGCTAAGTTTATTATTAAACTTGATAAAAGTAAGATTTTAAAGTATAAACAATTAGAGAGGGTCTCGTTACTCTATCATTACTTCTTTCAATTTTTCAACTGTTAGAGCATCTGCATCACTCTTTGTGTGCCTTGGCACAAAATAGATATGGGCTTTTTGTAGCTTCCTCATGAGAGTTTTAGTGTCTCTCATTTTCACAGCTAAGTTATCATTTTTACAAGCCTAGATTCCTTTCATTTGCTTAACAATTAGCATAGAATTGCCAAAAATATTAAGTCGAGTGACACCATGTGAGAGACACCACCTCAAAGCTAAAAGCAAGGCTTGATATTTTGTCTCATTGTTAGAATGGACATCCTCCAAGCTGATACCTTCTCCATAAATTTTTTCACCTTCGGGACTTTACACCACTATTGTTGTTGTCGCTCTATCTTTAATACACTTGTAGTCCCCATCAAAGTAGAGGGCATGGGCATTCTCCACCTGTGGCGGGTCCTCAAGAGGAGATGTCTCCTCTTTTACCTTTCCCTTCTCTTTTTCCTTCTTTTGATGGCATCTATAGGTCAAAAAATTAGCTAGGCAAGCCCAAGTAGAGTCCTCAACCTTGAAGGTGTAGTCAAACTCTTGGACTTGTATCGGCCACTTAGCAATTTTGGCAGAAACATCCATGTGCTTTAAGGCTTAGGGAAAATTCCCTTCTATTGTGATCACTATGACCTAGGGAGAAGATAAGGACGAAACTTTCTTATAGCAAACATTAGAGACAAAACCATCACCTCCACCATCTTGTACCTTCGTTTTGATGCTATCATTACTCTGTTAGAAAAGTAAACCAGCCTCATTAGGCAAGTTTAAGCATCCTTTTGTATTACTGCTGCCTCTAGAGCATCTTCCCCAAAACTTGGGTTGACAAAAAACTCTTGATCCTAGCAAGGCTATGAAATTATGGAAAGGGTGCTGAGAGTCTTCTTCACCTCATGGAAGCACTTTTCACTTTCATCACTCCACAGGAGCTCCTTAGAGTGGGTCAACTTTTGTAGTGGAAACACTAATTGGGAGCGGAGATGAATGAACTACCCCATATATCGCACCTTTTGAATGAAAGAGGTTAGTTGCTTCATAGAAGATAGTGACGACACCACCAATAGGGCCTTGACTTTGTTTGGATCCACCTTAATGCCTCTCTCACTTACAACATGCCCTAACAAAGTTACACTACTTTTGCCAATACGATACTTCTCATGGTTTAGATACCCCCCCATTTGTGCAAAGCGATTGAAACCTTCATCCACCTTTCCTAGATGTAGAGCCTTAGAACTATAAATACAAAAATCATCACTAAAGACCCTGATGGACTTACCAAAATATGGTTGAAAGACATAATTCATGAATCTCTACAAGGTAGCTAGGGCATATGTTAATCCAAATGGCATTACTTCGTAAGAAAAACACCCCCAACGCATGATGAAGGTGGTCTTTTGTTGATCCTCAGCTATTCGGATAATACCTATCACAAACAATGTATGTCTCATGCCCGACCACTTGGTTGAGTATTTCATCCTCAAAGGAAAGAGGGAAGTGATCTCTCTTTATTGCAGCATTTAGTGGCTTGTAGTCCACACAAATCCACCATTTGCCATTATTCTTGGGTGTCACCACTACAGATGAAACCCACTCTGAGTTCCCTATTGGACAAATGAAGCCTGCCTTCAAAAACCGCTGCACCTCAGTGAGTAGATCATTTTGTTGAACTACTCCCAAATGTCCTAGCCATTGCACCACTGGCCTTGCTCCATCTTCATGTCGTACTGCTGCCACACCTGTGATGTGTTCATAATCAAAAATAAAAAAGTGTAAAGTGTTTTATCACCACTTCCATGTAGGATGCCTTCTCCTCAGTTGATAGATCCTGAGCCAATATTTTTCTAATCTCCTCCTTCTTGACCTTTGGAAGCTACTGTGGAATTTCACTACTAGAAGGTCCTTTCAATGTAATCCCCATCACTTCTAGAGAGCTTTCTTCCTCCTCTCTAGAAGAATCTCCCTCTGTCATAGATGACCAGTCCTCGCTAGAACTCCATTCATCGGTGGTGGTCTCTAACGCAAGATCCTCCTGTCGGCCCTCCTTCATGTTGTAGATAGTGCTCTTCGATTTTTTCTACAACCCCTTCTATGGCCTTAGATCTAAAGCCCCTATCTCCAATGGTTGTCCTCCTCGCTTTCGTGGATGCTTCCAAAGTAGCCTACTTCACAAAAAGAAATTAGAAGCTTTTCTTCTAATCTTCTTGAAGTCTGTATCAATCCATCCATCCTATCTAGACATAGTACTCAAATAACATCTAATCTATAAATACTCTCCTATATAAAAAGTCTCATCAAAGCTTTCCAAAGCAGACACATGACAAATATGATTAGCATGCATGGTTGAAAGATCAACCCCATCATTAGCATCATCAATGCAATAAAAATCCATAAAATCATACCTCGCTTGTGAAAGCATATCGACTATTGGGTTCTCTTTATGTGTTATGTGCATGAACTCAAGATTCAAGGATTTTATGTACCCAATCCACCTAAGCATGGAAATATCTAGAGTAGAACAACTAGCGATCATACCTAGAAGAGGCAAAAAATTTGTCTCAACCACCATAGTAGCTCCAATGAAGTACTCTCTATCATTCTTGAGAGTCGTGACAACTTCCAAGAGCTCTGTTTCAACTTGTGAATAACTTTATTGCCATTTATTTAGGACTTTTTCCCCAAATTGAATAGCATACCTATTTCCATCTACATCATCTTGACCAATAGCCCATCCAATGTTGGTGGGTAGGTACTTCTCAAAGAGACAGACCGTCTCCATTGCTCCTCACCTTGCGGACTCAATAGAGGATGTCTTGATCTCCTTCTATGAGATCCATTGCAAAAATTTGACAACCTGTAAATTGCCTTGCGTATTTCTAGAGTAAGGCATCCTACAATTGCGATCGGTAGTACAAATTGCCACAAATGAAGAAGCATTACCAACAATGACTACACTCCAAATAGCAAAATACGCTGGCCACTTACAATCCATTCGTAGTACAAACATGATATATCTTATGCCAATCATGGGATTTTAGCCCTCATAATTGGTCGTCTTTAGAAAACACGAATCCGAGAGAACGCATCATATCCATCAGAGTGCAAATAGACCTGATAATTTGCTTCACAAAGCGCTCTTCTTTAGTGGAAAAAACCCAAGGAGTACGAGGTAGCTGCAAGCCACCATCAGCACTCACAACTGCGACCAAAGTGTTTCCATCTTGCCTACCTCCTTCAAATCCATTCGTGCCTCTACAATATCTCTCTTTCCTGTGATGTGGTCCCATAGTAAGCTTCCCACATTCTTAAAAATATACATGGGATTCAGCATGTGGTTGTGATTTGTAAGTGGGTCCAATATAGCAACTCATAGAAAACTGAGAACCATTGCATTCTGTTTGGATGTGACTCTGTGTGGACCATTTTTAGCTCGTACTGAATTTGAGTGTTCATGCATTTTGGAGGTTGTCCAAGAAAACCTTCCCTGAGTTCATGTCCTTGTAGCAAGAAAGCGGCATGTCCTTAATATACTATTTTCTTCATGGTTTGTGACCTTTAGGAATATAACTGTGGCCCACACAATGGACTTGCATGATAACCTGAGGTAACCAAACCTGTCCCAACATCTCTATCCAGTGAATACAAACTTGAACGAGCTATGATAGATATTACCAACAAGAATAGAAGCCTACTTACTTGAGCAGTCCCGAATCACAGAAATTCATGCATGGTCCACATGAGAATGGCTCTAATATTGGTGGATCGTCGACCATTGCCCTTGCTCATATCTTCCATGGTGACCCTCTCCTCCCACAGAATCTTAAGCTCATCAACTAATGGACGAAGATACACATCCATATTTGTAAATTTGTAGTTGCTGGGAATGAGCGAGTTAAGGATGAGATGTCCTTTCTTTATAGAAAGCCATGGAGGGATGTTGTAGTTCACAAGGACTATAGGCCACACACTGTAAGAAGTTGAGCATAGACTGAATGGGTTTATGCCATCCATAGCAAGATCGAGCAGAAGATTCCTTGGCTCACGGACAAAGCTTGGAAAGGTAAAGTGAATGTGGCTCCATGCGTGTGAATCCGATGATATTTGTTGAACTACATCTGTGGATCTATTCTGTGCATGCCATGTTGTCAAGCTCACCATGCCAGACGTACGAAACATGTGGTTTATGTGGGAAATAAGTAAAAAGTGTCTAAGAAATTTTTGAGGGATGGTTTTCCCTTGCAAATCCTATCGATACATGTGAGCACCACACTTTGGACATGTCTTCGTAGTCTAGTATTCTCCTCAAAACAATATGCAATTGTTGATACATGCATGGATGCTAAAGTAGTCAATGCCAAGCTTTTGTAAAACATGTCATACATCATTACAAGACTTAGACATGGTATTTGCAAGTGGTAATATATGATACTTTAGTAATCTAAAAAAAATCAAAAAACACCTTGAAAAAGCATAATTGATTTTAATGATGGTTCTGAAAAGAAATCAATGAAGCATAAGTACAAGGTACTTGAACAACTTGGTCACACTTGCATCGCTCCACCCATATTTTGCTTGCACACTTAGGAGTGCAAGTAGTGTCTTCAAGCGAGATACTTGATACCCATCATATAATGCTATGGATGCTTCCTCTCTAAGTGGATCAGATGTCTCGACATCCATGGGTATTAATGCATCAATCATTGCCTCCATCTCACACTCCAAGATTGTAGGAAAGTCTGGAAGGCTGCCTCTCTCCTCTGGTATTGACGATATAGATTTCGTAGTACCTTCCAAATGGTGGATTGGCTCAGGCACTCCATCCATCATATGTCCACAAACTCTTCTAACTGGTCGCAAAGGGTGCACTTCTCCTTGGGATGAGACGTGACCTCCCTATAATAAATTTTCGGGCCACACTCAATGTTTTTGTGTATGATATTCAATTAGTTTACAAATACAATTGCAAATACAATGCATGATTGATATACACTTTTCTTACAATTTTCTCAAAATCTGAGATTGCCTGATCAATAACCTCTAATTGAAACTCGCCGAAGCATCGTACGTGTACTATAGACAATCATCATTTTTGTCTAATTACCAGCTTACATTGAGAGCAAGGACATGTGACATACTGTTTGAGTGTAATATTTCCGTTTGAGTCAAAATATTACTAGACAAACCTCCCGCGCACCGTAAATTCGTGAAAAGATTATCTCTAGTGCCAGCAGTTGACCTATAACTGTACGCGAGAAATCAACCGGGACCGAGGATCAAAAACTGCATCTCCTACGGGGAAACATCCTCTTGGGAGGAGGTTAAGAGGATAATGATAGAATTATTGCAAAAAAAAATTATTTACCTTCCCCAGCCGATGCGTGGTGGCTGAGGGAAGGGGACGGGCTATTATGGGCAACTTGAGGAGGTGGAAGGGAAGAAGCCATGCAAGGGGCCACGTAGGGGGGAGGTCCCCTCTCCCCCCTTGTCCTATAAATACACTGTCTAAGGGGGAAGGTAAGGATGAAGGAGGCTGCAACAGGTTGAAAGGACGTCTGCTACGTGAGGCATTGTAGACCCTCCTAAGAGAGGAGGAGGGTGTTGTGAAGCGAGGTGGTCACCGCTTGCTGCATAAGAGCTGTCGCCTGAGGCTCATAGCCACTGCCAATCCAACAGCTCCGTTGGGCTTGCTGTAGGTCGCCTGTGGCTTAACAGCCGCCGCCATATCAAGAAAGACTCCCCACACTCAATGTCAGCACCACCCCTCCCTCTTCCATGTGTTTATCATCTTTCCCCCTCCCACGTAACTATTATCCTCCCCTTTTCCACGTGGCCCTGCACACACCTCCTAGAAGCTTCTTATAAGCTTCTAAGGGGGCTTCTCTTAGCCCCCTTCCTATTGGATCCACCCACAAGCCCATCTTTTTAGCCGGGTTTAAAGGCCCTTCCTATTGAACCCTCCGAAAGCTCAAAATTTTCCCCCTCCTAAGCTTCGAAGAGGAAGCCTATAAGGCCTTTCCGATAGTTCCCTAATACGCCTTTCCGGGACTTTGAAGGAGAGGAAGCTATAAAGCCCTTCACACTCAATTTTCCCCATAAGCCCATTGAAGAGGACTTCCTTAAACTCCCGGGATATTTAAAGAAAATAAGTATAAAGCCTTTTTGGAATTTAGAGTTCCCTTTTTCCGTAAGGCCCATAAAGCCATTCCTAGCCGGAATTTGAAGGAGAAGAATATCTCTCAAGCCGCCTTTTCCGCAAGGCCTTCACAAGATCCCTTCATAAAATCCCTCTTTTTCGAAAGGAAGAAGGCCCAAGCTCCGAACCCTAAGGCCTTCCAAAGCCAAATTCCCCAAGTCGGTACTTCTGTCAAGGAGCCGTACCTCAAAGGGATTTGCGCGTATGAGGGAGACGGCCAAAAATCATAAGACTGCAAGCCAAGGCAAGAAGTTCGAATCCACAAAGGAAAACCAGAAGTCGAATTCACGATGGCCCCTAAAAATTCACAAGGCGCAACCGCAGGAGGATCATCTGCTAATATTCATGTGGATATTTCACCGAACCCACAAGTCTAGGTTTTCTTCCTATTTTTGATTTACATCGAAGTATTGCAATTATGCATGGTTAATTCATGGAATTAGGATGCACATTTGTGATTGAAATACTTTGGCTATTTTAAAGTAAGTAACTCACAATTGAAGATCGGTCATTTGTATTTTTCAATGGAATGAACGAAAAAGAACATAGGATGTCTATGCATTCTTAGCAAGTTGTTTTTGTGCATTGTAAAGTAATGAATCTAGATCAACTAATGACTATCATTACAAAGTCAAAATTATTGTAGTACACCTTCGATTATGCATGGAAAGATTAAATCACATGTCACATTATTAGACAAATCTTTCTTCGTAATGATTCATTAAAAAGTCATTATCAACCATAGGAAACTGCAAAGCATGGAAAGATTCTAAAGTTGCATGAAGTAGGTTAACTCTAGCTTCAATTGGCATAAATCTCATGTAATTGCATAGTAGTTAGAAAGATTTCATAATTCCCATTCGTTGTACGAATATTTCATTTAGAAAAGTAGTTAGGGAAAGGCTGCATGGTTCGTTTTAACATAAAACCTTAAAAGCTTAGTGGCATAAATCGTGAATGCATGTCCTAGTAGGATCAATGGAAATTATGCCGTAACTTAACATGTGCTTTGATCTTAACAAGAAACAAATTAGGGTTTCTGCCCTAAAAATCACTTGTTAAAAAGATGAAACTAGAATTGAGTTGGAACCCTAGGTCCGACGATGTCGGCCTAGTGCAGTATGAAGATACCCTAAACCCTATTTTTATCTAATCATGATTCCGTGATTAGAAGATGCCATTCGACGGGTGACATAGTCCCATGGATTAGATGCGACACTTGTGCAACAAGTTGCAACGTTGCATGATCTTGTGGTTTGATCACAAGAGAATGGCCGATTCCTCAGAATGAGATTGGCAGATTCTTGTGCAAGTTTAACTTGCAAGAGGATGAGTAGTCATCCTGTTATATCACCTTTCTTGGGAAAAATTTTCAAGATAAGGGAATTAGATATTTGCTTGGAAGCAACGAACCAATCAATAATTTGGAGCAACATAGTCGCCATGATTTACTGTTAATAGAACCTAAGGTATTGGTTAAGTTGGGTCAATAGGGTACGACCCTAACCCAAGGACATACGGGTTAACAAACAAACCCTTGGGCATCTTGCCAAGTCGCAATTGATCCCAGATCGAATGTTGGATGCATTCGGAGAGAAGGATTGACTCCTTAGCAATTGGCCAAATTAACGACCAATGGAAATAATTATGCTTGTAACAGTTTAGAGAGCATTGTTTGCTTTGTTTGCTCAAGGAATTAAAGGATGAAAAGATATATAATGCTTCAGGTTGAAGGCCTAAAGGGAGAGGCAGCCTCAGTTACCCCCAACTGTCTGCCTGACCCTAACCAAGGGGGTTGTTAGCCGCACCGGGAAGGTGGACCGAACCCGCCGCATGAGATCTCTCTATTGAGTACTACTTGGAGCAGGAGGACGCTTGGGTGCCAGGGGGGCTCTCGCCGTAAATCCCTCATTTTTTGGGCCTTGCACAAGAGACCAATGTGAATCTGGATTAGATCTCTGGGCCCACATACTAGTCTATGGGTAGAATCTTGGATTAGTAATCGTTGTGGATTGCTAGATAGCCTTCGGGCGGATTATGGATAAGCCTGCAGGCTGGAGTTTATGAATGTATTCCAAAGATAAATATGATAACCTATTGAAAAGAAACTTGTTTGACACTACTTTTCTATGTCAAGTGCTAAGATTATGTGAAGGAACCAATGTCTAATGGGCTAATTAAGGAAGCTGCTTGATGCATGTCCAACTAAATGTGGTAGGTAATTAGACAACTAAAACAACCTGAGGAAAGTGCGGTGGATGTGGCCATGGGCCCGTCCTACAGATGGGTGGTCCGGATTGGCCGAAAACTTTTCTCAATCATAATGGATAGCAAGGAGATCTTCTCAAAGGAAATGAATAACAAGGATGCTGACCTAGAGTCTAGGTTATAATAATCCCGGTTTATGCTGTTTTCAGGAAACGGAATGGGACTATGCCTTACGAGAGAGAGGTCCAGCCTTGCATCCCTCTCGTTTCCCATTCTCCTTGAACCAAGTGCAGCATGAGTCCGCTTCGGCCTTGGCGTTTCTACATAAAGTAGTTCGCTCGGGGTTCGATGCTAGTTGCCATTTAGGAAATGACCATTAGGGGAAACCCTAATTCAAGTCGGTCATATGTGGGAACGGCCAGAATACTTCCGCTACGTGGCAGACGAGGAAAGTCCTAGATCGCAAACCCCGTAACATTCCGTGGGAGTGCCGAGCGGAGCTCTCTAGACCTCCTTTCCGATGGACTTCTAAGGCATGTCCTGAAGGGAACAGATGGATATGTTTTCCATTCTCCTTGAACCAAGTGCAGCATGAATCTGCTTCGGCCCTGGCGTTTCTACGTAAAGTAATTCGCTCGGGGTTCGATGCTAGTTGCCATTTAGGAAATGGCCATTAGGGGAAACCCTGATTCAGGTTGGTCCTAAGTGGGAACGGCCAGAATACTTCCGCTACCTGGCAGACGCGGAAAATCCTAGATTGGAAACCCCGTGACATTCCATGGGAGTGTCGGGTGGAGCTTTCTAGACCTCCTTTCCGATGGACTGCTAAGACATGTCCTAAAGAGAACAAATGGACACGTTACAGTTGGTATCAGAGCAAACCAACGAAGAATTTGTTTTTAAGAAATCTTAATAAGATGACGTAAAGAAAATGTTGCTATTGAGAACATTTTCCTACTTTTGATGCTGTCTTGCAGAATTATGAAGCATGGAACAGGTTCTTAGTGTTCCGAGTCATGTTTATGACTGCAATGCATTCCCCGGATTATCGATAAAGGATCGATATGATGAACATCTTAGACCGTATTTATAATCCATCGCCTTTGTATGTGGAATGGAGATGGACGGGTGACTCAGGAATCTGCTATATAGCTGCCCACTAGTTTACATACCTTCGAACCAACCTAAAGAGGATCAAGTGGTTGGAGGACCTAAAGGTCGTGAAGTTGTTCATTTTTGTGGAGGCTCATGTAAACTCAACTTTACATATCGAAGGTGGGAGGGTTGAGCTGAACTCATATGTATAAGAGGAAGTGACCTGCGTAATCCTTGCCGACAAGATCAAGGTGTTGGGACACTAGGAGAAGAATGGGTGCCAAAGGAAAGGATACCCTAATCTTCCGATGACCTACCGATTCCTGAAGATCCATGACCCGAAACCATACGATTATCTAGTTCCCGTAGCTATATGTAACACGACATTATTCTCCCCGAACTAATGTAACAGTTGCTTTACCATCCCAAGAAATATTGTACTTCGAAAGGGCTAGGCCCATATAAATGGAATAAGACCTCTTTTTATCAATGCTTGTCTTATCTACGAGAATTGATAAAAAGTTAAGTGGCTAGGTTTCTTGGTTGATAGCTGAGCTGGGTATGAAATATAAAGTCATAACGATTAGCGAGTTATAACATTAAGAATCCTCTATCCAGGCACAACTACATGTACAGATTCCCAGTTCGCTCCTACATCAAATACTGCTGTGATCCAGGAGAATAAGTTCCTTCTTAAGCAGATCAAGCTTCCTAAATTTGACGGGAAAGGTAGGACTGTCCAAGCGGATGTTGAGATTTGGATAGAGTTTATGGAAGATTACTTTAAATAAACCGGTACTACACTCGCCAACCAGGCTATACTTGCCAAGCTAAATCTCACTGGTGAAGCCAGGCTTTGGTGGAAGCAATGGTGCAAAGATCAAGGGATATCGAAAGGATCTGTTACTTGGGAAAAGCTGAAGAAAGCTGTGCAAGGAAGATACTTACCACCTATGTATCACACGCAGAAAATGAATGAGTTCTATGAGCTAAAATAGCTAGGACTCACTTTTGACGCATACTACTCAAAATTTGTCTCACGTCTTAAGTATGTGCCATGGATGGACATAACACAGCAAGTGTTGAAATTTTATGTTGGCCAGTGAATACCTGCCTCGAATCTATGCACCCAACAGATCTACAAGATGCACTCATTGGATCTGCGCCCATAATTCAGGAGGTGTGGGCTAGGCTAAGAAGTAACAAAACTTGGTCTTATAATGACCAGAACAAAGGAGCATATAGGCCCCCAATGAAGAGAGTTCAAGGTCAAAACAGGGGACAAAGAAAAAAAAGCAAGGACTAATAATGTCAACAACTTTCTCCCTACCCAAAGCAATGGCCAAAATCTCCTTTGTTTCCACTGCAACGAGCTCGGTCATTTCAAGAGGCAATGTCCCAAGCTTGGCAGAGGACATCGTCAAGCACCTTTCCAAGGAATTGACCGTGGCTAGGGAGCCATCACCCGAGGCAGAGGAAGAACCGCCTGTGTTGCCAACATGGAAATGTGTGAAGAAGAATATCTCACCATGGAAGCAGAGTTTGAAAGGGCGACAGTCCATGCAGCTCTTCACAAGAAAGGCCCGAATCGCCAGTTTTCAGTGATTTAGACACCATCGGACTAACAAGGTAAAGGTTTCAAAACCTTGATTGATTGTGGTAGTACACATTCCTTTATCTCACTAGCTTGTGCAAGAAGATTAGAAATAGCCACAGTAGAAGCACCTACCTTGCTTGTGGAATTAGCAAATGGTCGTGAGGTCACTTGTACCAGGCAAACTGCTAAGGTGGAATTCTTTGTGGGAGGAAAGATGACTTCGGTTAAATTCAGAGCCATGAACCTAGGTATCCATGAGTGTTTACTAGGAATGGATTGGCTTAAACCTAAGGATGCCCACATTCATTGTGGAAAAGGCCAAGTTTCCTTTTGAAAGTCTGAAGGGGAATTGGTCACAACTCAAGGTGAGGCTGGAAAGCCGAAAATTCAATTGACCAAAGCATCTCGGATTATAAAGGGAGTTAGAAAGGGACTACCTGTCTACTTGATTAAGCTCAATAAGTTAGATCAGAAGCATGAGTCTAGTGAAGAACCTTCATGGCTAAAGGAGTACGCGGACGTATTTCTTGAAGAGCTGACAGAACTCCTGTCTCAAAGAGAAGTGGATCATGAGATCAAGCTAGTGCCAAGAGTTGGGCCAATTGCAAAGAGACCTTATAGGTGTTGAGAATCAGCAATCACACTCAAACAGCCTCTTTGTATGGAGTCTCAGGGTCAAGGACATGCAGGGTGACTTATCCCATATGCACAATGGTGCCTACTGCAGTTTCCTACTTTCCTATAAAGCATTGTACTTGCTTCCTTTCTTAATGCAATGATAGTACTCTTTTCATTTCAGTAAAGTGTCAATGTCATTGTCCACATACACAAGATTGTGTTTATGAGTCCAAGTCTCAATCTTGGGACCTAATTCACTTGTGTAACAAACAGTGTCATTCCATCATGAGTCTACACTTCTCCTTCCATCCTCCATAGCTTCCGGTTATGTCATGCTCTAGATCCCGCATTTCTAGCATGGTATCAGAGCACAGCTGAGCATGGCTTAGCATGTCTCAGGTCTCCTCTCTGCTCTTTCAGCTCCTCTTCATCTCTGGACAGCTCAAGATTGGTGTATGACTCTATTTCCAACTTCATACTTCATCCTCACTCTTGTCTGCCATAGCCAGACAGTACCCAGCTCACTTGGAGCTTCTTGATCTACTTCTACAGCCCATATTTCCCCACGCTTCCTTCTGGAGAAACTTTCCTATGGTCCTAGCGCAGCTCCTCGTCACATCAAAGGCCGACATTGGTAAATCGTAGCTTCAGCATTGCACAAATTGGAAGTCGCTGCCCATTCTGCGCCATATTCCGGTCGTACAGTTCGCGCTGCCTCTGCGTGCTGTGATCTGGTCCGTGTGCATAGGGCAATTGAAGCTCATTACCCAAGCTTCCTTCCCATCAAGTATTATGCAAAATGGTTACGACCATGAGCTGCACGAGCTGAAAAACCAGGCTGCACCCTGCAAACCCTAAAGGGAAGCCATAGCCCTTGAACCAAAGCTCATAAGCCTATTCAATTTCTCATTCCTTTGGGCTCAACCAATAATTTGCAACTCTGATCTACTCAGTGCCTTATTCAAAATCAACAAGAAGAAGGTTCAAGAAGATCCAGCATCAACATCAGGCTCATCAAGAACAGTATCTATTGATACCTATCAAGTGTTATTTGACACTATTTTTCTTGTATCCTTTGATACACTTGAGTACAACACTCTTACTGATTTAACTCAGATCTGAAGGCATCAACATCAAATCAAGAAGGGGAAGATCACTTGGAGAAAAAGACTTTTGCAGATTTGGTATCCATTGACACTCAATCACTTGGAGAAAAAGACTTTTGCAGATTTGGCATCCATTGACACTCAACTCGCCAAATGCTCGATTCAAAGGAGTCGGATTCCACACTTGGCAAACCCGCATCAAGCTCATTCTGATGAAGAAGGGTCTCTGGGCCATCACAAATGGCAAAGAGAAGAAACCGAGGGACGCGGACCTTGCAACTACTTGGCAAAAGAATGATGACAGAGCCCAGGCCATTATCAAATTGGAGCTAGATGACAGTTATATCCATCACGTGGATAACTGCGAGACCTCACAGGATACATGGAAAAGACTTGACACCCTGTTCGGTGCACAATCCAAATCATCAAAGTATGGTCTCCTAATTGAATTCTTCAGGCTTGAAATGAAGTCCAGCACATCACTTGCCACACATCTTAATTACATGGAAGGACTCCTAACCCAACTTGCAGGAATCAACATTAAAATGGATGAAGATGTTTGCATCGGTGTTCTACTTAAGAGCTTGCCTCCTGAATATAATAACGTATCAACAACTTTAATCAACATGCCAAATCCTGAACTTGTTGATATCCAGGCATCACTGTTAGAAGAAGAAAAGAAGCTAAAAACTAAAGAAGAACCAAGTACCTCTAGAGATGAGCATGCATTATATGTTGGCAACAGGTACAAAGGCAAGAAAGATCAGCTCTTTTGTGACTTCTGCAAAAGGATCGGACACACCGAGAAGTTCTGCCATGCAAGAAAGAGATCCCAAAAGGCCTATCTAGTCGCAGTCAAAGAAGAAGAAGAAAATGAAGCAAAGGAAGAAGAAGATGAAGATCACCAGGATCGGAAGGACAAGACTCATCAGTCCTTGTACTCTCATAATTCTGATAGACTGTTTTAATAACCTTGTATTTTCCTTGCCCTAATGCTTCCTGCCATAAGCTTTGTAAACTCCTTATGTAACTTGGCATTACAGTCCCTGTACACTTTGTGAGGCCCCTGTTACAGCCTCTGGATGTCCACCATGTTTATGGTACCCACACTTAGCTTTGTCTGCGACAGCCTCTGGTGTTTATTGCCATGTCTGTGGTATGCCCACACTTTGCAGGTGGTTCTCATTACAGCCTCTATACACTTTGTGCCTTTTCCTAGTTGTGATTGAGGAGGGGTGTTGAGAATCAGCAATCACACTCAAACAGCCTCTTTGTATGGAGTCTCAGGGTCAAGGACATGCAGGGTGACTTATCCCATATGCACAATGGTGCCTACTGCAGTTTCCTACTTTCCTATAAAGCATTGTACTTGCTTCCTTTCTTAATGCAATGATAGTACTCTTTTCATTTCAGTAAAGTGTCAATGTCATTGTCCACATACACAAGATTGTGTTTATGAGTCCAAGTCTCAATCTTGGAACCTAATTCACTTGTGTAACAAACAGTGTCATTCCATCATGAGTCTACACTTCTCCTTCCATCCTCCATAGCTTCCGGTTATGTCATGCTCTAGATCCCGCATTTCTAACAATAGGATGTCTATCTCGGAAGTAATTGAGCTGAAGAAGCAACTCAAGCAGCTGCTAGATCAGGGCTATATCCATCCTAGCAGTTCACCATGGGGTGCTCCAGTACTGTTCCAAAAAAATAAAGATGGAACGCTTCCACTGTGTATTGATTACAGAGGGTTGAATCAATCAACTGTTAAGAACAAGTTCCCTATTCCTAGAATAGATGAGCTTCTTGATTGTCTTCAGGATGCAAAGATCTTCTCCAAGATAAATCTGAGGTCTGGTTACTATCATATAAGGATCAAGGAAGAAGATATCCCAAAGACGGCCTTCAACACAAGATATGGACACTTTGAGTTCCTAGTTATGTCATTCAGGCTCACGAATGCACCTGCCACCTTCAACTGGTTAATGCAGGATATCTTTAGGCCATATCTTGATGAATTCGTACTCGTCTTCTTTGACGATACCCTAGTCTATTCCAAACAAGAAGAAGATCATGAACCCCATCTTCGGATTGTCCTTGAGACAATGAGGTCACACAAGCTCTACGCTAAGATGAAAAAGTGTGCGTTCTTCAAGCATTAGATTGATTATCTAGGATTTATCGTATCAGCAGAAGGAATATCAGTGGATCCGGCCAAAGTCAAAGATGTTCTGCAATGGCCAATACCAACAACTGTCAAAGAAATACACAATTTTCTTGGATTGATAGGATAGTATAGGATCTTCATAAAAAACTATGCTTTGATTGTAGCACCTCTGACGGATTTACTGAAGAAGCAAACATCCATTGCATGGTTAATTACCGAACAATCTAGCTTTGATAGATTAAAGCAAAGTTTGGTATCAGCACCTATCCTAAAACTTCCAGACCAACCTCAGTAAGGAGTTCGAGGTAGTAAGTGATACTAGCACGCTTGCCTTAGGATGTGTGCTCATGCAAGAAGGTCATCCTGTAGCATACTCTTCAAGGAAACTGAAGAGCCATGAGAACAATTACACTACCCATTATCTAGAACTATTAGCTGTCATCCGTGCTCTGAAGCTTTGGAGACACTACCTGTTGGGTAACAAGTTTACTCTAGTGACGGATCATAAAAGTCTCAAGTGGATCTTTACCTAGAACAAGCTCAACATGAGGCAACGTCAGTGGATTGAAGTTCTGGAGGAGTATGATTTTGAAATCAAATACCAACCTGGAAAGGAAAATGTAGTTGCCGATGCACTCAGTCGCAAGGCATTCCTTAATTCTCTAATCTTGCAAAATCCATCAACAGCTAGATCTCTAGCCACAAAGGTATCCATGCCAAACAACCCAATACTTGATCTAGCTAAAGAAGAAGCATGCCATGATCCAGCCTATCAAAATATGCTAAGGGAGATCCCTATGAAGGACCAGGACCAGAAGCTACAGGCTAAGTACCATGAATTCTCTATCAATAGTGGACTTGTCCACTATAGAACGAGATTATGTATACCAACAAGCAAGTCACTTAAGTAGAAGATAGTGTGGGAGGCTCATGATTCCCCTTTCTCAGGACATCCTGGCTATGCCAAGACCCTCAATGCAGTTAGGAAGAGCTACTATTGGGAGAGGCTTAAAGGTGACATCCTCAAATATGTCACTGAGTGTTTATCTTGTCAACGTATTAAGGCTGAACATGTCAAAATGCTAGGAAAATTGCAACCACTTGACATTCCCCAAATGAAATGGAAATTCATCAGTATGGACTTTGTTGTTGGCCTACCCCAAGTTCAGGGAGAATACAACTCCATCATGGTTGTGGTTGATATGCTTACTAAGGTTGCACACCTTATACCAGTTAAGACAAACTATAAAGCCTCAGACATTGCGAGGTTGTTTATCAAGGAGATATTCAAGCTACATGGGTTACCTAGAAGAATCATTAGTGATCGTGATTCTCTCTTCACATCAGACTTCTAGCGAGCTATATTTGAAGCCATTGGGACTCCACTCTATTTTAGTATAGCTTACCATCCCCAAACTGATGGCCAAACGGATCGAGTCAATCAAGTTATTGAGGATATGCTAAGGGCACACTGCTGCCGTGAACCAAAAAGGTAGATTCAATACTTGCCCTTGGTTGAGTTTTCCTACAATGCTTCTTACCAACAAAGCATTCAGATGACCCCTTTTCGAGCATTGTATGGTCATGACTGTCGAAGTCCCCTAAACTTCTCAGATCCAACCTTGAGGATTGAAGCTTCAAGGCAGATGCTGGAAGAGATGGATGAGCAAATAAAGTCAATAAGACAGGACATCCAAGCCACTAAGGATAGATAGAAGGCATACACAGATTTCAAGCGTCAAGATAGAACCTTTGAGGAAGGAGACATGGTCTTCACTCGCATATGCCCAAAGAAGAGTTCCCTATCCTTAGGAGATTGCAAGAAGCTAAGTCCAAGGTATTGTGGACCATACAAGATCCTCAAGTGCCTAGGACCTAGTGCTTATACAAGATCCTCAAGTGCCTAGAACCTAGTGCTTATAGACTGCAACTCCCTGAGAACCTAGAGGTTCATAATGTATTCCATATCAACCTATTGAAGAAGTATGTACCTAATCCTATCATCTACTTGATGATCAAAAGTTGTAATGCCTAGCCAAGGAGTCCTTGAGCTACGGCCTGACATGATCCTAGATGTTAGGGAGAGACAACTAAGATCCAAAACCTTGAGAGAATGCCTCATCCACTGGAAAGATTATCCCGAGGAGGATGCCACTTGGATGGATGAAAGCCCTCTCAACCAACAATATCCCCAGTTCATCTCGAGATGAGGACATCTCGATTCCTCCAAGGGGGAGCGAATGTAATATTTCCATTTGAGTAAAAAAATTACTAAACCAACCTCCCACGCACCGTAAATTCGTGAAAAGATTATCTCCAGTGCCGGCAGTTGATCTCTAACCATACGCAAGAAATGGAGTACTCCGCATTGGTCAACCGGGACCGAGGATCAAAAACCGCATCACCTGCAGGGAAACATCCTCTTGGGAGGAGGTTAAGAGGATAATGATGGAGTTATTACAAAAAAAAATTATTTACCTTCCCTAGCCGATGCGTGGCGACTAAGGGAAGGGGATGGGCTATCATGGGCAACTTGAGGAGGTGGAAGGGAAGAAGCCATGCGAGGGGCCACGTAGGGGGGAGGTTCCCTCTCCCCCTTGTCCTATAAATACACCCTCTAAGGGGGAAGGTAAGGATGAAGGAGGCTGCCACAGGCTAAAAGGACTTCGGTTGCGTGAGGCATTGTAGACCCTCATAAGAGAGGAGGGGGTGCTGTGAAGCCGGGTGGTCACCGCTTGCTGTAGAAGAGCCGCCGCCTGAGGCTCGATAGCCACCGCCAATCCGCCAGCTCCGTTGGGCCTGCCGTAGGACGCCTGTGGCTTAACAACTGCCGCCATCTCAAGAAAGACTCCCCACACTCCACGTCAGTACCACCCCTCCCTCTTCCACGTGTTTATCATCTTTCCCCCTCCCACGTAACTATTATCCTCCCCTTTTCCACGTGGCCCTGCACACACCCCCCAGAAGCCTCTTAGAAGCTTCTAAGGGGGCTTCTCTAAGCCCCCTTCCTATTGGATCCACCCACAAGCCCATTTTTCTAGCTGGGTTTAAAGGCCCTTCCTATTGAACTCTCCGAAAGCTCAAATTTTTCCCCCTCCTAACCTTCGAAGAGGAAGCCTATAAGGCCTTCCCATTAGTTCCCTAATACGCCTTTCCGGGACTTTGAAGGAGAGGAAGCTACAAAGCCCTTCCCACTCGATTTCCCCCATAATCCCATTGAAGAGGACTTCCTTAAACTCTCGGGATTTTTAAAGAAAATAAGTATAAAGCCTTTTTGGGATTTAGAGTTCCCTTTTTCCACAAGGCCCATAAAGCCATTCCTAGTCAAAATTTCGATGAGAAGAATATCTCTCAAGCTGCCTTTTCTGCAAGGCCTTCACAAGATCCCTTCACAAAATCCCTCTTTTCCGAAAGGAAGAAGGCCCAAGCTCCGAAGCCTAAGGCCTTCCAAAGCCAAATTCCGCAAGTTGGCACTTCTGTCAAGGAGCCATACCTCAAAGGGATTTGCGCGTATAAGGAAGATGGCCAAAAATCATAAGACTACGAGCCAATGCAAGAAGTTTGAATCCAGAAAGGCAAACTAGAAGTCGAATTCACGATGGCCCCTAAAAAGTCACAAGGCGCAACCGCAGGAGGATCATCTCCTAATATTCATGTGGATATTTCACCGAACCCACAAGTCCAGGTTTTCTTCTTATTTTTGATTTACATCGAAGTATTGCAATTATGCATGGTTAATTCATGGGATTAGGATGCACTTTTGTGATTGAAATACTTTGGCTATTTTAAAGGAAGTAACTCATGAATATTGAAGATCGGTCATTTGTATTTTTCAATGGAATGAACGAAAAAGAACACAGGATATCTATGCATTCTTAGCAAGTTGTGTTTGTGCAATGTAAAGTAACGAATCTAGATTAACTAATGACTATCATTACAAAGTCAAAATTATTGTAATACACCTTCGATCATGCATGGAAAGATTAAATCACCTATCACATTATTAGACAAATCTTTCTTGGTATTGATTCTTAAAACGTCATTATCAACCATAGGAAATTGCAAAGCATGGAAAGATTCTAAAGTTGCATGAAGTAGGTTAACTCTAGCTTCAATTGGCATAAATCTCATGTAACTGCATAGTAGTTAGAAAGATTTCATAATGCCCATTCGTCATACGAATATTTCATTCAAAAATGTAGTTAGGGAAAGGCTGCATGGTTCGTTTTAACATAAAACCTTAAAAGCTTAGTGGCATAAATCATGAATGCATGTCCTAGTAGGATCAATCGAAATTATGCCGTAACTTAACATGCGCTTTGATCTTAACAAGAAACAAATTAGGGTTTTTGTCCTAAAAATCACTCGTTAAAAAGATGAAACTCGGATTGAGTTGGAACCCCTAGGTCTGACGATGTCGGCCTAGTGCAATTGGGAATGGATTGGATATGAAGACACCCTAAACGCTGTTTTTATCTAATCATGATTCTGTGACTAGAAGACGCCGTTCGACAGGTGAAATAGTCCCATGGATTAGATGTGACACTTGTGCAACAAGTTGCAACGTTGCATGATCTTGTGGTTTGATCACAAGAGAATGGCCAATTCCTCGGAATGAGATTGGCAGATTCTTGCACAAGTTTAACTTGCAAGAGGATGAGTAGTCATCCTGTTATATCACCTTTCTTGGAAAAAGTTGCCAAGATAAGGAAATTAGATATTTGCTTGGAAGCAAAGAACCAATCAATAATTTGGAGCAACATAGTCGCCATGATTTACTGTTAATAGAACCTAAGGTATTGGTTAAGTTGGGTTAATAGGGTACGGCCCTAACCCAAGGACATACATGTTAACAAACAAACCCTTGGGGATCTTGCCAAGTTGCAATTGATCCTAGATCGAATGTTGGATGCATTCGGAGAGAAGGATTCACTCCTTAGCAGTTGGCCAAATTAAGGACCACTGGAAATGATTGTGCTTGTAACAGTTTAGAGAGCATTGTTTGCTTTGTTTGCTCAAGGAATTAAAGGATGAAAAGATATTTAATGCTTTAGGTTGAAGGCCTGAAGGGAGAGGCAGCCTCAGTTACCCCCGACTGTCTGGCTAACCCTAACCAAGGGGGTTGTTAGCCGCATCGGGAAGGTGGACTAAATCCGCCGCGTGAGGTCTCTCTGTTGAGTGCTACTTGGAGCAGGAGGACGCTTGGGTGCCAGGGGGGCTCTGGCCGTAAATCCCTCGCCTTTCGGGCCCTGCACAAGAGGCCAACATGACTCAGGATTGGATCTTGGGGGCCCGCATACTAGTTTACGGGCAGAATCTTGGATTAGTAATCCATGTGGATTGCTAGATAGCCTTCAGGTGGATTATGAATAAGCCTGTGGGCTAGACTTTATGAATGTATTCCAAAGATAAATGTGATAACCTGTTGAAAAGGAACTTGTTTGACACTACTTTTTTATGTCAAGTGCTAAGATTATGTGAAGGAACTAGTGTCTAACAGGCTAAAGAAGGAAGTTGCTTGATGCATGTCCAAGTAAATGTGGTAGGTAATTAGACAACTAAAATAACCTGAGGAAAGTGCAGTGGATGTGGCCATGGGTCCATCCTACGGATGGGTTGTCTTGGTTGGCTGAGAACTTTTCTCAATCATAATGGATAACAAGGAGATCTTCTCAAAGGAAATGAATAGCAAGGACACTGACCTAGAATCTAGGTTATAATAATCCCGATTTATGCTGTTTTAGGGTAACGGAATGGGACTATGCCTTACGGCAGAGAGGTCGAGCCTTGCATCCCTCTCATTTCCCATTCTCCTTGAACCAAGTGTAGTGTGAATCTGCTTCAGCCCTAGCGTTTCTGCGTAAAGTAGCTCGATTGGGGTTCGACGCTAGTTGCCGTTTAGGAAATGACCATTAGGGGAAACTTTGATTTAGGTCGGTCCTAAGTGGGAACGGCTAGAATACTTTCGCTACGTGGTAGATGCGGAAAGTCCTAGATCGCAAACCCCGTGACATTCCATGGGAGTGCCGGGCGGAGCTTTCTAGACCTCCTTTCTGATGGACTACTAAGATGTGTCCTAAAGGGAACATGTGGACACGTTACATTAAGATACGTCTCGCGACCTTGAACATCATGACCTTCATCCTTTTCGATTTGGTCTACGTTACGACAAAAATTTTGTTTTTATTATCATTATTTTTTTCTTTCTTAAATTGCTTGAGAAGGGATTTCTTCTCTTGCAATTCAACAAAATTAACATATGTAAAGTCTCCACCCACCCATAAATTAACGTATGTTGGAGTGTTTCCCATCTCATGGTATTGCCCTGAACCTCACCGGACCTCGCCACCTGCAAATTAACATATGTTGGAGTGTTTCCCATCTCATGGTATTGCCCTGAACCTCACTGGACCTCGCCACCACCACCACCACCACCACCACCACCACCACCACCACCACCACCACCACCACCACCACCACCACCACCACCACCACCACCACCACCACCACCACCACCACCACCACTACTACTACTACTACTACTACTACTACTACAAACAAGAAAAGAAGAAGTTAAAGAACAAGATCTTACCCTCTCTTTATTTTTTATCCATTCATTCTCTTCTCTCCGTCCCTCCCTCTCTCTTTCTCTCTTTCTTTATTACGTTGTATGTTTATTCCCTCTCTCTCTTGTTCCTTCTTTCTTTTTCTCTCTTCCTCTCCCTCTCTCATTTCCTTTAACAAAACATCTCTCTCTCTCTCTCTCTCTCTCTCTCTCTCTCTCTCTCTCTCTACTACTACTACTACTACTACTACTACTACTACTACTACTACTACTACTACTACTACTACTACTACTACTACTATTACTACTACTACTACTACTACTATAAAAAATAAGAAAAGAAGAAGTTAAAGAATAAGATCTTACCCTCTCTTTATTTTTTATCCATTCATTCTCTTCTCTCCCTCCCTCTCTCTCTCTTTCTCTCTTTCTTTATTGTGTTGTATGTTTATTCCCTCTCTCTCTCGTTCCTTCTTTCTTTTTCTCTCTTCCTCTTCCTCTCTCATTTCCTTTAATAAAACATCTCTCTTTCTCACTACTACTACTACTACTACTACTACTACTACTACTACTACTACTACTACTACTACTACTACTACTACTACTACTACTACTACTACTACTACTACTACTACTACTACTACTACTACTACTACTACTACTACTACTACTACTACTACTACTACTACTACTACTGTAAAGAAGAAAAAACGAAAAAAAAACTACTATTACTCAAGAAAAAAGAAAAAACTACTACTACTACAACAAGAACAACAACAAACAAGAAAACTACCACTATCACTACCACTACCATTATGACTATGACCACTACTACAACTATTACCACGACTACTACAACTGCGACCACGACTACTACACTACTACTGTAAAGAAGAAAAAACGAAAAAAAAACTACTATTACTCAAGAAAAAAGAAAAAACTACTACTACTACAACAAGAACAACAACAAACAAGAAAACTACCACTATCACTACCACTACCATTATGACTATGACCACTACGACCACTACTACAACTATTACCACGACTACTACAACTGCGACCATGATTACGACCATGACCACCACCACCACCACCACCACCACCACCACCACCACCACCACCACCACCACCACCACCACCACTACTACTACTACTACTACTACTACTACTTAAAAAACAAGAAAAGAAGAAATTAAAGAACTACTATTACTACTACTACTTCTACAATAACAACAAATAAGAAAAGAAGAAATTAAAGAACTACTACTACTACAAACAAGAAAAGAATAAATTAAAGAACTACTACTATCACTACTACTACTACAAACAAGAAAAGAATAAATTAAAGAACTACTACTACCACCACTACTACTACTACCACTACAAAAAAGAAAAGAAGAAATTAAAAAACTACTACTACTACTACTACTATTACTACTACTACAAACAAGAAAAGAAGAAATTAAAGAACGTGATCTTACCCTCTCTTTGTTTTTTATCCATTCATTCTCCTCTCTCCCTCCCTCTCTCTCTCTTTCTCTATTATGTTTAAAGCTTTTTTCCTCTCTCTCTTGTTCCTTCTTTCTTTTTATCTCTTCCTCTCCCTCTCTCATTTCCTCTCTTTCTCTCTCAGTACACATCATTTTTTACAAAAACAAGAAAAATAAAAGGAGAAAAAACAAAAACAAACCAAGAGGTAACAATGCACTCACCGCAATGGCGCGAGGATGAATTCAGTGGCTCCTCTTCGCCCTCCATATACTTCCTCCTCTTCTTCACAAATGGCAGCAAGAGTGATGAGAAGCTCTCCTTCTCCCTCTTTCTATCTTTCTCTCCCTCTCCCTCTCAAACGTAAGATGAAGTTTGCTCTCACTTTCTCTCCCTCTTTCGTTCGTTTGCGCAAAATACCACTCTCGATTTCAGCCCGCCTTTTTTTGCCTGAGTACCGTCGTAGCGACACCGCTAATTTGCATCAGAAATGGCCGTTGCTATACTCTTATATCCTTGTAGTGAGATTTGCCATTGTAGCTTGAGTTGAATCCTCAACTTGAAATTTATACTGAAATTGAACCATCTCAACAATCCATTTTATAACTCTTTTCCAAAGATTTGAGTTATTTGCTAACTGTGACAATAGTGTATAGCCTACCAAAATTGTAAAGGGTTTTGGTAACCAATACCTCCTAAACGTTTTACATGCAAATATTACACTAATAATTACCAATTCAATTTTAGCATATGTTCTTTCAACTTGGAACTTCATTCCACTTGCAAAATAGATAGGCCTAATGTATAAATAATTCTTTTCTTATTGCATAAGGATTGCTCCAATAGCATCTTTTCCTATTGGTGGATTCCCAAAAAAACACCTTTTCCAATCTAGTCCTCGAATTGAGGATGCATGGCCTCTAGTTTCTTAGCTTGTTGACATACTTTCTCATCTTTTACTATCCACTCTAAAGGATCCTTCTTAGCTACCATCCATAATGGATAAAGCAACTGAGATGCCAAAGGTATGAATCTTGACATATATCATACCTTATGAATGAAAGTCATAAGGTCCTTTGTATTTACAGGTGATACTAAGGTAATTAGAGCTTTAACCTTTTTAGGATCTAGCTCTATTCCATTTGGATATTTATTGATAATTATTTGGTATTATTTTCTCTCTCCTTTAGTTAGGACAAGAATCAAGATTTTTCTCAATAACTCTCTTTTTTCTAATGAAAGTGTCTGGTCATTCCATCAATTTTTCTAATTCCTCTAGTTTTCCTTCTTCATCTTCTCCAATCAATATTCTCTCTTGAACTTATTCTATTTTTTCATTTATTACTTGAACTCTTCCTTTTTCCTCCTCAATATTTTTTGTAAATTCTTCTACTGATGATAATTATTTATCCTTTAGTAAATATAAAATTCATTTTTATTTTTCTAAAGGAAATGCTCTATTTTTTTCAAAAATTTTGGATACTTTAAAAATTATTGATTGATGAACATGTGTTCTTGATTTCTCTCTAGTGTTTAAGAAAATTTTCTTTTTTTTCTCTATTATTATTGATGAAACCTCTAGGTTTGAGTCACTTTGTGAACTCTCATCCTCACTTCCATCTTGGTTAGAACTATCACTTTCTTTCTCCTCCTCCTCTTCTTCTTCTTCTTCACTATCATCATCATTCACCAGTTGCTTTCTTGAAGCCATATCAAACTTCTTTTCTATTCCTCTCTATGGTCATAAATCATTATGGTTCCTCTCCCCCAATCTTGTATTGCACCTTTCTTCTTAAGCTAAAGTCTACCTAGGATAAGCAGAAAAGCAACCAAACTAGCTAGCATAACACATCAAGTTATTCTAATAGCTACTCCATATACCTTGACCTCCAAATTCTGAATTATTCTTGTACATTTCACTTTAGCATGATTTGCAAGCTTGATATGAACTTGTGCTTCTCCATCAATATATGCCTCTCCTATAATTTTTATACCAAGCATCAAACACATGACAATATCGCGTATCTCCTCTAGACTCAAAATTCTTACTACTCCCTTTCTTCTTTCTTTCTCTTTTGGTTCTACTATTTTTTTTTATTGTCCTCTCATCCCAGGGCACAACTAAGCAAAAGTTATATATGCTTTTCTATCCATCATATTATTTTTTAGGTCATAGTAACTTTTCCCTTCTCTTAAAGAGATATTAGAAGCATGATAATGTTTCCTAGGTTTTCTTTTTCTTTCTCCTTCATTTTTTCTCCTTTTTTAAATCTTTCTTCATATTTTTTCACCAGCCTTACTAGTCTCAAGCTCATCTCTCTCTGCATTTCTCCTCCTTTTGGTTGTTGGCATCACATCCATAGTTTTTTTCCCTTACCCTTTTTCTCAATAAGGATACAATTTATGGTATTCTTGCCCTTCTCTTCTTCTATTTCCTTTGGTGTTTGAGAAGAAGCATGGTCTTTAATTTCTATACCATACTTGTTCCGTCTATTTGGAAGATTTTGAGGTAAATGATATATATTTCCTCCTCCTTTTGGTGGATGCAGACCATCTATGCTTATATTACCTACCTCCCCATAGGAATAAAAAATCATTGGTCTCTGACATAAGCAATTTTCTTGAGAAGGGCCCTTACTTCTTACACCTTCAAGTTTGCATAGGTTTTCTCTCCCCCTAAGCAACATGTGTTTTAGAAAATCTTTATGATTTTCCTTTACATTCTTTACTTTGATAAAAGCATCATTATTTTTCTCTTGAAAGTAGGCCACTCTTCTATTTTCATCATTCGGCATCATGTCAACCTCCCATAGCCTATTGGAGGCATAGAGGAAAGTTTTAGGCAGCTTTCATCATATATAATCCATGAACAATGAAGGAATAAACCACACAGTAGCAACCAACCTAATAAACACCTCCCTAGTCAATATACACGTAGGTTTCTATCCTTCATAACCAAGATACACAACAATCCATCTCCCTAGCACATTGTAGTCTTCATAAGAAAACACTCATTCCACATCAGATAGGCCTTGATGCTTTCCAAAAATCCCTTATGATCATGCTTGTAGTCCTCAAGAAACACGATAAGGAGCCTTAGCTTGGCTTTGACTTCTCTATGTGTGCTACTTGCCTATACACCATCTTAGTTCTTTTGATAAGGACTTGTGATGCCACAACTTGTTTTATGTCACAAATGATGACCAATTGAATCACGATCAACTTTCCAATGATAGTTTTCCCCATAACCACAAAAAACACTCCACCAAAAGCTCGATTGCTGCTAAAACCAAAAAACACATCATCCTCATCCATAAACACACCAACAACCTTTCGGAAAACTTGATGATGATATGATTCCTTGATATTAGGACTACAATCCTTAGGGAATTCACTATATGTATACCCTCTATATCACATGTGTTCAAGTCCTATTTATAAATATCCTTCCTATGAATTTTCCAACTAATAAAACATAACCCTTTTCTATTCAATTTGTAAGTAATCCCTTTATATGGGACCCTTGTGTATGTAAAAGTTTTTGTAAAAATGGTATTTGAAAAATTCCTTATGTTGAACCCACGTGATACATATATATATTTATGATTGATCACCTCAGGCTGAAGTCCCACTTCATGAAACATATGGTGTGATGTCCTTTGTCCCATGTAATGTGTTGATCGACCTTCCTATCCAAAATCATAGTCAAACTCTCTCGCCACTACCATCATACATACAAGCAAGGTTTCTGCTCTATAGTACTCATATACATGTAGCCTGCTTACACAATCTTAGAGTCACCACCTAGTAGTGCGTAGTCTCACTTCCACAAAAACTATCCTCCTAATTAGTTGAGTCTCTAAGTTGATTTGTTGATAAGAATACCAATTCCACTTTTAAATTAATGATAGCTTGTAAGATTCTTCTTCTACATGTGAGCTAGTTTCTTTTCCACAATCTCAAGGTGCACCTTGGGTGTGTTTGATGCTTCGGAAAGGTGAGTGGTAGTAGTGGTAGTAGTGGTAGTAGTGGTAGTAGTGGTAGTCGTGGTAGTGGTAGTGGTAGTGGTAGTGGTAGTGGTAGTGGTAGTGGTAGTGGTAGTGGTAGTGGTAGTGGTAGTGGTAGTGGTAGTGGTAGTAGTAGTAGTAGTAGTAGTAGTAGTAGTTAGTATGTATGTATGTATGTATGTATGTATAGTTAAGGATGTACCTTAGGTGTGTTCGATGCTTCGAGAAGGCGCGGAAAGCCTAAGTCTCTAGGCCCGATAAAGAAAAAGAAAGATTGGATTGGGAGGTGAATGGATGCTAGTAGTAGTAGTAGTAGTGGTAGTGGTAGTGGTAGTGGTAGTGGTAGTGGTAGTGGTAGTGGTAGTAGTAGTGGTAGTAGTAGTAGTAGTAGCATGTATGTATGTATGTATGTATGTATGTATGTATGTATGTATGTATGTATGTATGTATGTATAGTTAAGGATGTACCTTAGGTGTGTTCGATGCTTCAAGAAGGCGCGGAAAGCCTAAGTCTCTAGGCCCGATAAAGAAAAAGAAAGATTGGATTGGGAGGTGAATGGATGGTTTTATTGACATGCTTTGCACTACCTCCTCCTACGCTTTGCATATCGAATTGCACACAAAGGAAAAAAGGTGGTGAGGTCTGGTGCAATGCCATGGGATGGGGAACACTCCGACATAGGGTAGCTAGTCCCTCGCCCTTATGCATAGCATATTACACTTTACATACTGTAGGCCCATCCATAGGTGGGTGGAGGAAGATTTAGTTTAGCCAACTGTGGTGCTAGGGGAGAGAAAGGATTACAAGCAGGGTGCTCTCTGTTTTTCCCGATAAGAAGAAAAGCTTTCCAATACCAATCTCTATCCCTTATTGTAACGAAGGACCTACCATCCAATAATTTCTCTACAGGAGTCCTCTGTTGTCCTCCAAACATAGGCATTAAGAGAATCGTTCCTGTAAGATGTATACCCTCTTCTAAAGCCCTAACTCCAACATTGTGGGCTATGTTCCCCCCTGAACTATCTCCTACAAGAATGCACTTGTTTGAGCAGCAACCCAGATAAAGAAGACATTGTCTCCCCATGTCACTCCTTGCCCATCTCATACATATCAATCCATCTTCATATGCTGTTGGATACATGTGCTCGCGTGCTCGTCTAAAATTGAGGGAAAGCACAATAGCAAAGAAGACATTGTCTCCCCATGTCACTCCTTGCCCATATCACACATGTCAATCCATCTTCATATGTTGTTGGATACCTGTGCTCGGGTGCTTGTCTGAAATTGAGGGAAAGCACAACAGCAACAACATTACAGGTCGTTGCTGCTAGATACCTGTGCTTGGGTGCTTGTCTGAAATTGAGGGAAAGCACAACAGCAAAACAGCATTACAGGTCTTTGCTAACCTCCTACACATCGCATCGTATATGGCACTATTGGCAAAGGAGTGGGCAAAGCTTCCCTCATGAAAAAGATGATCAGAGGCCTTAATAATGGCGTACATCCTTTATCCTGTGTACTGATCTTACACTTGTTCTACATTCAGATGATTCGTACTGCCATTCACAAGGAGATCTACCATCCAAAACAGGCAACCCCACAGGTGAGTTGCTCTTTCTATGATCACATCAACACTAGCAATGCCTTCGACAGGTATTGCATTTGCAGCTACTTTTCTGTCTAGAAACTCGGCAAGGTGACGGTCAAGAGTTGCATCTGGCCTGCGAAGCAGACTATACAACACCTTGAAATTGGAAATCAGGACATATGTTGTTAAGGGGACAATTGCGTTCGACTATGTAGAAGCAAGTGCATCGTCTGCAACAGCTGTAAGGTAGCAGGAGCATTATAGAGCCCAAACGGCATAAATCTATAAGCATAGGTTCCCCATTCTATTGTGAAGGTTGTTTTGGATTGGTCTTCTTCTGCTATCTACACTTGATTGTATCCACTGAAACCGAACTCAACTTCAAGGAGCTTCAATAATTCAGTCTTCACCAGAGCAGAATAATTAGGATTCATACGCCTCTGTCTTTGCCTCACATGTTTGGCATTAGGCTTCGGATCAATGTGGTGTTGGCATATTGTGGGATCAATCCCCTTTAGATCTTTATATGACCATGCAAAGACATCTAAGTTCTCCTTCACTAGGTCTTGTAGGACCACTAGTTCTTCTTCTGGAAGATTTAGACCCACTTTTAGGTGACATTTGGTACCATCAGCATCTAGGAATGTCAATTGCCTTTCACCTTCCACTTCACAAATAAATGTCCCACGGATTGCTTCTGGCCGACTCCTTCAAGATCTCATCTTCTAATGATGCATTGAAACTACTATTGTCTTTTAATGGAGGCTTAGCTTGCTCTTTGGGAGGCTAAAAGGGTATCATTAAGGTTTGAGCTTGGGTTAGGGATGAGTTACTTCTTGGCTCAAGAATTTGTCTTTTGAAGATGCATCCAAGAACATCACATAAAAGGAACTTTTTGTGTTCTTCTTGAACTGCAAGACTAGGGGTTGTTGGCAAGGTGCACCATCATCATCTTCTTTAAGGAAGGGTAAATTTGGATGACAAGAGCCATTGTCGAAGAAAGGCCTATTCTTCTTAGTCTATTTTTTATATAGGCTTTGCGTATAACATGTTTCATGGATCAGTCCAAAGGGTACCACAATCCTTGTGTCAAACAGAAAGGGATCTTCTGCTTGTGAGGCTTCAGGAATGTCTTCCTCATCTCTGCCTTCTATGAGTAGGATAGATCCTTCTAGCTCGCTTTCATAATCTTTTTCTGGATTATCATTTCATCTTCTTCAGGTTTTGTTTCTACATCTGTGAGTGTTTTGTAAGAGAAGAACAAGCTCTCTGTTATGTCCTCTGCTTCTGCTTTTGCTTCTATCTTTGTCTCTATCTCTGACTTTGACTTTGACTCTGACTCTGACTCTGACTTTATCTCTATCTCTACTTCTAACTCTGCCTTTGTCTTTGACTATGCGACTGCCATGTAATAGGGAGAAAAGTACATCCATGCTTCTATTTCACTGTCAAAGGTGATTTCAGAAGTCAATTGGGGTTTATGCAAGAGGTATTCTCCCATGGACAAAGACTTTGCTTCCTTCTGTAATTGGCTTGTAGTGCCCACCGTTAGGGACTGTACCTATGTTTTCTTGGGAAAGTTCTGTTTGATAGCCTCTTCGTCTCTTGATGTACCATTTGTTACTTCATTGGAGGAGTCTGTTATGATTTTGATGGATGTGGATCCATTGCCTTTTTGCAATCCATACAACTTCAATACTACTTTGTTGGGTCCTTTGCCTAGGGTCAAGATTCCTTTTAACCATTCCATCCTGGCTCTCGCTTCAAAAAGCTAAGGTCTGGCTAGGATTTGATGGGTTGTTTTGGATTATTGAGAGTATTGAATAGTGATAACATTAGAAAAAAACATTCCTACATGTTTTGGTAGGATAGAATTGTATTTTTATTCTTTAAAAAAAGAATTTTAAAAATTCAATGGTTTTGTGAATGTAGGTTAGGATGGTCTAGTTTGCATGGTTTAATTTCATGAGATCTTTTATGGTAGCATAATTAGTGTACGTGGTTTAGATTGGTGAAAAGGAAAATAAGAACAACGAAAAGAAGAAGAAAAAAGGAGAAGAGAAGAAGAAGAAAACGAAGTAGAGGTAGAAAAAAAGAGAGAAAAAAAAGGAGAAGGAGAAGAAGAATAGAAAAAGAAAAGAAAAAAAGTATTGGGGGTGCCCATTGGTCCCTACGTGCTAGTGGAAAAAAAAAAAGAGAAAAAATGAGGAGGAGGAGAACAAAAGATTGGGGGTGCCCATTGGTCCTTGCCTGCCATAGGGAAAAAAAGACATAGATTCCCCCTGGACCTATCGCCTTGCCTAACCTGCACCTACTCCTTCCTCACCTGCCACCTTGCCCTCACCCGCCTTGCCCATCCTCCATTGCCTCTCCTCTCCACTCTTGCAATGATTTCTTCCACCCCTGCTTGTGCCACAGACCATTGCCGCCCTTCTCCTGCCCGTCCATATTGCCTTCAAAAGCTACCTTGCACTCTAGGGCCACTAACTTAGTGCCATGCCTAACTCACCTCCTCTTGCTAAAAATCCACCATGTGCAAGCCTCAAGGCTTCCATATGCTACCCTTCCCTGATTTGCATCCTACTTCTCTCCCCACCTTTGTTTTCCTCTACTCGTCCAGGAGGGAAGAGAGAGGGGATGTGATATGTGTAAATTTTCCTCACTAGAAAAAGGGGTTGTCGATAGCCCCTTATTGGATTTTTTTTTCAGTGACCCATTCTTGGCGAAAGTAAATTTTCACCTAACTCAATTTGTGGGTTTTTTTTCACCCAATAAGGGGTTGTTGGTGACCCCTTTTTATTGAGTGGAAAAAGATTGAATTTTTGACTAATTTTTGTTGTTTTTGGTGGACTGAATGATTGATTTGGTATGACTTTTGATTGATTTTAGAATGATTTGGAATGATTTGGATTGATTTTGATAGCTTATGATTTTTTTGATAAAAAGATATTGATGGGATAGGTTCTAATGATGTTCTGATAGCTTCTGTGGTATGATCCTGTTTGAGCCTGTTAAGCTTTTGTTTTCTTTTGTTTCGCTGTGTTTTGTTTGAGTAAGTGAGGTTGGGATATTAAATGATGAATTTTGAGGTTGCATGATAGCTTATTGAGTGATTTATAATGGGATTATTTGGTTTTAGTTGAGTTGAATGTTTGATGTTTAGTTTCTGTTAAACCTCTATAGAGCCTCTATTCTTGCTCTGTTTCTGTTTTGTTATATTTTGTAGATCTTCCGTATGTGTTCTATGATATGAGGCTATACTTTGGGAAATTTTTTCTAACTTTTGGAAAGGATGAATCTAAGTCCAAAAGAGCTAAAGCAAATGAAAGAAGTAGTTCTTGAAGACTGAAGAGAAGACTGAAGTGAAGTGATAGTAGTGAGCTATGAAGAGACACTATAGTGGCTTTGGTGCCCTTTCATACCTCCCATGCCCGTGGGAAGGGGCATTCAAAACCAAGAGAGGATTATTGATAGTCATTATTAAGTATTGTAGTGAGAGGGATGATGTACTATTTATTGAGAGAGAAAGAGAGAGTCAAATTAGTCAATTCTATCAAAACAATGTACCCTTCCTTCTATGAGAGATTGAGAGAGAGAACTATGAAGACAATGAAGATGAATACTATATGATTATTTCCATTAAAAAGTGGTGTCTTTCTTTTGTGTTTCTTATTATATTGATGGATTCTATGAAGATGTTGAAGATTATGGTTGATCCTATCAAATTCGTGGGAGATATCTACTATGACGTTGTGTTAAGAATTGTTCTTTTCCTTGTTCTGGTTCTCAAAAGAATGGAACAAAAGCTTGTTGATGTTATAGGATATATTTTCTTGCTGTGGAAACCATTTTTCCTTGGTTTCTCTCTTGGGGCTCCATGTTTTTGGTGTGAAACCAGGGAAACTTGCCATCAACAAGCATCAGAAGAGGTTGAAAATGAAGGAATTGGCATTGCCAAGAAGAGAAGAAATTAATGGCTGCTTGCAAAGTTCCTTCTACCACTAAAGAGTTGAAGATTCTCATTACCAAATCCACTTTCTACAAGAAGTTCATCCCACAATGGTGGAAACATATTACCATCACGATGCGAGCTCTCTGTGGTGGACTATTTTCTCTTCTTGTTGAAGCAACAGAGACATGCATCTTGGTGGCAAATTGTTTAGGAACAAATTGAAGTGCAGAAACAGAGAGAATGACCATCCATGGAAGATTTGGCATTCATTGAGAAGTTTCTAGACATCATCAAGTGAGAGATCATGAAGAAGCTTCAGGAATCATGGACAGTGGAGGTTCACGAAAACAAGAAAGAAAAGAGTTGAAATTTGTTTGTGGATGCTCAACAATAGGACATGTGGGATGCTTGGTGTTCTCACAATCTCCTATTTGTCCAATTAGCAACACACTAGAAGTTGGTAGACAGAGTGTTCTTTACAACATACATTGTTAAAACCATCAGAAGATGGCATTATTATGATGATGTCACAACAACAATCCACAAAAGAATGAGTTTTGATACTTTCAAAACGGAATATCTCCCCCTCTATAGTGGTTTGAAAGTTGAATTCAGAGACATAGAGAAGAAGGAAGTATAAGAGATGTTGGCGAGAGAATCCTCCAGAGACTAAAGCCCCTCTAATTCTATTCTGTTGAGTATAGACCAACTAGTTGGATACAACCCCCTAATGAATGATGCAATCAAGAGGCAAGCAATAGAAGGAGTCTGCAGGTACGTCAGAAGATAGAAGGAAAAAATAAAGGTTGAGAACGAGCTTGCAACAGAAGCCTCCTTTGACGTCCTAAAAGCACTCTCTACAAAAGTCCCCATGGGGACTCAACGTCCCCTTCCTAATCAGATTCATCCTGGAAATATTGATGACATGTTAGCAAATGTAGTCCCATTGCCAATTTTTAAGGGAGAGTACAATGAAGACCTTGATCTTCATGTAGCAGAGTTAACAATGCCAGAATCCTCGAGCATTGGTTAGCAATATTTCTCGCCACTTTCAAGGGCGTGGCGTTTCAGTGGTATGAGAGACAAGCAGCAGGAACATTTGGCACATGGGACGACCTGAAGTTTGCTTTCCTCACTAAATTCAGGCGTGAAGGTTTTGAAGAGAGGATGGGAGAGGAGCTCATGAACCTAAGTCAATCCTGTAGAGAAAGAGTAGAAGCTTATGTCTTGCGAATGGAATCCATCCTCAAGAGATGGACCAATCATCATTTGGATGACGGCATTCCGAAAGGAGTGCACCTCAAAGACCTACAACCAGAAGTTTGCAAATTCATGGAATTGAGAAGACTAGTCAATCTGCAAGCTGCAGTGGAAGGTGCAAGACTGTATGATGAAGTTGAAGCAAGGTTGTCAATGACCACAAGAAGAGGAGTCTTACCTCCTTCCACTCCAGGAATGGTATACTCACCAAATGTAGCCCCAAGGACAATCCCCTACCCCTACCTCTAGATGCAAACAATGCCACAGAACAGTGCACCTAATCCTTAGTGGCCGCAGATGATAATGCCTCAAATGATGGTTCAACCACAATATCAATGGTCTCAAACAGTTCCTCCAATGGTGACTCAACAATAGTGGAATCCTACCCACTGGAATCAACAACCCCAAGTCTCAACAGGAGCTCTAAATCGGAACCAGAATAGAGGACCTCTTGGATCAGCCCAACCAGTGTATGTAGTAATCACAGAAGCTTCCAAAAACCCTACTACAAGTACTCCAAGATGTGAAAATCTGAAGGACTACCTATCCAATTCAATGGCAAGTATCAAGAAAGATCTTATGGATGTGTTTACAGAGAAGCTACAGATGGTGAAGGGAAATACCGCCAATATATCCACTCCTGCTAGAGGTAGGAGAGATGTGATGCATTCTAATAAATGGTGCACAAAGTGCCATCAAGCGGGACATTTAGCCATTGAATGTACTTGAAAACCAACCATTCATGGAGCTTTTTGTTTATATTTTTTGAGGAATAACCATATAGAGGATATCTACTCTCTGAAAGAGATGCACGAATGAAGAAAGAAAGATGAAGATGCAAGATTTAACTTGTTGGAATCCAAAATGACAATGCAAGACATTGGACCTAAGCCTAGGGAGTTTGGTCCTAATTTTGGTCCAAGGAGGTTTCCCTCTCAAAGTTACAGAGGACGACAGATCTGAGGTTGAATGTTACAGATGTGGAGAAAAGGGTCATATCTCACTGAATTGTCCAAACCCTAAAAGATCGGTGGATTAAAAGCCCTTATGCAATAGATGCAAAGGAGAAGGCCATATTGCAAAAGATTGTCCAAGTCCAGCTCCTATAAAATCTACTTTTGATACCCAACAGAAGACCCAATAACCTACTTTCAATTTGGTGGAATTGGAAGTGGCCCAAGCAAAGAAAGAAGAATCCGTAGTTCCAAAAGAGAATGTTCCTTCTGCCAAGAGTGTGAAGTTAAATATTTCTTGGGAAAAGCAGAACAATGCAATCCACAATGAGGAAATACAAAGCACTACAGAGCCACAGAGAGCTATAGAAACAGTTGCAAAGACATGATCAGAGGTCTAGGAAGTAACTCCTCATGACGAAGAGACGCAGATGTTTTCAGTCCTGGGAAAGAAAGGCAAGATAAAAGTGGGCGTGGCCCCATTTCCCAATCGATTGGAAAAGTGTATGGATCCTATCAAAGAGTATGATTTGGTCAAATACCTAGACACCTTTAAACCAAACCTAATCTTTCGACAATTGCTGATGCTATCTCCCAATTATTGAAAAAGGTTCAAACGCAACTTGCCAAGAAGACGAGGCCTAAGGATTGCTCCCCCAACAACAACAAAGTCCAACAGAGCCTTAGAACCCATGAAGGAAGTAGATGTGGCTAATACCTTCCTGAATCCTGGAACCCTAGAGATTGGCGTATGGATAGAAGGATGCTTTATTGCATATGCATTGATTGATGCAAGCTCATCACTAAACATAATGACTAATGTGACAATGAAGGATCTAGGCTTGCAAGGAATGCAATTTATATAGTGGCTTATTAGATTGGCAGACCAAAGAAGAATTAAACCGTTGGGCATCCTCCCATATGTAAAAACAACCCATGCGTGCAAGAGTTCTTTTGAGTGGATCTCATCATTTGGTTTAATGGAGCCACCAGGATTATGCGTAATAAAAAATATGCTCTATCATTGACGGTTGAGGTGGTAGTGGAGCACCTTCATGGGTATCTTGTGTAAGCCTTGCAAGAAAAGACCTTTCAAGCAAGTATAGCTAGATCATAAGAGATTGGGATATACTAAGGAGTACTAGTAACAATATATCAATGGACTGTTTGATTTTGTACTCCCCTTGCTTATATATCATTTTATGTTGAATTTGTTGGGAATTTGAAGCAAATTTCCTAACTGGGACTATTAGCAGAGCTTAAGCCCCTTTCTGTACACGTTATGATAGACTTTGAATGGAAGTCCTATTATAGGATTTTGATTCAAACAAGCTTTGGCCTATAGCATTTTCTTGTAGCCTTTCCACATTCAAATGAGCCTTGAAGGACATAATATGTGAAGGCAAGTTATCGTGTCACTATAACTAGAGTGTGAAGGCAATTAGAAGAGATACTACATGCATAGGTAGAATGCATTATCTTCATCATTTGCCAAGGCTATTGAACCACAATTTTTATGAAGGTATCATGGCACCTTTAGAGAAGCAAAATGCTATGGCAATGGCTTGAGCAACATATTCACTATGGAATTTGAGAATGTAGTTAATGTTGGAGATACACATGGCTAAACAAGTCTATATGTCCTTGTCATGTAAGTATTTGGTTTTAATACTAACTTAAAAATATTGGCTCTTCTATTCATCAGTTGTGACAAATCGAAAGCCATGCATTAGTTTTAGCAAGCTTGTAATTCTCACATTTTTTGCCGTATTCTTGTCTAGTTTTAAAACAAACTGACAAGTTTTGTCTTAAGGGGGGGGGAGAGAGAGAGAGAGAGAGAGAGAGAGAGAGAGAGAGAGAGAGAGAGAGAGAGAGAGAGAGAGAGAGAGAGAGAGAGAGAGAGAGAGAGAGAGAGAGAGAGAGGATTGCTTCACCTATAAGATTTTTTCTTTTTTTGGCATTTCCCATAAGGCCATATGCTATTACCATGGTGTGGTGACAAGAAGGTGTTGCTTGTCCCAAAAATCTTCTCACTAAACTTATGTTAAGGTGCTCATGTTTTGCATGTGTTGATCTTTTGATTTTTGAAAAATAAGGGCTTATTTTAGAAAATAAAAAAAGTAAAGGTTAACTAGAGCTTGAGGGAGGCATGGTCATGCACCAAGTACAGATGTGTGGGCTCCAAAGAAGGATAGTTTAGGACTGATAGTGCTTATGTGATGATGATGATGATGATTCGTGGTGGCCATTCGATACAATGGCCAGTGGTAAGCCATGCAGTTTAAATACATGTGTGAAGAAGAGGCGTGCTACCTCCTTGGCATTCAATGGTGGTTTGGTCGGGATGAAGTGGGCCTGTTTGGAGAAATAGTCCACCACTACAAAGATGATTGTGTACCCATGGGACTCCGGTAGTTCCACAATGAAGTCCATGCTGATGACATCCCATGGGCGGTTAGGTACTGGTAATGGTTGTAGTAGTCCAGCTGGTCTTGATCTTGGTGCTTTGACCATTTGGCAAGTGGGGCAAGTTTTGATGTGGTCTATCACTTCTTCCTTCATGTTCGGCCAAAAGAAGTGCTTCTTAAGGGCCTCCAAGGTTTTGCTTTGCCCTTTGTGGCCTCCAATCTTGCCGTCGTGTATCTCATGCAGGATGAGTTTCTTTAATTCCACATTGTTGGGGATATACAATCTCTTGCCTAAAAATAGAATACCCTCTTCTAAGGTGTACATCCCATGTGGTGTCTTCTCTGCTTCCACATCTTTGATTATTTTGTGCATTTCTTGATCTTATTCTAGGGCCTCTTTGACAAGTTCTATGAAGTTGCTACTGACCACACTGACAGCTTTCAGGTCAGCTTTCCGGCTCAAGTCATCTGCTATCTTGTTAGTAGAGCCGGGCTTGTGCTTAATCTCCAAGTCAAATTTGGCTAGGAAGTCTAGTCAGCGGGCTTGCTTTGCTGATAACTTGGGTTGGGATTGGAAGTATTTGAGGGAGATATTGTCGGTGAAGACTATTGTATGCTTGTCTTGAACATAGTGCTTCCTTCTAAGGCAGTGGATGACTGCCAATATTTCCTTCTCATGTGTAATCCACCTTGTTTCAGCATCGGTAAATTTCTTTGACTCATATGCAATGGGGTGACCCTCTTGGCCCAGTACACCCCCATGCCGTAGTCAGATGCATCTGTAGAGATTTCAAAGGGTTTGGTAAAATTCGGCACCCTTAGGATGGGAGTTTGGCTCATGCACTTCTTCATCTGCTCAAAGGCTTCCTGTTGCGCATTCCCCCATGTAAAAGAGTGATCTTATTTGGTGAGGTGGGAGAGGGGGGCAGTGATGAGGCTGTAATCTTTGATGAACCTCCGACAAAATACTGTGAAGTCGAGGAAATCCCGCACTTCTCTTACAGTTTTCAGTACATGCCATATTTGGACAGCTTCCACTTTCTTAGGGTCCACTTTGATTCCATCTACTCCTACAATAAATCCTAAGAACTCCAATTCTTTCACTGCGAACTCACATTTTCCGGCTTGGCGTATAACTGATGCTGCCGCAGTTTGTCAAAAACTCGGCGTAAGTGCTGCTTGTGCTTTTCTAAGGTCTTGCTGTAGACTAGGAGGTCACCTATGTAGATAATGACAAAGATATCTATCTCCGATCTAAAAATTCCATCCATGAGGCCACAAAATGTGCCTGGCCCATTTCTTAGGCCGAACCCTAAGACTAACCACTCAAAACTACCATATCGGGTACAGAAGGCTGTTTTTGGGATATCTTCTTTGGCTATGCAGATTTGGTGGTATCTTGATCTAAGATCAATCTGACTGAAGTACTTGGCACCATGCAGTCTATCTAAGAGGTCTTCCACTAGGGGCATAGGGTATTTGTTTTTTATGGTGATTTTGTTAAGAGCCCTATAATCTACACAAAGTCTAAGTCCCCCATCCTTCTTCTTTACAAACAACACTGGGGCACCAAATGGGGATTTGCTAGGGTGGATGAATCCTTGTTCTTTTAGTTCATGTAGTTGCTTCTTCAATTCCATGAGCTCAGTGTGGTTCATGCGATAGGGAGCTCGGGCCGGTGGGGCAGACCCTGGAATCAGCTCAATCTTGTGATCCATATCTCGCCTGGGTGGCAGACCCTTGGGTAGCTCGGCTGGCATTACATCTTTGAATTCTTCAAGTATTTCTGCCACCTCTGTGTTCCTATTCTGTTGTTTGGGTTTCTTGCCATTTTCTTCTTCTTCAATTTGTTGGATCATACATAGATAGACCATATCTCCTTGCTTGACTGATTTTTCGACTTGCTTTGCACTGCATGTCATGATACGTGGCCTGATCACGATCCCTTGGACCGGTACTTTTTGGATCTGGCCCTTTGGTTGGTTTGCAGTTGGTTTTACTGTTTGGCATGATACTCTTGGCTTATTCTCCTTCATTTGCACCTTGATTGGGGTCCTGCCAGGTAGCTGCATTATTTCGCATGGCACTCTGACGCCTTCTCCTTGCATATCTAGCATCATTTCATTCACACACTTACCAAACATTGCAATGACATACTTGTCATAGAATTCTAAGCCCAATATCACTTCAAAATCATCCATGGGGATTACTAAGAAGTTGAGTTTTGCTTTCCACTTATCGGCTTCCACTTGGACTGCAAAGACTTGTTTTACTTCCTTGGCTTCTCCTTGTGAGAATGTTACGGTTAATCCTTCTGGGGCCTTTGATAGTTTCAATCCATGTTTTGCTACACACCCTGGTGTCATGAAGTTGTGTGTTGCTCTTGTGTCCACCACGATAGGTTGGTTTCCTTCACCCATTCAGCCTTTGATGTATAGATGGTGGACTGCCGCTACCCTGGCTGCCATGCATTGGGGTCGGGCACTAACTGACCCTACCCTTGGGTGGTCCATGCTTTCTTCACTCCCATTTGGAATTTCCTAGATACGCAGTGGTTGTAGTTCTTCTCCTCCATATGCACAAGTTGCATTCACCCTTGATCCACTCGATGAAGCTGTAGACCCCCGCATTTGAAGCATCTGATGCCGGTGGAAGGGCCTGGGGGTCTCCACCATGATGTATTTGATCCTGCGGATCCATATGATGTGCTAGGGGTTGGCCTGTAGTGATTGTTTCCCCATCTTCCTGCTGCTCCTCTTGGTACTAATGCAGTTTGTGATACAACCGTGGTGGTAGTGGTATTTTGGCTCCTTGTATCTGTCAATGCCCCTTTAGGAGCATTGGGCCTCTTGTTCCATGAGTTGTTGTTGTTGAAGGTGTTGTTGAAGTTGTTGTTGAAGGTGTTGTTGAAGTTGTTGTTGAACGTGTTTTGATTCCCTTGTGCTATTCTTTTGCCTTCCAAGTCCACCAGTCGTTCGGCCATTCTCATGGCTTCTGCTAAGCTTGTTGGCTCCTGTCTCTCCACATCTCTTCTAGCCCATTCTTGCATCCCAAACAAAAATCCATGTAGCTTAGTGTCTGTATCCATGTTTGGTAGCTACAGCATGATTTGCCTATATTTGCTGACATATTCTTTCATCTTTCCCTATGTTTGCTCGAGGTTCCTCCATTTAGTCCTTACTTTAGAGGATGTCATATTTTCATAGGTTTCTTGCATATGGAGGTCTGGCACTTGGGATTTGGTTGGTCCAAATTAGCGAGATGGAGTTTTCAAGACATACCCATAGTGGTGCTTGGAAATGGAAAAGCATTATTGCCTTTTTCATACAAGGCAACATAGTTGATGTGGAGAGGAGCTTGCCATTTTCTTTGCTAACAACTAGCACCTAGCCTGTGGTGTATGTCTTTGGGGGGGTTTTTAAAGGTAGTTTGCTAGGGATACCACCTACTGTAAAAGGTTCAGATGCACAACACAATTTTCATCATTGAGGTAGGATCCTATGTTGTGGTTGGCTTGGATACACTACCTATTCATTTCATATTTGATCCCACTACAAAGCACTCAAAGGTGTGGGGGATCCTTGGGAGCTTCAAAGGGTGGCACATTTGGAAGGTATGCTAGCAAATTATCTTAGGTGGCAAGTGTCTCGTAGCATATACAACATTGGTAGAGATTTTTACTTTCATTATCTACTCCCTTTATAACCACTAGAACCAAGTGCAAGGTGATTCTTGAGCTCACCAAAATCTCCAGCATCATTTTCTGCTCACTTGGGATGGCTCTGATCTATTTTCCATGATTTCTTTAAATCCTAGTTTTATCCATAAAAATAAGCATTTACCTTTATATTTTATATTGTAGAAATACATTTTGTAAATTTCCATAATGACTAAAAATAGTAATATTTTATCTATAAATCCTTAAGTTTGTGACCAATTGTATAATGAAACTATTATAATGTATTACTTTACATTTATTACCTAAGGATCTATTCAATTCTTTTGCAAAAATAATAATTTTATAGTAAGGGATTTATAAATTTTACTAAAAATTCACAAAAGGGTGTAAAAAATTTCACAAAAAAGGTTACATAGAGATATACAAAACATGTATTGAATGCATGTGATGCCTAGGTTCTATACATAGTAACTTATTGAGACAATACAGAAACTCCAATGTTGAGGTGCCTTGAAATTCTCTACCCTCACCATGGGGTGTAGGTCTACCATATGTTGCACCCTTCCCCATTGTCCTAACTTTGTTTGCCATGTGTCATCACTACCCTTGGACTCAATAAGGTTTCAATCAGATACCTTTCTCAATCCGGACCCTACAACATGTAAACAACAATGCTAGGTTACCTTGAGATTTTTTACTTATGCCATATGGTCTAAGTCTACAATGTGCCAACTCTCCCTTCATGTATTAAAAATATATAAACTTTTTACATTCAAAGAAATTACTAAATCCTATAATTTTCCCATTTATAATGACCTTTATTCACATATGTGTGCCAATTAACACATTTTTTCCTTTAAAAATATATAAAGAATAGCTATTAGATTACATGTAACTTACTTATAAATCTTAGTCAATCACATGCAAATAGGCTCTTACTCTTGAGTGAAGATGAAGACCCATTGAAATTGTAAATTAGGTTGCAAAAGCATAGGCAATGTGTTTAAAAGAGTTTCTCAATAACTTTAACCTCATGAATATTGCATGTTTATGAAGATCACATGAAAGACATCTCCATGTGTATTCTCCTTCAAAAAGCTTCTCTACAGACTTGCATTCTTGAAATTCAACCCCAAGCTTTATCAAGCATTGATATCATGTAAAGTTTACTGAAGGAGAGAGCTTGAGCTCTTACAACACACACACACACACATACAATGAGAATATCCATAAGCTAAGAATCCAAATCCTTGGTTTTATTATTATTCTTCTCTACTACAATGAGAGTATATAAAAGAGAAAAGAAGAAGTTGAAATATCTATCGTAATGAACACGTAGTAAATAATGTGAGCTTGCTAACTATTTAGCTAGCTAGATGGCTATATCATAACTTGGTGCACCAACTAGTGACATTGAGCTACAAAGGACTATTGGCAATGTATGCCAATATAGGTACATTCCATAATAGATATGTGGATATGAAATTGATTAGGGAGGTGCATGAGTGTTAGCTCTCGAAAGCTTGAAAACTCAATCCCTATAATATACCACCACTTACGAGACTCTAGCATCCAATCACATTGAGTATCCAATGTTTTCTTAGTCCTTAATCTAATAAGTATACAGATTTGCATCCAGACTCAACTTTGGAAGCACACCATAAATGACATTTGTATAATAAATTTTTGAAGAAGAAATCTTTGTCATTGCCAATTTTTGTTGTGTTCTCTTTGTTATCATGCTATTCTAGTCCACCATACCATGTTATTTTACATGGTATCAGAGCATGGAATAATTGGAGAGATAGAGAGCTTAAGAGAGGAAAAGGCTTCAATGGAAAGAAAGGAAATGTTTTCCTCAATAACTGATGGGGCTTCTTTATCCACAAAAATACTCGGGAGTGGATGAGATATGGTTATGGTAGTTGTTCTTGATACACCTATGCCAACAAATCAAATAATACAAATTCCTCGACCAATCTTCATGAAGGGAAGTTAGATTATACAAACTACAGCCTATGGCATTTAAGATTACATGTATTCTTGATTTTCATGAGGTTCTCAATATAGTGCTTAGGATTGAACAAGATCCTTGAGAAGCCCTTGAACCAAATAACCTAAATTTAGTAGTCCCTCCCAATATGGGTGTTCTTATATGAGAATGGAAACATAAGAATATAGATGCACACTACATTTTTCTTACATGCACATTTGATAACATGGTAATATTGATGTGATATCAAAATGGAATCATTATAAGACTCATAATTAAACAAATATTCATGATCTTGAGAATCAACTTGTAGTAGAAACATTTGTTGATGAAGAATTTGCATAAGATTTTATCATTAAAATAAATATTCTATGTGATCAAATGATAGTAGTAGTAAGGGAAAAAATGTGGTAAGGAGCTTATGTAGCATTGCCTTTGGATATGTCAATCAAGTATAATGGTTTAGTAACTAGATTGAACACTAGGGTAATACCTAACCCTTTGGCATTTGAGGAGTTTTGTGCATCAACATTGGAGTGGGAGTTATGACTCAAGGATTTCACAACTGGTACAAAGCAAAAAGAAAATTCCTCTACTAAAGCTAACTCTTTTCCCAAGGATGGGGTTTAGAAGAAGAGAAGTAATAAGAAGTTGAAGAGCAAATCCTTCCATTGTAAAAATAAAGACAATAAAATCCAAGACTACTATTATAAGAAATTGGAGGAAAGTTAGACCGCAAAGGAAAATATGGATAAAGAACTAAATATAAGGATAAATAGTTAACCGATATATTTGAAGAGGAACTAGGGATGTCTATGGGTATTGAGGGATTATGTTAATCAAAAAACACCATGAAAATCTTTGTGGTGTTGGATACTAGTGCCTCCTATCACACAACCACCACTAAGAAGAGTCTATAGTTTCTATGTGGGTGTTGGATACTAGTGCCTCCCATCACACAGCCACCACTAAAAAGAGTCTCTATAGTTTCTTTGTGGGTGTTGGATACTAGTGCCCCCCATCACACAACCACCACTGAGTAGAGTCTCTATAGTTTCTTTGTGGGTGTTGGATACTAGTGCCTCCCGTCACATTGCCACCACTAAAAATCGTCTCTATAGTTTCTTTGTGGGTTTTGGATACTAGTGCCTCCCATCACATAGCCACCGCTGAGAAGAGTCTCTATACTTTCATACAACCTTTATAGGAACCTATCATGATGAAGGTTGAAAATAATGCAAATTTCCTCAACCTCAACAAAATGGTTTTTCTAAGCACCAAAATAGAACTATCATGGAGATGGCTAGGTGTGTGTTAAAGAGAAACGGGTTCCCAAACTTGTTATGCTAGAAAGCTATCAATACTATAGCCTAAATTCCAAAGTAGAGCAATACAATGATTCTTGATGGCAAAATCTAAATGAAGCCTATAGTGGTAAGAAGCCATTGTTTTCATTTCAAAATATATGTAAGTGCATATGATGTGCATGTTCTAGATAAAGAAAAAAACAAGTTACAATGAAAAAGCACCAATTACTACCAAAGCTACCTCCATGGGTGCTAATGCATGGTCCATGTCATGCTAGACGTGTTCTGTAGCGAGCCCTGGTACCTCATGCCGATGGCTCCGATCTTCGTGCACATAAACAACAATGGTTCCCTTCAATCATCTACGAAATGGGCCAAGTGTTCCTAACCCTGACTTTCCGTTTACAAGTGCATGTTATGTCTTAAGTGTAGGGACATCAACATCGAGTCAGTTGACATGTCCAAGGCTGTGTTGATCAATGTACCCTAACCGATAATGTCTTAAGTGTGGGGACGCGTCCCTGTGCATCTGATGTGCATACCCCCTACATATGACATTAACCAATCATGTGTGTCTACCACGTACTAGTTCTGCCTCGATGGGATCCCTTCCCCACCAACCCACCCTCGTATCCCCTGTCATCGAGGCTGTTTCCCTTGCGTTTTCTTTTATTGTGCTAGTTTCTTTATTTTTTATGTAAGCACACCCTACGTTCACCAAACTCATGATCCAACCTTATAACCACGTTCGTCTTTGAATGGCACACTTTTCCTTTTTACATCCCCCTGTTTTGGCTTAGTGTTTTTGCATTATTAATTTTTGAAGCTTTTCTCACACAATTGGATGTATTTCCATGCAAACATGCCCTTATCACTTTGGAATAGCGATATGATGTACTAGCCCTATCCTACGCCTTCCCTTTGACATTTTTCCTTTTACCCGCGTGTTATTCCACTGTACAATTTATCCAAGATTAATTTTTAGGTGGTTTCGTGTCTTTTCACGTATCTTTTTGAACTTTTTCTATAAGAACTTGCCCTATTCTCCTTCGAATTCAATTTTGACTAGATAGCCTTGTCCAACCACCCTTTCTGCAGATTTCTCCTTTTTCCTCCACCCTATTTCGACCTCTGGATTTTTTGTTATTAATTTTTATTGGTGTTTACAAGCTTCATTTTATTGTTTTTTCCATGTGAACACCTCCTAACCCCATCTCTAATATGACATCCCTAAAGAACATCTTTGTCATAACATTTTTCATTTTACTTGCCCTCCATTTGGGTGCACGGATCATTCCATATTAATTTTTGAATCCCTTTTCTGGTACGATTTTGGGTTTTTTCCATGCGAATGGGACTTCTCTTGCTCGGCACTATGTTTGATGTGATAGGATTGTCAGCACATTTTTCTGAACATTTTTCCTTCTTCTCTCACTTTGTTCCGGCTAATGGATTTTTCAATATTAATTTTTAAATAAGTTTTCAGGTCTGATTTTTGTGTTTTTTCCATGTGAACACCCTGAATTGTTCTCAAAAACCCCATTGCACTTTTCCACTGTCTTCTCCTTGACTTCGGGCATATTTTTCCTTTTTACAGCATTTCGTTCTGGCACACGGTTTGGGTTTTATGCATTTTTCCATCCCTTTGCGCCTGTCGTACCTTTCGCGTCGCGTGTGATCACCTATTTTTTCGATTTTTAATCATGACGTCGCGTCCGGCGTATCACCCCGCACCCGTGTCGACGTTCTAGCCCCCGTTGCTTCCCGTCCACATGAATTTTTTTTAACCCCGCCCGCGCACGCGTGCAAGACAGGGGCGGCACCCTATTTTTTCTTTCTTTCTTTCTTTCTTTTAAAATTAAAAAACCCCATTTAAATTATTTTAAAAAGGAAAAAAACAAAAAAAAACCCAACCACCCGCGTCCCTCCCCTTATCCCCTCTTTCTTTCTTTCTTTCTTTCTTTCTCTCTCTCCCTCTCTTTCTCTCTCCTCGATTCCATCTCCATCTCTCCCACCTCCTCTCTTCCTCCCCTTCTTCTTCTCCTCCCTCTGTTTGCTCCCCCGCCCACCCTCCTTCTCCACCCCTTCTTCTCCTTTCTTCCTTCCCTTCCCCTTCTCCTTTTCCTCCCCTCCTTCTCCTTTTCCTTCCCCCCCTCCTCCTCCTCTCCTTCTCTTCTTCTTCTCCACCTTCGCCCCTGCCACCTCCCCCTCCTCCCTCCACGCCGTTGGCCGCTCCACCATGCTTGCTGGCCTTGGTTGCCCCTATAGTGCTTGCCGCCCCCGCCGACCACCCGCTGCCACTGCCTCAGTCGCTGCCCCCATCGCCTCCCTGCCGCCGCCAATGCCTTTGCCACCTCCTTGCACCTGCGCCACCACATGCACCACCTGCCTACCCTCCCCTTAACCCCCTCTTCCCTTCACCCTACGCCACCCCCTGCTTGTCCCGCCTGCCCGCGTTCCCCCCTACCCCACCCCCCTCCCCTGCCTGCCCCTCGCCCTCCCCCTCCCACACCCCTAACCTAAACCCCCCCCCCCCCAATTACCACTAACCCTCCACCCCCATTAACTTAGCCCCCACCCCATTACCACTAACCCCACCTCCCTATCCTCCCCCTTTAGCCCCCCTTCCCACCACCCGCCCCCTTTTTAAAAAAAACCCTACTATTAGCCCTTGTTCTCTCGCTGAAACCCACTGAAAACCACCAACACCCCGTTGACGACAATACCTCCATTTCCGTGCAACAACGGGTCTGCACCACCTCGTCCCACCATACTACTTGCGGGTGTGCTCTTGGCGTGACTAGGAGTCGTCCATACGTGTTCACACGTGAGGATGTGCGTCTAGACTTGTCCATGCGCTGGTGCGTGCCCATCTGTGCACATTCACACGCAACCGGGTACCTAATGTTTCATTAAAAAACTGTAAAAAACCCTTAAAAACACATAAAATTTGAAAAAAACTACTAAAATTTCTTTTGAATTCATTAAAAAATGACAAAAAAATAGCTGAAATTTCCTTTGATCAATTAGATAATTTTTGGATTATTTTTTAAAACTGAAATTCCAAAAATTAATTGCAAAAAAATTAAAAACTTTAAAATTAATTTAAAACCCGTTAAAATTGGTAAAAAATATTTAAAAATATAAAAAAATATCCAAAAAATCAAAAAATTCCATCCATCTTTCACTTCAATTTTGATTTTGTTTTAAGCTAAACATGCTCTACAAATTGGTCAAATTTTTATTTTTGGAAAATTTCTTGAAAAAAAACACAATAAATGCTAAATATAAAGGAAAAAATGTTGGAAAAATCTAGACACCTTATTGAAATTTGTTGATTTAGTTTTCCCTCATCTTGAATGGTTGAAACATCATACTTAAAATTCAAAATTGTTTTTTAATGTGTCCAACCTAACACATTTTTTAAAAAAAAATCCAACCTCCAAAATGCTTTTAAATTGAATTCACACCTAAACATTTCAACCTAGGGGGATTTCTTCATTTAAAAAAATAAAACTAAAATAAAACGAAAGTCAACACACCACCAAAACACTAACCCCAACTAAATTAAATACACCCACCCTAATCTTGTCAGTAAAAGTATTGTCTTACCAAAAATCTAACAAAACACCACATGTTTCTTGATTTTTTCGAAAAAATGAGGTGTTGGTTTGGTTTTTTATGAGCTTACCATATTCAAAACTTTTTCAGTTGTTGGCTTTTCTCTTTTGAGTCTCATTTGCATTGTGGGATTAATACGTGCGCATTGAGTATCCTTGCATACACACACACTCTCTCTCAGGTAATTATTTTCCCCTTCTCGTTTTTTTTTGCTACCCCAAAATTCACATATTAATTCCTAAAATGAACCTTAATCACCACCATGGCGCACGCATCCGCGCTCAACACACCTTCTTTTTAATTAAATAAACTCAACCAGTCATTCACTTTGCACGCACTATGTGTGCTTCAAAGGCACCTTAATTTTAAATAAAATGAACCAATCGTCACAAAAATGCACGCACTGAAAAAGAAGAGTGTTTCAGACATATTAAATTCTTAATTCATGAATTTGCATTTAGAGACCTTAGTCTGGGTATCAAAGCCCGGGATTCGTTAAAAACATCGTTCCACCTTAATAAATTGTAAATAATAATTTAAAAATGAACCGTCATTTTCTTTTCTAAGGTTTACAACCTAATAAAATTTCACCCATTTTTAATGATGTATTAAAACAAACCTTTCACTAAAATCATTTCCCTCATTGCACTTTCTTTTTTTCCTTTATCAATAAACACGCATCACAGGATGGGCATGTGCAGTCTTCAGAATGGTCTTCTCTTGTTACTGATGGTCAATGATGTTTTGGTTATGATGTGTGTGGTTATTAATTTGGTTGATTTATATGATTAAGGGTACGGTCTGAATTTATTTCTCAAATTATTTGCCTAATACGGGGATTCATGTGCTTGTATGTCTTGCATAGCATAAATCTTTATGTTGCATTTGTCTAAAGGTCGTGTCAATTTTTTTCTGGAATGTGCCTTGCTTAGGGATAGTCGATCAAGTCTCGTTTCAAAACCCTTGGTTGATATCCTATCTTTAATGTTTTATGCTAGTTTTGGAGGCATCCCTTTTGTTTGTGAAATGTGTTGTGTGTTCACTATTTGAATGATACCCTATATGCCTCCTCCTGTTCAATACGTCCCATTGATCAGTAGGGATTATTCTTCCCTCTACTTACTTTTGAGCCTATTGCGAAAGCTGGCCTTGCATCTTTTGTGGCTACTCCTCTCCCTGATTCCAGATGATCTAGCCCTTTGTAATGAGTTTCTCGTGTTATACAGTAAGAAATCGGGCTTGGTTCATGGTACTTCCATGGTCCTAACACCTAGAGGGTTAGGACAGGCTTTGTCCCTTCCTTACAAAGGGAAACCCTTTGTCATAGCTAGACATTTATTCTCAAATGAAGAGATCCTCAAGCTGTTACAGAAGTAGACTAAAGAGGTCCTCGATGTCTAAAATGTGATTAAGACTTCATGAGTGTCCTTCTCAATGATCGCTTATCCTCTTTGGAAGCTAGTCTATCAATTTCTCCAGGACAGGTTCATGCCTGCCAAGACACCATCTCACTACTTGTCCAAGGAGCTCTTCAGAGCTTCCAAGATGGCTTTGAGAGGGGTTTCCATTGACTAGAGCACTTACCTTCTTACGAAGATGGACCAGCATTTTGTCAACGTGACTAGAGGGAATGTTACTAATGTAACCTTTGGTTCATATTTATATGCTTTTCTGACATATTTAGGCCTTAACAAGGGTGTTTTACCTCCTCCTCCATTTGATCCAGTTTCTCCCCCTCCACCTTCAGAAGATTCAGAACCCATTGGCATAGAGGATACTAACTCCCCTTCTCCATTGGTCATTCAGTGGAAGCTCTTGAAGCGTGTAGTATAGACAATTCCACTAGTCATTCCTTTAGTGTTAGTTCCTCCTACCTCTGGAAGTGAACTCCCTGTCTACCTCACATATAACAACTTATTCAGGTCACATCGAGAGGGTTCTTTGGAAATAAACACCATATTGGGGAATATGAGAATTTCCCATAAGTTTGGGACATGTGGTCAAATCTTTAGATTTGTCATAACTTAAACACCATAACTCCAAAAGGAGCGCTCTATAGCTTAATAGATTCCATTTTTCAAGCACTTTTCAATGATGGGTCACATCATATAGTTTTGAGAAACTTATAGGCATGTTATCCGGGTGCCACCTTTTTAGTATTCAAAAAATGGGAATCAGGAGATTCCCAAACTCACTAATATTGTGTTTATATGAGTTCCTTCGCTAAACCGCTTAGTGACAAGGGATGCCATCCCTTTCCTTTACAAAGACATCCATAGCTCTATTGAACTCTCAGTGACAACTTGTGCTCAATAGTTATATTCTTCTTTCTATGAATAATTGTGGCAATCCAAAGACCAGATGAATAAGGCAACTACAGAGCTAGCCTTTGCCAAAGACACTCTTTTCGATCTATTTAAGCAGATGGAGCAACATGTTAGCTATATATAGTCTGTCTATATATAGTGCCCCACGTCCCCTCTATATATTCCTATCATGTGTGCTCAGTTTACACACTTATGGGGTTTCACTTCCGTTGTCTCGTGTCTCTCTTCTCCTCTCTCTTCCTGCGTTCCTCGTCTCCCTCGCGCATTGTTCAACATGGTATCAGAGCTGAAGCCCTCGCCTGCTGTCGCTGCTGTTGGAGGACAAGTTTTTGAAAGCAGGGGGTACTTTTTTGGTTTTATCTGTTTGCCATGAACTTGTCGCTGTATATGCCCAATCGTTGTGTCATCTCTGCTGCGAGAAGGTATGAATCCGCTCAAGCGAGGGCGTGTATGAGCCCCCCGTGTGAGAAAGGATGAAAAGTTTGTTGTTCAAACTATGAGTCTCTGTCTAGGGCTCACTGTGCTCAACAGTAAATCTGGCCAAGCCACTGTTCAATCTGTGTTTGTAGCTCACTGTGCACAACAGCAAATCTGGCCAAGTTCCTATTCAATTTGTGTCTGTGGCTCACTGTGACAAACAGGAAGTCAGGCGAGTTTGCCTTTCTCTCTACATTTCAACATTAACATTACTTTTGGATGTTGATATTGCCATGCTTCATGATGATTGTCCTCGTTCGTTATTCCATTGATGAGCATATATATTCTAGCTGATGATACATTGTTTCGTTTATATTCTTTCCAGCTGATGAGAGTCTATATTCTAGCTGATGACACATTATTTCGTTTATATTCTTTCCAGCTGATGAGCGTCTATATTCCAGCTGATGACAAATTGTTTTATTTATATTATGTTCATGGGGCCCCACATGTGTTTTATTGTCTATAGAGCGGCGTCGCGAACTGTCTCTATAGACCTTGTGTTGTTCTAATGTCATTGTAACATTTTTCTTTAAGTTTTGATGTGACAGATATACTGTTTACATCCCAAGTTCAGTTGAAGGAATTTCTTAGAGATTTTATCTTTTGCAGTGATGTCACTTATCCTTATTTTACATGTTGTATATTTAGGAGTGATAAAGCTCTTTTGATGCCTTTGAATAGGCTGTTGTAATTCAGGAGTGATGTAGCTCCTGAGTGATGTAGCTCCTTGCTCCTTTGATGCCTATGAATAGGCTCTTGTAAGTTCAACTTTGTAATTTTATATTTTGAATATTAATATAACGATAGGCCTATATAGAGCTATGGGTTTTTCCCTTGAGCCCCCAAGGGTTTTTTCATCCATAGTAAGGGACCTTTATTTGAGCGGGGGTGTTAGCTATATATAGTCTGTCTATATATAGCGCCCTAGGTCCCCTCTATATATTCCTATCATGTGTACTCAGTTTACACACTTATGGGGTTTCACTTCCGGTTTCTCGTGTCTCTCTTCTCCTCTCTCTTCCTGCGTTCCTCGTCTCCCTCGCACATTGTTCAACACAGCAGACCAAAATGATTGAGACCCAGAGAGAAGAAATATCTTCTTTGAAAAATCAGTTAGTAGAAGCTCAGTCAAAGGTTACTAGGATTTCTGAGGAGAAAGAGAAAATGTCCAAAGAAGCTCAAGAGTTCAAGACTCTTCTGGATATGAAACTGTCAAACTTTTAGACTACTCACAATACAGTGGAATCCCAAGCCTCTTAGATTAAACAGCTGAAGGACCAACTAGCGCAGTCATGATCCAGTCCCCCCAAGTCCTAGTGTCCCCATGATTCCTTCTATGTCTCAGCAAGACTTGGATGCTCTTCAACGGAATGCCACTTTATGTCCTTTATTTTGGGCCAAGGTTGAGAGATTGCAATCTAGAATGGATATCTTATGGAATACTTTTGAGCTGTTTATGGAGTTTATTCCTCCCGCCCACTCTTTCTTTATTCATTATCAACAACAGAAGTTAACCCTTTATGTTAAACTTTCAACTATGGATTTATTTCCTCCCATAGGATGGCTGGAGTGGAAGCTGGTCTGTGGATCTGTTGTTTGAAGTGGTCAAGATGGTGTTTGAGCATTCGGTAGTCCCAAATTCAATGTTGATGTCCTATATGTACCTCAGAGGTGACTTGTTAATTCTAGATGATGAAGACCTCACTTGGTATGTTGGAGATGTAATCTTGCAAGCAGTACTCTATGTACACCAGTTGGAGCTTAAGATTGATGAAATGTTTCAAAAGTATTCTTCTAGAGTATCTGACTATCCAGAGGATTCTTAGCATCCTATGCTAGATTCTGTGATCTTAAATCAAAGATAGTTAAAGGCTTTGCCTCATGTGCAAAATGTGAACCAACTGAGGGTGGATCTGTTATCCCATCTTTCCAAGAAACCTCCTTTTGATCTTTTATTTTTTGAGGCCTATGCTAGACATTCTGCCTTAGGACCATCAGTTCCATCCTTGACCTACTTTCAACCATGAGGGATTCACTTGTAGGAATAAGGAGACGTCACCTGCATGCAAGAAATATATGAAAATACCCCTTATCTACCCCATATTTATGGGACCTTACATTATAAAATGTACCTTCCTTCCCTTAAATAACCCCCCTCCCTTACACTCACGTGGTACCATACGGTAAACCCTAGTGGACCCTCCGGGCTATCAACAAATGGCTAATAGGTATGACTCTTATCTGTCTCTTTTCTCAAATACCCCACATGTCATTTTACCCCTTCTATTTCAACCTAAAGATGCACCCCATATTCCTATTTTTACGTAATGTCCTTTCATCATTGATCGGGTATTTTCTCTCCTTCTTCCTTATCCTCCCCTATCTTCTCATTTCCTTTACACGTTCCCACCACATTTCCCTACTCCCTTCTTTTCTAATATTGTTAAATTGCCAGATTCTCCTACCTTATCTTATTCTTCTTTTTATGATTTTGCTTATCACTATTTTCATCCTTTATCCCTTATTCCATTCCCGTCTCTTTCATCTTTTATTCAAACTCCCCCTTAGTTGGTTACAAAATATGAATGTTTTGATCGAACAATCCTGAGAAGAAGAAGCTGGAGTATTGAAGATTATTTAACAGACCCCAAATTAACTGGTCTATGATTCCAGGAGAATGAAAGACTCCAAATCAAGCCTTTCACAACTATTTACGTTTTGCTCAGCTTGATTCTCAATCTTTGGATCCATTAGTGAGTTTGATTTTCCATTTTTCATGGTATCTAGCCTTTATGCAGCGTCACTCTCATGGTGATCAAAAGCAAGTGCCAAAGTTATGTTTGGATGTCAATATAGATGTAGATACCCATCAGTTGGATGTGCTTTATTTTCATGATTTGTGCTTGCCAAGCAGATTTTGTTATCCTACTAGAGAGAATGTATTGTTTACAATTCTTGCAAAATCCTCCAAAAACCTTTGTGGATGAATCTTTATTCCTAAAAAGGTTTAAAAATCATCAATCCTTTAAAAGGGATCATCTTCATTGATCCGTTATATTTTGTAACTTTGATGCTTGATCAGAATACATCTACCTATCTTTTTCCTTCCAAAGAGGTGCCATTCAGATATTGTTTGTGTAAGTGGTGTGCGTTGTGGTATATGTTTATTGTTTATATTTGTTGAATGGACCTGAAGTTGAAGCTGGATTAATGAAGAAGATATTGGATTAAAAGCTAGTAGTAGATGATACTGATTTAAAGAAAACTCTTATATCATTTATGAGTTTTTGTTCCTATCAAAAAAACAAATTAATGGAGATAATATCCAAAAGGATGTTCTCCTTTCATTGTAGTATTATCAGATATATAGGTTACTTGTTGGGGTCATGCTTGGATGATTTTATGAAGTGATGTCGAAGACAAAAGATCACATTGAGCTCTTTACTAAACTTATATTCTTCTTTTCCTTAGGTCGTGAGGACGCTTCCTATTTTAAGTGTGGGGATATGTTGAGAATGGAAAAAGACTGAAATTTTGATTGATTTTTGTTATTTTTTGTGGATTGAATTGTTGATTTGATATGATTTTTTATTGATTTTAGAATTATTTGGAATTATTTGGATAGGTTGGATTGATTTTGATAGCTCATGATATTTTTGATGAAAATATATTGATATGATAGGTTCTAATGATGTTTTGATAGCTTCTATATGATCCTATTTGAGCCTGTTGAGCTTTTGTTTTGCTATGTTTTGTTTGAGTGAGTGAGGTTGGGATATTGAATGATGAATTTTAAGGTTGTGTGATAGCTTATTGAGTGATTTATAATGAGATTATTTGGTTTTAGTTGAGATGAATGTTTGTTGTTCAGTTATTGTTGAACCTCTATAGACCTTCTGTAGAGCCTCTATTCCTACTCTATTTCTGTTCTGTTCTGTTCTATTTTGTAGATCTTCTGTATGTGTTCTGTGATATGAGGGTGTAATTTGGGAAAGTTTTCTAACTTTTGGAAATGATGAATCTAAGTCCAAAAGAGATAAAACAAATAGAAGAAGTAGCTATTGAAGACTGAAGTGAAGTGATAGTAGTGAGCTATGAAGAGACACTGTAGTGGCTTTGGTGTCCTTTCATAACTCCCATGCCTCTTGGAAGGGGCATCCATGACCAAGAGAGGATTATTGAGAGTCATTATTGAGTATTGTAGTGAGAGGGATGATGTACTATTGATTCAGAGAGAAAAAGAGAGTCACATATAGGCAATTATATCAAAACAATGTATCTTTCTATGAGAGATTGAGAGAGAGAACTATGAAGACAATGAAGATGAATACTATGTGATTATTTCCATTCAAAAGTGGTGTCTTTCTTTTGTGTTTCTTGTTCTATGGATGGATTCTATGAAGATGTTGAAGATTATGGTTGATTCTATCAAATCCGTGGGAGATATCTACTATGATGCTACGTGAAGATTTGTTCTTTTCCTTGTTGTGGTTCTCAAAAGAATGAAACAAAATCATGTTGATGTTACAAGATAGATTTTCTTGCACTAGAAACCATTTTTCCTTGGTTTCTCTCTTGGGGCTCCACCTTTTTGCCAAAAAAAAAAACCATAGTTCTAAGAATAGACAACATGGGGAGAAGAGTGAGCAACAAAGTGTGGGTTTTTTTTTCGCCCAAGAAGGGGTTGTCGACACTCCTCTTCATCTTCAAACCTTGCTCATGAAAGCATGTCAACCACGGGTTTTTCTATACCTGCAATATGCTCGGATACATTGGAACATTTCTCTTGCATCCTACTTATGGCATCAATCTTTATTGGTGAGGGATCTCTTCCATATGGTCCACACATGTGCCCAAAAACTAATACTTCCTCCACTCCAAAAACTGACTTTTCTCCTGACAGAGTCAAATGCACTTCTTCAAGACGGCTCAAAATCCTATCATAATCAACAAGATGATCAGGCACAAACCTTCTATACCCCTACTCATTGATCTCTTCATTCTTCTCATGGATATCACACCCTTTTATCGGCACATCATCAAGAAAGGGTATGGTCAACTAAGGTATATACTCCCTCAAGACTTTATGCATAGTATTCATCATATATGCCATTGAATTGGTTGCTCCCTTTGGAAGTGTACACATCCTAACTAATCCAAGCATTGTCTTCATGGTAATGATATCCCATCTTTCCAATGGATCATATCCTGAATATAAATCACACATTGAGTAAATTACCTTGCCTGCAAACGCTCTTACAAATTCATCCACTATCGCGCATGATCCAACATTCCTTATGGTGACTTTATTAACTGGTTGTAAATCCTGTATAAGCCTAAAAGCACCATTCTTCTTTGGAATAGTAAACCATCAACTTGAATATGGACCTGAAGAAGGCTCCAAAATTTGCATTTTGATCTTCTTGTTCAAAAACTCCAGTAGCTTAGGCAAATATGCCTGAGATATTGGAATAGGCTTTAAATTCCATGGCACATGAGGTACTATAAAGATCACCATAGGTGCAACTATGATTGACACATCCAATTTCATTTGGCTAAAATGAAAAGGATTTCCCATGCCTTGCCAACATCTGCAAGAAACAAGCTCTTTCTGTAGACAAAAGGAAGCTTGTATCACCAATTTTTAGCTTTTGTAAATTTTCAGCTGTAAATTTATGTCCTACTCCATGTGGATCCTGTAACCTAGGCTGTTGAGTCACTTTTTTAGCCAACCCATCACTTCTAGGTGGTAAAGGCAAAGCCACAGGCTTAACCTTCTGTGCAACTGTTTTGCACTTTGTATCCACCCTTGCTTCAGTCCTGTTTTGCGGCCCATATTGCAACCCATAACATTCATGCTCAGCAAACTCTTGAATGACTTCATACATCTCTAAAGTGCCAACATAAATAATCTCTTTTTTTTCCCTATTTTCAGCATTAATTGCTCTAGAAATTTCAGACATTGTATCAACATCAACCAACCTTGAAAAAAATCGTGAAATACCTTCATTTGCATCCATCAAACCATATGTCTTCAACTCTTTTTCAGCCCATCCTATATATTTCTTTTCAGCCCTGCACGTGGCTAAAATATTCTTAAAACTGCCAAGACTACATGCTATCCATTCCTGCAATCTAGACACAAATACAATTTCCCCCTTTCTTGGAGGCATAATTATCTTCCTAGAGACATTGCCATGGCCTCTACTTACAACAATGCTATCTAAAAGCCCTTAAACTCTCATGCATTAGGTGGCATGGGATTATTCTGTAGCCTATCCTAATTGCGGGGATGATTCACACAAACAGTGAGAAACTATAATGCCTTTGTATTGTCTTTACTCTGAACCCAAGCATATGAAGAACCATCATCCAAGCCTTTTGTTTCCAGTCTTGATTCCAAAATAGAGTGCTGCCCCAAAATCATCAAATAACTACATGAATCTTGCACAAAAAAATGATATTTATTCCTAGCATCTCCAATAGTCATGGGTACATTCGGACAATTCACATAAAGATCCCTTGATAAATTGTTTGCTACCCACATGTGCCATCCTGGATCTACATCAATCGGCCAGTCTCCATTCTTATACAAGTTGCATGCCATAACATTGATTTCGGAACCATGATCCAAGAGAGCTATGCAAGGTGTCTCTCTTTCTCCCACTTTATCAATTGTCTTTATTGTAGCACGAGCCCAATGTGTTTGTGAATAATGACTGCTTGAAACAGAATGAACATCTTCTTCTTCATGTACTTGTTGATGGATATCCCCATTATACAATCTTCTCTCTAAGCTTATTGTTGCTCATAAGACCAATTTCAGCCACAAGCTTGTTGTCTACACTCACATTTACATTTGACCCATTTTCAACATCATCATGCTCCAAATCAATACTACATGCATCATCATATTTCCTCTAAAGTTGTTTCTCTATGTCTTTGTCAACCAGCATCAATGCTTGCAAAACTTCACTATCAAACTGTCTTTTTCATTTTAGCATATCAATGATTGCATCATGAAATTCATGGTTCACGATTCCAAGAACTTTGCCAAGTATAAATTCCACTCTACTGCCAAGTATGGGATCTTCCAGGACCTTTTTAAGATTTGTGGCGATCTCAAGATCTGATTGTAACCTGTAACTGGGCTGGTTGCTCCTTTTCTTGTCTAGATGGGCCTAAAGAGGAAGGACTAGCAGTGTCCTCATCTCTTCTTCCACAAGAGCTTCTTGATTATGAACCTCAGCCAAATAAGCATAGGCTAATGAATCCATTGGTGCACTCCAATCTATTCTCCCTCGTACACTCTGACTTGCATCAGCTAGTTCTCAGACTTTGTTCTTTTGCCTTTTTCCATTCAATCTAATGCCTACATCCAAATGTGAGATTTTTCTTCAACCATGTCTGCTTTACAAGCTTCTTTGGCCCTTTCAATTCTCAATGCATATGTGGTTGCATCTATGGCAACAAATGCTATTCTTGTTGCCTTCTCTTTCAACCTCTTCAACATGCCACCATTTCCAAAATTTGGCTCTATTAGAAGACCAGTTTCTTTTGCATATATTTTTCCATCTTTCCAAAAGACTAACCTTTTCGCTTCCGCTTCACGATAGGTTGTACAGTCTCACTTTTCATGCTGTAAATTATCACACCAAATGCATCTCCTCTTGCATCCTTCTTTGTACACTCTTTGGGCCATTGCCCAACCCTTCTCTTCTACATTAACATCCAAATTTTTGACCTTTGCATTGATTTCTGTCAAATTCAGCCTCAAATCATGCATGCCTTTGATTAATTCATCCATAGCATCACCTTTAAGAGCCAACTATTTTGCTATAGCTATAGCCGCCTTGGCTCCAATTTGAACCCCCTTTTAAGCACTGGCACGTGTGGTGCTTGTACCTTATTTTAATTTCATCCTCTCTCTCTTTACCAACATATACACTACCTCAATTACATTAGCCCAGTCTAATTTCAGTCTCGCTTCAGAAGAGGCATCTTCTAAATGATGAGTCGGCTTCTCCTGCAAGATAGGATCTATAACCTTTAAAAACAAATCAATTTTTTGACTCTCCAATAATTCTTGCGCATTAGTATCCAACTATGTATACGACAGATGAATTTTCATACCGAGAAGTGCTTAAAAATAGCCAAAAATTACGAATTTCAGGGAAAAAATAGACTTCGTCGAATGTGGCAGTGGCAATCAGTACGATTTTAAGCGGCAATGCCCGGATAATGCTTAAAAGAGCTGCTGGACGGCGGTCGGGGAATTTTCATAATTTTTTGGCATGACATACGAGACCCCGGGAGATGCCCCGTAGTGGAAGACTTCAAGATGGATGCCTAGGATCTTTCAGACCACAATTCGGGTACCAAACGTGGAAGAGGGAGTGCTCGAAAGGCCAAAGGCTAAAATGCCACGTGGGAAAGGACTAGAGCCCAAAGGGTGTGACCCTTTGGGGCTCCCTTTGGGGAGCCCCAAAAATAAAAAAACCTTGGGGGGGAACGTTTTTTTTCACACAGGCAAGAATGGAGGCACCATGAATAGAGATGGAGGAGAGATGGGTTATGGGGCTAGAGAACAACCCCCCCAACAACTGTACTTAGGCCTGTTTTTCTTCCTATCTTTGCTCTCCATCACTCCAATCCACTCCTCCAATGGCTGCCCGGTTGTGGAGATGCAAATCTAGTATCCTCCTCCATCTCTCTCCTCTAAGCAGTGGTTTGCATGCAAGAAATCAAGAAGAAGAGGGGATGAAGGATGCTTGTCCGACTGTGATCGGATTGCTTCAAGATGAAGAGGAGGCTGAGAAAGAGGTTTAGCACTGAAGAATGGTTGTTGGTCGGTCCGTGGACTTTCTAGAATAATTATTAAAAGACCCACAACACGCAAGACACGCATTATGCTCCAATTTTACAAAGAAATTTGATTGTTTTTGTTGTTTCATGGTCCAAATATTGTTCATATGTGATGAATGTTTGTTTGAATCTTGTTTGCATCATGTTTGAGGGCTGTAACTACAAAAATGCAAAACCCGTAATGATTTAGAGCCGTTATTAATTCTTTAAAACCCGCAAAATGTCATTTTTAATGGAAACTAGTGGTTTTTTCCGAATTTGAGTTGGGAAAAAGGAATGGAAATGGGATAAACTCAAAGAAAATGTTAATTTTTATTTAAAAATAATAATCCAATACAAATAAATCAGAAAATACCTATTCTATGAATAATAAATAGAAAAAACAACGAAAAATAAAGAAAATTAGGATTTTCGCGCTTAAACAATGTGGAAAAATAAGATTTATGTGCGTGAATGTTTGGTGAGGTTAAAGCATGAGGTCAAGCCTCAATTTGGTCTCATCCTTTGTGTTATAGTACGTGTTTATTATTTTTTACATACAAAAATGACACAAGACAACCATTTACACCTATGCAACGCAGCAACACCTAAACGGTGAGGGGGGGAGGAAGTTTGTGCAATGATCTAATTGCTGAAAAGATACAAATTTTGATTTCCCTCTTTGTGCATAGCATTTAGAGATTGTTCGATAATTAAATATAGGCGACTAGTAGCACGAAAGTTCCGGTGCTAGTCCCTAAAGCAATGCAGCACGGAACACTTAGTTAAAATTCATGAAAGGGCTGTTTTATGCACCTCACTTGGCTGGTTTTTTTAATCATTAAATAGTTATGCACAATCGTCATACACCTTGCATCAAGCATGTCACGTGGTATCTCCTGGAATGCATTGCAATTGATTGATAAACTTTGACCAACGCTGAGAGAATAGGAAACCTAAGTCGTGGGTTAGACGGGTGCTTCCGTTGGGGAAAGTTTTGTGAGGAAAATCAAAATCTCCTGGAACGCTAAATTATGAAAGAGTGGAGTTTGTGCGAATGTTATATATGTTGAAGCGACGAATCTTGGGGCCAATCCCCGAGGTGTAGGAGAGTCGTAGTGGAGCCGCGGCAATCAGCCCGAGAGGTGCTTCCCTATGTGTGTATTACGAGGCATTATGCCTATATGTTATGGGATCTCCCTTTGAGGAGAAGGGAAGGTGAATGTTGGACTACATATTGGATACAAACGCAAAATCGTCATAAGCATTTAGTGCAAAGTGAGTTTTAGACACTCCTGGCCCGCGAGGCCATGTGGTGGGGTTATTTATCATATGCATGAGGTCCGGCTAGTGCCATAGCCAGTGCTGGCCCATTTTAGATCCCAGCAGTGGTGCGTCTGCTTGGAGCTACCAACAAGTGGTGGTTCTCGAATCTAGGGTTTTTAGGGACCAAATGGTTGGTTTATGTCCTCTCACAAGGACTGTCAAGCCGAAATACAAAAAGCAGAATGTGTTGAGAGGGCTAGATGGCGGTTGGAGATTGTAAGATGCTATTCTCCTCACGTTACGCATAAACGGCAGTGATTCTAGTAACCTAGGTGTTATGACTAGCTCTTCGAGTGTAAGTGGAAGTCTTGGTACTTTCCTATTTCCAGTTAATCAACCCACAACAAGTGGGGGTATAATGTTGCCTACACAAACTCCTGTTGTCAATCCGATTGTAGCCATGACACAACCTATCACAATTCTAGCAGGTACACCGGATTTACCGGCATTAGGAGCACAATTGCCAATTTTCCATGAGTTAGCAGAAGAAGATGGAGAACTCCACATTAAGGAGTTTCAAATACTCATGTTCAACTATCGAATCCAAGATGAAGGATACCTAATGATGTTCTTCAACATGACATTAAAAGGAAGAGCAGCAGTGTGGTATCACAGTCTAGAAGCTGGAACCATAACTAGCAGTGTCCAATTCTTTGTGGCTTTTCGTAGGGAGTTTTCCCTTGAGAAGGGTGGACAATATTGGTTGCATGTTCTGAATGTAACACGCCAAGAGCCAAATGAGAATGTCTAGGCATACGCCAAGAAACTAAAGCAAGTTCTTTGCAAACTTAACACTTATATTCCCATTCCAACGGCTGCACAGTTGCAATATTTCCTACATGGATTGGATTTTAATATCCAGGTGCAGCTGAGTAGTGTTGCTTTGGCCGATATTGACACTACCATTACCCAAGCAGAAGTAGTAGAGTCGCGCTTGCAAGCGGCTTATGCAGCAAGGATAAATTGGAATGGTAATACTTTGGCCTTGACCAATGAGAGTGAAGGGGACCCCATGTTAAATATGAGTGGCAGAGGAAGTATTATGTCAAATTTGCCTATGTTACCAGCTCCTCCTAACACGACTATAACTATGGCTAGTCAGGCGGCCTCGCTAAATAGTGGTGGAAACCAAATAATGAATCCTAATGTTGTCCCAGTTGGTCAGCGGCAATTCCTAATCAAGTGGTTAGGCCCATGGGGCGACAGACTGACGATCGCAGCTATGAGTCAAGTGCTTCTAATGTCCTTGGTGAAGTTAAGGACATGATGAAGCACTACACCAATATGATCTCTGAATACTATCGAAAAATAGCTATGGATGTCAATTTTCTTAAGAAGCAACATAATTTGATAGGGAGCCGACGCCCTGAAGAGGGTGGGCCCTCAAGATTCAGCTGTAAGTGGTGTGGGGGCCAACATTTCCCTAGGAATTTTCGGAATGTCAAATGTGATATTTGAGGGAAGTCTGGCCACTTAGCTGCTACCTGTTGGAGTAAGATCAATTCTCTCCAAAAAGGGAGTAAACAACCAGGTCCAGTTAACCATCACACACAAGGGAATAATCTCCAGCAAGATGATGATGACCAAGGAAAATACTACAAAGAGGAAAGGTTGTTGTAGAGGAGTTACCTCATGGCAGTGGAGTCAGCCTTATTGAGGCTGTACATGTCAATGATGCTGAAACTTCTAATCTATGAACCGCAACAAGAGGTCAAAAGATTAAAGAGAGTGACAAAGGAATTGTAAAATCTATCGAGGGAAGCCCTAAACAAGATGCTAGGGAAAAGTGAGTCCTGAATCCTGATATGGAAGGTGGACCGTTAAGATCTGTTGGTAGTAAAGTCGATCCCGAGGAGGATAAAGGATTGCCAAGAAAGAAGGTAAAGGCTAAAAAAGAGGCACCAAAGCCGATGGAAAGACCAAAGGAGAGAATGGTTTAGCGCGAGAAGAGAACTTTGGCTAATTACCACGACTTTGATCTAGCAAGTTCCCTTTGCAAAGTCAAACCAGACATGAATCTCCAGCAATTGATTAAACTTTCTCCAGGAGTACACAAGGAATTCAAGAAAATCCTGCGTATAGGGTATATAGTAGAACCTTTGGGCATAGCTAGAGTGGGGGAAGATTGGTTTGATCATGCTGAAAAGCATTGCCCTAGGGTTCCAGCATATGTGGATGGAATATTAGTGGAGCACGCTATCGTGGACACAGGATCCTCCATCAATATCATAAGTTCAGACTTGATGGAGAGGTTAGGTCTAGAGATCCAAAAAGACGGCTCCACACTTCTTAGGATGGCTAATGATAGTCTAAGACAACCAGAAGGTTGCATTACTAAGTTCCACGTTACAGTTGCGAGCGTGGAATGCTATCTAGACTTTAGGGTGATAAGGTTTGCAGGACGTCCTAGCTATCGAGTTTTGCTAGGCATGCCATGGATTCTACGGACAGATTGTCAAGTCGATATACCCGCTGGTCGAGTGATTCTAGGTCAAGGTGCCCATCGTGTAATAGTGGATGCTTACCCTGAGTCTCCTTAGAGTGAGAGAGCTCCACTATCCTCCACTGAACTAGAAACAATAGATGTTCCATCTGGTAGTGAGATGTCATCGAGCGATGGAACTAAGGAAGGGGCCACTACAAAGGATATTTATCAGATAACCTTGAATGAGCCGATAGAGCCTCATGATCAAATAAGAGACATGGATGTTATTGAGCTGGACCTTAGTATGCTAAATTATTCGCGGCAAATTAAATTAGGGCCATTCTCAGTTTGGAAGAAAGAGAGGATTATGTGTCCTTAATTCGAGAGTTTCGCGACATTTTTGCTTGGAGCTATGACGAACTTTGGGATATTCCTCCTCCCAGTCTAGCTATGCATACTATTCCTGTAAAGGAAGGTACCCGCCTTGTACGTTAGAAAGTAAGGCGTATGCCTTTTGAATTAAGGGATGGGTTGTACGAGGAACTACAGAAGTTGCGTAAAGCAGGTTTCATCTTCTTTGTTCAACATACAAAATGGTGTTCACCAGTAGTGATCAAGAAGAAGAATAATAATCAAATCCGTCTTTGTGTAGATTTAAGAGAGTCGAATAAGCAAACTGTTAAAGATTACTACCCGTTTCTGTTTATTGACCAAATTTGGGATCAACTAGCAGGTAGGGAAATGTATTCGTTCATGGATTACTTTGCAGGGTATAACCAAATGGCGATCACTGAGCAAGACAAGCTAAAAACGATGTTTATTGTAGACTTTGGTACCTTTGCGTACCATGTGATGGCATTTGGGTTGTGTAATGCACCTGGTTCGTGGCAAAGAACAGCCGACAAGACCTTTGGTGACAAGACCTTTGATGATCTGGGGGCAGCCATCGTAAGGGATAGACAGTTGATCATTTTGCAAAAGTGTTTTGAGCGTTGCAAACAATTTTGCATAACTCTTAACCCACAGAAGTGCGTCTTCGGAGTCCCTTATGGGCTCATGTTAGGCCATGTGGTTAGTTCCGTAGGGATTGCGACTCATCCTGAAAAGATCAAGATCATAGTCGCCATGAGTCCGCCACATACTCCAAAGGAAGTGCATAGCTTTCTGTCATCTGTAGGGTATTATCAGAGGTTTATCAATGCCTTGGTAGAAATAACGTTGCCGCTAACGAACCTGTTGTCTTTTAATTGTCAGTTTTCATAGAGTGATGCTTGCAAAGTATCTTTTGACTATGTGAAGTAGGATCTTGCCAAAGCACCTTTTTTAAAAGCACCAAAAAGGAGCGAAATGTTCTATATATTTTCAGTAGCAACCATGTATAGTATCAGCTGATGTTTAGCTCAAATCTGAGAGGAAAAGTGGTATCATTCGATAGCTTTTTCTAGTCGGAAGTTAGGCATATCGGAAATTAACTACACCTATATGGAGAAGTTGTGCCTTGCGATGGTATTTGCGACCAAAAAGTTCAGGCACTACATTCTTTATGAGAGGGTGGCTTTTTATACGAAGGTGGAAGGGCTTCGATTGTTGTTGAATAAGTTACAGCCACCTGACCATTTAGCAAAGTGGTTAATCACTTTGCAGGAATTTGATTATGAGATTAAGAGTAAGCTACCAAAGCTTCAGGGCATTGTAGAGTGTCTTGTGGATTTCGGAGAGCCAAAAGAGGTTTGGGCTGAAGGAAGTGACTTGGAGACTTTGTTCAAGATTGATACGGCATCTATTCCCTCCTGGTATGCTGCTATAACACACTATCTTTCTACGGGAGAGACTGGAGCTACTTTATCAAAATCGGAGAAGAGGAAGATTAAACAGCAGGCATTGAAATTTTCCTTGATCGCAGGCACATTATATCGGCAGAGTGTTGATGATATCTATCGCCAATGTGTGATGCCTGACGAGGTTCCTTTCATCTTGGAAGAGTGCCATGACTCCATGTGTGGAGGGCACTTCGCTGGGCAGTTAATGGCACAAAAGGCTTTAAGAGCTGGATATTGGTGGCTATCCGTCTTCCAAGACTCCATTGAGTACGTCAAGAGATGTGATACATGTCAAAGACATGATAGTCGAGAGAATAGGAAGCGTCCACTTACGCCTATCATGGCTATCCTTCCATTTGAGAAGTGGGGCATCGATTTTGTGGGTCCTATCACCCCGTCGTCTACTACTCAGAAGAAGTATATTATAGTAGCAACTGATTACTTTACAAAATGGCCAAAAGCACGCGCGACGAGGTAGGACAATGCAAAAAAGACTGCCAATTTCCTACTTGAGAAAATTATCTGCCATCTTGGTCTGCCAAAGAAAATAGTATCGGACCGTGGAACCCATTTTTTAAACAAGGTAATTAGAATCCTGACTGAAGCATGGAAAATTACGCATAACAAGATGACCCCTATAATCTACAAGCAAATGGACAAGTCGAAAGTACCAATAAGCAACTTGTGGGTATCCTATCCAAGATAGTCTCCGAAAAGAAGCGAGACTAGGATACAAAATTATATGTGGCGGTTTGGGCATATAATACGACATTTAAACGAGCCACTAGCCACACCCCATTCAAATTAGTTTACGGGGAGGAGTGTGTCATGCCCTTAGAAATTGAGTTTTCGACCATTAGATTCACAATCAATCATTCTTTGGGTGATGAAGTTGCCCTATTTGAGTGGTTTATGGCTATAGCCCACTTGGACGAGCTCAAATTGCAAAGTTTGTTGCACCAGGAGGTAGCTAAACGTCGAACGAAACGGTTGCATGATCTAAAAGTAAAAAAATATACTTTTAAAAAGGGACAGTTAGTTTTATATTACGATGCGTGTAGGGAGTTGTTTCCAAGAAAGTTGGAACCTCGATGGGATGGCCCTTACAAGATAGTTTGGATAGGTAAAAATAAGTCCACCGTTCTGCTGGTTTACAAGGGGTGGAATTTAAGAATAATGTTAATCTTAATAATATTAAAACTTATTATTTCTAAGTATGCTAATGCGGAAAAATGCATTGCAGGTCCATGCTGGGGCTGATTGGAAACCTGTCAGAGAGCTTAAATTGGTTGATGGGGCAGTTAATCCCTTATTTGGAGCACCCACATCTCAAGCAAAGATATCATCAGGGGAGGCTTATCTGGTGGAGCAAGGGATATAAAGTGATTGAGCAAGAAGACGGTACCTTTGTGTGGGAAACTAAAGTTTTCTACCATCACTGCTTACAAATCTTGACAAGCATCCCTAGTAAGTTTAATGAAGAAGGTGCGATGGAGCCGTTAGTTCATCCTCTAAATATGTTGAACTTTGACTATCATAATTACAAATAGGGGAGTTCTTGATGGCTGGCTGTGTAAACCCATTATGGACGTATACATTATATTTTGATGGAGCGTTCAGGGGCCCTAATAGAAAAGGAAGTGTTGGGGTAGTTATCCAACATCCCCGACGTAGAGTTACAATGAAATTAGTTGCTTATCTTGGGGTAGGATTTACTAACAACATGGCCGAGTATAAAGCTCTGATTATGGGATTGAATATTACTAAGATAGGCGGTATTATGTGGTTGTTAATAAAAGGGGATTCCCAACTGATCTTAAATCAACTCAATGGGACATATACAGTCCGGAATCCTCTTCTTTGTATGTATCATCAAACTGCTATAACCCTACTTGATGAATTTGTGGTGCACAAATCGGATGTTGTATGCTCGTGTAGTGAGCACCGGAAGGTCCCCAAGAACAAAAGAACTCTACTTTTTGCACAAAACTCAAGGTAGAAAGCATGCACAATATGAACAAGAGACCAATTGGGTGCAATCTCCCCCCATGCCTTGTGTGAGCGCTCCACAAATCATGTATTTTATGTATTAATCATCTTCAAGCTCAAATAATGGCCCAAATTACAAAATAGCACGCTTTTGGCTTTTGAGTTTGCTTTAGTACTAAATAGAAATAAAGCTAATGGGCGAGCGCCCAAGAAGTCAGGCATACCCAATACAATGTCTAAATACAAATATCATAATCGTGCGCCCATGTGCATACAAAAATAATAAGTAAATATCTAATGCCTTAATAAATAGGCGCAACAAAATATAGACGCCATGCCTAAGGTATGCACCCATCAAATATAAGTGATAACTCAAATACACGCTATCCTCCAATGCTTTCCTTCGCCATTGCTACTATCTCTACACATCAACTGAAGCATTCACAATCGTTATTAGAAATCAATCCTAACCTTAATTTATCACGAGTGCACACTCTAAACTCATAAACGTGTATTAATTTAATATGTATTTTGCGGAATCACCCGCTATGGAATCACCCATGTACACACTAAATTAATGAAACGCCCGAAAAGGATAGGCATCCCCATCGACTTCTCACACAAAGAATCCACTTTGTGTATGAACCCCGGTCAACAAAGTTTACGAAATCCACCGTAAAACCTCACGGAATCCATCGTGGCACGGAATCCACCGTGAAATATGCCTCATGGCATCATACCCCCATGGTGGGATAGCAATTGTCCTCAATTGCTATTAGCTCAATGTGGAGCTAACAGAGTGGGGAAAGCATTTAAGTCTCTAGCGTGTATCCATTGGGCCTCTTTAACATGATGGTTTAAACTTGACCAAATATCTAGAATATCTACGGCCAGTTCTAGTGGTCATAAAGTCAGTATCTATGATAGCTTCAGGCTCAAGGATTTCAGTCTCTTCTTCAAGCCGGTCCTTTGCGATCAGAGGCCAGTCCTTCACGATCAGAGGCTGTAGACATAGGTTCTTGACTGCCAGGAATCCACCCATATCAACCGTTCACGATGAAACTGACTGTAGAGCTTGATCGTTCCAGGAGCTCCGCCTTCACGCAAGATGGGTAGCGATTGGAAACTCTCAATCTTAGCTTCGCTCTGATAACACTGGTGCACAAATCGGATGTTGTATACTCACGTAGTGAGCGCCGAAAGGTCCCCAAGAACAAAAGAACTCTACTTTTTGCACAAAAATCAAGGTAGAAAACATGCACGACATGAACAAGAGACCAATTGGGTGCAATCTCCCCCCATGCCTTGTGTGAGCGCTCCACAAATCATGTATTTTATGTATTAATCATCTTCAAGCTCAAATAATAGCCCAAATTACAAAATAGCAAGCTTTTGGCTTTTGAGTTTGCTTTAGTACTAAATAGAAATAAAGCTAATGGGCGAGCATCCAAGAAGTCAGGCATACCCAATACAATGTCCAAATACAAATATCATAATCGTGCGCCCATGCGCATACAAAAATAATAAGTAAATATCCAACGCCTTGATAAATAGACGCAACAAAATATAGACGCCATGCCTAAGGTATGCGCCCATCAAATATAAGTGATAACTCGAATACACGCTATCCTCAAATGCTTTCCTCCGCCATTGCTGTTATCTCTACACATCAACTGAAGCATTCACAATCGTTAATAAAATAATATAATTAAACCGACAAAAGTGAATACCTAGCAGTCTTCAGCTACACAAATAAATCAATTGGTTAGAAATCAATCCTAACCTTAATTTATCACGAGTGCACACTCTAAACTCATAAACGTTTATTAATTTAATATGTATTTTGCGGAATCACCCATGTACACACTAAATTAACGAAATGCTCGAAAAGGATAGGCATCCCCATCGACTTCTCGCACAAAGAATCCACTTTGTGTATGAGCCCAGGTCAACAAAGTTTACGGAATCCACCGTAAAACCTCATGGAATCCACTGTGGCACAGAATCCACCGTGAAATATGCCTCCTGGCATCAATTTGAGAGCGTATATGTTCAGCTGATTCCACATTATTGGAATCAGTTTGTGGATTCCCTAGCCAATTTTTCTTATGAAGAGGACCTCTTTTTCAACTGTGGTCCTAGTCCGGATGTTGCTATTGATGATGAGACATGACCTCATCGCTTGTGGGGGATGTTATCAGACCACACATTATATGGCCGGCGATGATTGTTATGGGTAATGCAAAGAGTAGCCGAGACCCATCTACCGATGTTATCTCGGGTCCATAGGTTGAACAAAAGACATGTTATGCATACGCCTCTTGCTACATATGCAAGAGGTATGGGCCATACTTTGATGATTTAGTTTAAAGCTGAGATCCCTATTTTTCCCCTTGGAATGGAGTGTATTTGCGTATATTTGCCTTCTTCCAAGGAGGGATCTCTATGAGCTAGTTTGTTTGTTTCTTTAGGCCAAGAGGGCAAGTTGCTTTAAGTAGTTAATGTCTGATTTCTTTAGGCCAAGAGGGCCAGTTAGTTTGCAGTGAAATGTGCTATTTCTTTAGGCCAAGAGGGCCCTATCTCAATTTGGTGCAGGTACGTTTAATGCTTTGTTGTTTTAGTGATTTCACCATACAAGTTGACGAAGTCGCTGGAGGGAGGCTTTGCTACAAAGGAGCCTCTTGTGGCCATTCCAAGTGGTTTCGTCCCCTTTTCTAGTTTTTTCCCTTAAGCAATTAATGGTATATGTGTGGGTGAGGGTTACTTTCTTTTGTTTATCAAAGACCGGCACTTGAGGCATGAAGTCCCAGGTTTAGCCTCTGTATGTTTGAGGGAGGTCTGAGTAGTTGTTGGCTTCTGTAAAGACATTGCCAAGCATTGAAAGACCTGTTTTAGAAGGCAGTTCTAGTGACCCTGTTCTGCCAGCCCGCTAGGCAGCCGTTCTAGGAGTTCTTGCTTAGTTGTGAGGCAGTTCGAGAAGCCTACTAAAATAATGATGGAAAGAGACAAAACCCTAAAGATCTGAAAGAAAATATATAAATATACAGAGGTGTGTAAAAAGAAATTTGACCCCTCCAAAAATAGAAAATGAAAGAAAGAAAAATCCTTGAGCTGTTGTTTATCACCTTGCGAAGGCCTAGTAGGTTCCTGGGGATGAGACAAGATCTGGGGCTGATACCTTGCCCTTCCTTGGGGTGACATCTTGCCATAAAAGAAGAAAATAAAAAGAAGGTTGGAGCGAAAATAAAAGTGAGCATTAGAAAAGGATTAAGTGCCGCCTTGCGAGGGCTTGGTAGGTTCTTGGGTACCGATACAGGACCTGAGGCTGATGCCCTGTTCTCCTTGGGTCACTACGCTCAGCTTCCTCCTTTTTACACACCTGAGTATGGAAAAATAAAAGCCTAAAAGAAGAAAAACTGTGCTAAAAGAAAATATTTCTTAATCAGACTATAGGAGTCCTTGCCTAGTAGGAGCTCCTGGTTGAGTTGTCCTTAGTCAGGATTTGTATCAACTTGATGCTCTTTGTGGTGGTGTTTATGTGCAGATCTATTCGTGGGATTTGACGGGCTAGGTCTCCCTATCCCATGGTCGCAAATGACAAATGATTTTTTATGCCGAGAAGTGCTTAAAAATAGCCAAAAATTACAAATTTCAGGGAAAAAATAGACTTTGTCGAAGGCGACGGTGGCAATCAGTACGATTTTAAGCGGCAATGCCCGGATAGTGCTTAAAAGAGCCACTAGACGACGGTCGGGGAATTTTCATAATTTTTTGGCATGACTGACAAGACCCTAGGAGATGCCCTGTAGTGGAAGTCTTCAAGACGGATGCCTAGGATTTTTCAAACCACGATTCGGGTACCGGACGTGGAAGAGGGAGTGCCCGGAAGGCAAAGGCTAAAATGCCAAGTGGGAAAGAACTTTAGGAGAGCCCAAAGGGTGTGACCCTTTGGGGCTCCATTTGGGGAGCCCCAAAAATCAAAAAAACTGGGGGGGGAGGGGTCGTTTTTTTTCACACGAGCAAGAATGGAGGCACCATGAATAGAGATGGAGGAGAGATGGGTTATGGGGCCAGAGAACAACCCCCCAACTGATCTTGGGCATGTTCTTCTTCCTATCTTCACTCTCCATCGCTCCAATCCACTCCTCCAATGGCTGCCCGGTTGTAGAGATGTAAATCTAGTATTTCTCTCTCCTCCATCTCTCTCCTCTAAGCGGTGATTTGCATGCAAGAAATTAAGAAGAAGAGGGGATGAAGGATGCTTGTTTGACTGTGATCGGATTGCTTCAAGATGAAGAGGAGGTTGAGGAAAGAGGTTTAGCACTGAAGAATGGTTGTTGGTCGGTCTGTGGACTACCCAGAATAATTATTAAAAAACCCGCAACACACAAGACACTCCTATTTTACAAAGAAATTTGATTGATTTTTATGTTTCATGGTCCAAATGTTGTTCATATGCGATGAATGTTTGTTTGAATCTTGTTTGCATCATGTTTGAGGGCTGTAGCTACAAAAATGCAGAACCCATAATGATTTAGAGCTGTTATTAATTCTTTAAAACTCGCAAAATGTCATTTTTTATGGAAATTAGTGGTTTTTTTCAATTTTGAGTTGGGAAAAAGGAATGGAAATGGGTTAAACTCAGAGGAAATGTTAAGTTTCAATCAAAATAATAAGCCAACACAAATAGATCAGAAAGTACCTATTTTTCATGAATAATAAATAGAAAAAATAGCAAAAAATAAAAAAAATTAGGGTTCTCGTGCTCAAAAAATATGGAAAAATAAGATTTATGTGCGTGAATGTTTGGCGAGGTTAAAGCATGAGGTCAAGACTCAATTTTTCCTCGTCCTTTGTGTTATAGTATGTGTTTATTGTTTTTTATATACAAAAATGACACAAGACAACCATTTACACCTATGCAACGCAGCAACACCTAAACAATGAAGGGGGGAGGAAGCTTGTGCGATGATCTAATTGCTGAAAAGATACAAATTCTGATTTCCCTCTTTGTGCATAGCATTTAGGGATCGTTCCATAATTAAATATAAGCGACTAGTAGCACGAAAGTTCCGATGCTAGTCTCTAAAGCAACGCAACATGGAACACTTAGTTAAAATTCATGAAAGGGTTATTTTTAGCACCTCACATGGCTGGTTTTTTAAATCATAAAATGGTTGTGCACAATCGTCATACACCTTGCATCAAGCATGTCACATGGTATCTCCTAGAGTGCATTGCGATTGATTGATAAACTTTGACCAACATTGAGAGGACAGTAAACCTAAGTCATGGGTTAGACAAGTGTTTCTATTGGGGAAAGTTTTGTGAGGCAAATCAAAATCTCGTGGAACATTGAATTATGAAAGAGTGGAGTTTGTGCGAATGTTATGTATATTGGAGCGACGAATCATGGGGCCAATCCCCAAGGTGTAGGAGAGTCACAGTGGAACCGCAGTAATCAACCGAGAGGTGCTTCCCTATGTGTGTATTACGAGGCATTCTGCCTATATGTTATGGGATCTCCCTTTGAGGAGAAGGGAAGGTGAACATTGGACTACATATTGGATACAAATTCAAAATCGTCATAAGCATTTAGTGCAAAGTGAGTTTTAGACACCGTGTGGTGGGGTTGTCTGTCGTATGCATGAGGTCCGGCTAGTGCCATAGCCAGTGCCGGCCCATTTTAGGTCCCTACAGTATACCAACTTTCAAAATTCACAGAGCAAAGTTGTAACAGTCGACCCTTTATCCAGCTTTTCAATCCAATCTGTAAATGTGTTTTTAGTTACCAATCTAGCATCTTCCAATGACAACTCTTCTTTCAAAGCTTTCTTAAAAGCTACCCAATCAGCATCTCTTCTATATAACTCATCAATGGGATCATGCAATGCATGCATGGCCAAACAGGAGAAAGACCGACTCCATGTATACTATGGTACCCTATGAAACAACATCTTTTCTTCATACAATTAGATGAAGGCTGAAACATTTGGACCCTTAAACTACTTTAATTTCTATTCCACTGTCTGTAATGCATTCACAGCTAAGGAATCAATTCTTTCTACTTCTTGTCGAGTTTGCATCTACTATTGTAATAGTACTTGTTACTGTTGTTGTTGCTGCAACAAAGCAATCATCTGTTGTAAAGCATCACCACCACTTGTACCTCTGCAGAATCCCCTATCTTTACACACCTGTTAATACTGACTTTCACATCGGGTTCACCACTGTCAAAGCATTTGGGATCAAAAGTCTACCACGGGGATAAGAGATAGTAGGGTGAAGGGAGATTCAAGGAGAGGAGTAGATGGAAGAGAAGGGGTTTAAAGAAATAGAAGATGTTGAAGAATACTCATAGAGGTAAATCCTGTTAATTTATTTCTGTATCTTGAGAAGAAAAATCTCTTGTAGACCAAAAATGTGCATAAAATAGTAGCTTCCTCTCTACTACTCAGACCACCAATATGATGCTTTTGTTGGCTCCAAAAGGGGGTTAAATTACTAGGACACCTATTAAGAATACTCCTAGTTCACTCCTTCTTCTCCTAGTTTGGAGTGTAGTTTGCTGCTTGTAAAACTACGATGCAAACTACGATAGCACATCATGCGATTTTGGCAATCCTTCGTTTTGCATAAAATCCCCCAAAAAAAGGCTGAAAGCCACTTATTTCTTTTACATGTCATCCCACTTATTTTTTTTACATGTCATCCCACTTGTATTTTTTACATGTCATCCTGTTCTAGAAGTTGTTTACAACTTTCGGATATTTACAAGAAATAATATCTAAAATATTAAAAAAAGGCAAAACTTGTTTAAAAATCTAGTATTTTTGAACCATTCACACTAGAACATTGACACTAATGTTTAAGATGGCATTGAATCTCTAGATCAATAAGAAAGCTGAATGATGATGCACTCTAGAGTTTTTCACACTGTGTTTGTGTAGTGGCATGACACTCCACTTTAATTTTCGATGTTTTTTTTTCTCAGAGCAGTGTCGCTATTAGTGATGCTATTACTTACGCAAATAGTGATACTCTTATTTTGCATCAGAACCAACCATTGTTATCATCTCATTTCCTTGAAGTATACTCCTTTCTTGGGGAATTCACTATATGTATACCATTTATATCATATGCATTCAAGGTCTATTTATAAACACCTTATCTGTGAATTTTTTCAAAATAAAATATAACCATTTTCTATTCAATCTGTAAGTAACCCCTTTATATGGGACCTTTTTGTTTGTAAACAATGTGTAAATTTGTATTTTAGAAATTTCTTATGTTGAACCCACGTGATACATACATATGTTTATGGACTGATCTCCCCGAGACTCCTTTAAAGATTATTTGGTGCTATAATAAGTTGTATAAAGTTAACTATATTGAATAATAATTCAATATTAAACACCATGTAACCTAGGTCAATACTTATGGAAATTAGAAACCAATTGTAGTGTGCCATTTGACCATCTTCTTCCACACGTTTCTAATACATGTGTATTGAAAAATGAGATGAAAATTATTTTGTTTCTCATAATGAAAATTTCCTAAAATAAGCATCAACATACAAAGTCTACCTCTATTAAAACTTCTACAAAACTAGCCTCTAAAGAAAGGACACATTGCCCATCTCACCAATGATCAACTATCATTGAGGTTAAAGATATCAAGGTATTGTAATGGAAAATGTGATAGAGATCGAAGCCCCAAGGCAAATAGGGTGGTTTCTCAAGGCATATGTTCCTTAGTCCACTTTCTTTGATGTAAACAAGTACCAAAAAATATTTAGCTATAACTTGATAACAAATATATCCTCCTCAAAGCCCAAAGCATTCAACTAAATAGACAATCCAAGTCAGACCTCACAAAGGCACTTGGACAATCTAGAGTATTTCAAGGTGTGGCTATTATTTTTCTTGTTTTAACATGGGCAAGTACACTCTAAGAATGAGGTTCCTCAATGGGGTCAAATACACATTTATTGGAAAGGGCTATGTTGGGTTTGGTCCACCGTCTTCTTGATTAGCAACCTATTCTCTTGAGGAATTTAGAGAGTGTGTTCTTAAAATATCACAAGATCATTCACCTAGTTGTTGATAACAAGTCAATGTAAAGCATTAAAAATATAAATCATGAACCTTATGAGAGAAACCACAATATACTTTCATGGCATGCATATCTCTAACACTCTCTTGATACTCAATAAATGCTATAGTATCAAATGATTAAAATGGTAGAAATAAACCAATAAGATTCTAGAACCATGAATGCTCAAGTATCACACATAGACAAGATGTGCCTCAAAGACAAAACCCATAAGACTTGTTAAGTATGAAGCATTGGATGAGAAAAAAACTCCCTACACGTGGTGACTCACTAATTTCCAAGATGTTCTAAGTAAGAGTTTCTCAAAGCTCCAAGAATACCACTCAATAGTTCTCCAACCATATGTACCTTTTGGAAGGCAAAATAATACTAAAGAAGATCCAAGGCCCAAGCTATTGATCATAGCAAGGATTAGACTCATGAATCATCCCTAGGAATAGGCACTTGACTTCATGAAATTAAGTGAAGCAAATATACACTTGAGAAGCACCAATCAAAAAGCATTTCTCAAGGTGACTGTTGAATATTTCATGGGAAGCACTAATTTTTGTCTTCAATCTATGTGTGATGAACATCTACCTTGGTGAGTTTCTCTTGCTTTACATGTTCCTGCCCCAATGGCCATAGGAGCAATGTCTAGCAAATACTTGATGGATCATCAAGCACAACCCCAATCACTCAAAGGAGAATGGGATATGTTCTTGATTCATATTTGATCAATTTTTTTAACATAGTTTTCATGCTCATTATACAAAGATATGATATGGAGGTTTCTCACAATAGCTCAATGTAGGCTATACATTAAAGCAATAAGTTTATTTTCCATATTATCAAATCTCCTTCCTCAAATCCTCCTTAATGTTGCCCTCTCTTTGATCTTCTTTCCATTTGGTTGTGGCTTGCATGCGGTGATTCTTGATATGATATAATGCAATAACATGTTACTTAAATCCTTTTGTAACTAAAACAAGTAGCTTGCGACAACCTCTAGACTCTTCTAATATGGTATCACCATGTAGGTTTTCTACATGATAAAACACTAAGAATCTATGTGAGTATATATTATTTTATGTATCAAACTTGATGATAATATATGATATGATTTCAATGTTACTCAAGCCAATTTATCCACACACACACATAGCACATAAGCCCCCATGGAAAATGAAAAGTGATAAACCCATTGAGGAGGAGGAAGGAATTGCACATGGTCATAGAGTAATAAGTGTTCCCACAAAACCAAATTAGCATCCTAGCACTTGAAATTGATGCATTTCTCCTAGGAAGATGTACAGTCTAGTAAACAAGGGAGGGGATGGACCATCTTTACAAATGATAGAGGAAATAGCCCCACTCTCCGCATATACATTATATGGAAAACTCATTTTCCTTTACACACTACAAAAATATAAAAATCCACTCTCTTTTGTCTATATTTTTCAAGTGATGTTGTGATGTGCTTTACAAAAAAAGAGAAAAACCACTAAGTTTATGAAGGGTAGCTAGGTTTTGTAACATTGCATATAGGTGAGGTTATTTCTCTAATGTTTTGATAATCTAATAGAAGTTGAGTATTGGAAAACATGCTAGGAGTCATAGTTTGATTTTACCTTAATTTTCTTTGTGTATTTTGTTGGTGGGGACTGAATGTTTGTATAGGGAACAAGAAGGATAGGGATACATAGGGTTGAGTAGAGGTAAGATTTCTTGAGAGATGAAGCGCCATCAGCACATATCAACTACCTTGGAGCTATGGACGAAGACGAGCATGAGGATATGCCAGATTTCACTGAAGAAGAGGATGATACTATTACTATTTCCGACACTTTACCAGGTATGCCTACTCCACATTCATTGTTGACTATGAAATGTTTGGTGCATGGAAAAGAAAGAACTATATTGCATGATGACGGTAGTACCCATGACTTTATTTCAGCAAAATTGGTAAAGGAATTGAAATTGCATACTGTACCTACGCATTATCGCATAAAAGCTGCATTTTTAGGCACTAGGTACAATGGCACACAAGAAGTACAAGATTTAGAAATTCAAATTGGTCCATACATTGAAAGAAGAAATTTCTTAGTTGTCCCATTACAGTCAAGCGACATTATTTTAGGAATGCCATGGAGACACCAGCATAATCCAAATATAGATTATTCTACGCACACAATGAATATTAATTTTCAAGGAAAATCTATTACATTATATGGTATGCATGCATCTCATATTTTTCCACTGCTTTCGCATACTCAAGCAAAACGTGCACTACGCAAGAATACCAAATCATATCTCATTTGGATGAATGAATTGCACGCAAAGGAAAATCATCTGCACCCTAGGCATAAGGAATTTTTTGCATATTTTAAGGACTGTTTTGCAGAAGACCTACCACCAGGTTTACCACCTTCACGTCCAGAAGACCATAAGATTGATTTAATTCCTGGCACACAACCACCCTGCAAAGCACCATATAGGCACAATCAAATAGAGCAAAAAGAAATCCAGAGTCAAGTAGAAGAATTACTAAATAGAGGCTTAATTCGACCTAGCAGTTCTCCATTTGGTGCACATGTACTCTTAGTCAAGAAAAAGAATAATACTTATCGTATGTGTATTGACTACCGAGCATTAAATAAGATCACTGTAAAGAATAGGTATCCTATACCTAGAGTTGATGACCTTATGGACAAATTGCAAGGATCTTCTATATTTAGTAAAATTGACCTTAAGTCTGGATATCATCAGGTGAGGCTAGATAAATCTGACATATTTAAGACCGCATTCAGAACACAGTTTGGCCATTACGAATTCTTAGTTATGCCATTCCGATTAACTAATGCACCTGCTACTTTCAGTAGAATGATGAACCGTATCTTTCTGAAATATCAATATTGTGTGATTGTTTTCTTTGATAATATTTTGGTGTTCAGTCAAAGTGAAAAAGAGCATTATGAGCATTTATCATTAGTTTTTCAATTACTGAAAGAAAATCAATTGTTTGCAAATCCTGAAAAGAGTGAATTCTTTAAGACAGAAATAGAATATTTAGGTCATATTGTATCAAAAGAAGGAATTAAAGTTGATCCTAAGAAAATTGATGCAATATTGCATTGGCCTGTTCCTAAAAATGTACATGAATTACGCTCATTCCTTGGTCTTGCTAGTTTCTATAGGAAGTTTGTACGTAATTTTTCATTACTTGCTTTACCATTAACCAAACTTCTTAAGAAAGGAATTGTTTATCAATGGACTGAAACTCAGCAAAAATCCTTTGACTTACTTAAACATGCATTAACTAATGCCCCTGTTCTACAATTGCCTGACTTTAACAGATCATTCTTTCTAGTTGTGACCGATGCTAGCGGATCAGGAATAGGAGCCGTATTAATGCAAGACAATCATCCAATAGCATATTCTAGTTCTAAGCTGAAACCCTCTGAGCTCAAATATTCCACTTATGACAAGGAACTATTAGCAATTGTACAAGCATTAAAACAATGGAAGCATTATTTAATGGGTTTAGAATTCATGATAAAGACTGACCAGCAAAGCATTAGACATCTACTTAGCCAACCCCAAATTTCTGACCGTCACATCAAATGGGCTTCCTTCATTCAAAGTTTTCATCCTATCATTCAATACCAACCTGGAAAAGAAAATGTAGTTGCTGATGCATTGAGTAGAAGACCTGCAATTCATAATATTTCTATCATATCTTTTGATTCTTTGATTGCTATGAAAGACACATATCACCAAGATATTACTTTTCATTCTGATTGGCAAAAATTAGTTCAAAATAATTTCATTCCTGTTGATTCATTGTCATATAATGATGGATTTATGTTTTTTGAAAAGAGACTGTGTGTTACTATTCCATTCCGATCTTTTGTTTTGAATGAAATTCATTGTCCCCCATATCAAGGTCATAGAGGTATCATTTCTACATTACGCATGTTAACTGAAGATTTTTATTGGCCGCATATGGATGCAGATGTATCTAATTTCGTTTCTGAATGTTTGATTTGTCAAAGAATAAAGAGACATCATGGTAAACAGTATGGATTATTAATGCCTTTGTCTATTCCATCTAAACCTTGGGAACATATTTCTATGGATTTCATTACTGGTTTACCAAACACTAAATCTAACCATGACATGATTTGGACAATTGTAGATAGATTTAGTAAGCAAGCATATTTCATTGCATGTAAGAAAACTTTAACAGCATCACAAGCAGCACAATTATTTTTGAAAACTGTCTTTACTAACCATGGATTGCCAAAAGTGATTATTTTAGATCGTGATTCTAGATTTTGTAATAATTTTTGGATAACACTGTTTGCAAATCTAGGCACAAAGATTGATTTCTCATCTGCATTTCATCCAGAAACAAATGGACAAACAGAAGCCACCAATAGTACTATTTTAGATCTTTTACGTGCATATACTATTTCTAAACCTCAGACATGGGAAACTCATTTGCATTTATTATAGTTTGCATACAACAATACACCGCACACATCTACAAAGAAAGCACCTTTTGAAGTCATTTATGGATATAGATTATCTACACCTGTTGCATCTTTGTCTAATAGAATACAGAGTGCTGATGATATTGCTACTATGCATAACAGTATTTTTGATGAGGTTAAGGATATGATTGCTAAAGCCCAACAATCATATACCAAACAAGCCAACAAGAAAAGACAAGCCATGAATTTCAAAGTTGATGATTATGTTTGGCTTAGAATAGAAAAGCGTAGACTCCAAAGTGTAGATAGGCATCCAGTTATCAAACTAGCTCCTAGATTCTATGGACCATTTAGAATCATTCATAAGATTAATGATAACGCATTCAAATTAGAACTGCCATCTCATTGGAAAATTCATAATACATTTCACATTAGTTTATTGAGACCATTTAGAGGCCAATTACCTATCCACCCTGTCTATGAAAACCCACCTTTATTAGAGGAATAAACTGAAATACTTGAACCAGAAGCCATCATAGATACTGACTACATGACCACTAGAACTGGCCGAAGGTATTCTAGATATCTAGTAAAATTTAAGAACCATCCTGTAGAGGAAGCACAATGGATCCACGCTAGAGACTTAAATGCTTTCCCCACTCTGTTAGCTCCACATTGAGCTAATAGCAATTGAGGTCAATTGCTATCCCACCCCGGGGGTATGATGCCAGGAGGCATATTCCACGGTGGATTCCGTGCCACGGTGGATTCCATAAACTTAGATGACCGGGGCTCATACACAAAGAGGATTCTTTGTGCGAGAAGTTGATGGGGACGCCTGTCCTTTTCGGGTCTTTCATTAATTTAGTGTGTACATGGGTGATTCCATAGCGGGTGATTCCGCAAAATGCATATTAAATTAATAAACGTTTATGAGTTTAGAGTGCGCACTCGTAATAAATTAAGGTTAGGATTTATTTCTAACCAGTTGATTTATTTATGTAGCTGAAGACTGCTAGGTATTCACTTTTGTCGGTTTAATTGTATTATTTTACTAACGATTGTGAATGCTTCAGTTGATGTGTAGAGATAGCAGCAGTGGCGGAGGAAAGCATTGGAGTTTAGCGAGTATTCGACCTTTGGACTATATTTTGATAGGCGTCACGCCTATATTTTGTTATGTCTATTGAGACATCGATTATTGATTATTATTTTGTATGTGCCTATGGGCACGGATATGTTATTTCTATTTGGACATTGAGATTGGGCGTGCCAGATTCTATGGGCACCGTCCATTAGCTTTATTTTCCTATTTTTGTAGAAAGCAAACTCAAAAGCTAAAAAGTTTGTCATATTTTTGTAATTGGGCTATTATTGAGCATGAAGATTGGAAATATACATTAAATACATGCTTTGTGAAGCGCTCACACAAGGCATGGGGGAGATTGAACCCAATTTGTCTCTTGCCTCTTGTCGTGCATGCTTTTACATTGTTTTTTGTGCAAAAAGGTAGAGTTCATTGTTCTTGGGGACCTTCAGGGATTCACTACGTGAGCTATCTGCAACCGATCTGCGCACCAGAGGGTTTGTTAGAGAGGATTGCAAAGAGAGTATTGAAGACCTTTTGAGGCTACATTTTAAATTTTCAACATCCTACAAGGTGGAGGTACCATTCTAAGTAGGTTGGCTTTGCTATCTTGCATAACACGGCCTGCACATTGAAGCTCATGTTTGTAAGCAATATTGTCTTCATGAGTAGGTAATAAGTAGGGTGCCTTATCCTGGATACAAAGGCTTGTAGCTAGGGAAAAGGAGAGATGATGGACTGCCATTGTTTTCAAAGAGAGCCTTTGCAAGTGATCATAGGGTAGCCAAAGATAGGCTAAAAAGCTTGCCATTGAAAAACCCTTGAATAATCAAGTCTTCATGTTCTCTTGATTAGAAAACTCATTCTAAGTTTCTAATTCCCATAAACAAGACTATGAGTTTCATATGAGTAATTTCACCCTTAATTCTTGTGAAAAACAAAGCATTAATACCAAGTGGCTGATTGCAGTCATAACAAGTCCAGTTTTTGTGTTGAATTAATCATATGATTGTAGTAGTAATAGGTCCAACTAGCATTTGTGACAAAAAATCCATTTCACGGTCATCATTTACATTCTTTTGGAATTTTGTGTTGAATGAATCATATGAAGGAGTCATGTTCTAGAGAATCCTCAATGGTGCTTGATGGGGGATCAAGGGAATGAGATGCTTATTGCATAACATAAGGAAACAATTGCATCAATTTCCTTTGATGCAATATATATATTCAAGGGCTTGGAAGACTTTAACACAAACAAAAACGTGAGACTATGCTAAGGCTAAAGCACCAAGGAAGGATTGGCTACCATGGTAAAGCTCACACTCCACTGAGAGAGAGGGCACCATTGGAGTTGAAGGCAACTATGGCCCTATGATGATACCTGAATAGTGTGCTATAGTGTCTATAAGAGATTAAGGACTTTGTATGTGGCTTCTTTCTAGTAGAGGTAGAGTTAGTTCAAAAGAAGTCTGTTATTTGGTAATTGGCTCTCTTATTTGGTGAGCTACAAGAAATCTGTGGATTTTTCTCCTTTGGTTGTTATGTTAGAACTAAATAGATCTATACAATAGATGGGCCAAAAAGCACAAGACAGGAGATAGTAAGGGGCTACTCAAAAGCAGATAAGGGAGATGTTTCAGTTTTCTTAGAAAGAGGGCTATCTGAATGTGGTTTGCTATCCATGAACTAATGCATTGTTAACCCCAACACGAAGAGAGCGAAAGAAAGTGGAAAAGACGCAGGGCAAAGGCGGAAAAAAGGTAGCCCGACGGAAGGAAAAAAATGAGAAAAGGCCAAAAGCGCAAGGACAACCTTAAAAGGCCAAGGCAAACACGAAAAGGGAAAGGCGCATAAAAAGCGCACCCTAAAATCTTGTAAAAGAGTGCTGGGCTCTCACCCGTGCAATTTGTAAATATAGAAGGGTAGTGAAAAGGAAGCAAGGAAGATAAAAGGACAATGGAAAACAGGGCCTAGGCTATGACCGGCCATGTAAAAAAGGGAAAAAGGGGATGACCGCCCAAAAGGAAAGTAGGGTTTTGTATATAAAGTTGAAAAGTGAATGAAGAGCTCATTCTTTGGTGTGGCAAAACTAGTCTTCTTCTTCCTCTCTTCTTCTTTCCTTCTTGCTTGTGTATGCTCTTGAGAGAGGGAGTGTGAGAGTGTGAGGGAGTGAGTGTGTGTGAGAGCGAGGGATCAAGAGGGTGAAGCTCGTCACCATCTTCTCTCCCCAACTTCTCTTCTCTTCTCTTCTCTTCGCTTGCACGCGCGGCTATGGAGGATGGAGCTTGGAGATGGAGGAGGCTTGAGGATGCTTGATCTAGCATCGAGAATCGTGGAGCTACCGGAGTGTGAGAGAGAGGAGGGTACTCGATCGAGCATCAAGGTAAGTTCACTGCATTTGTAGGATCGACGGCGTGTCGGCTAGGTGAGAGATAGCCATGAGAGCTCGCTTGGAACGCTTGAAACAATAAGCGGTCTGTGGGTCTTGGTGGTTGAGTGAAAACTCCCACATGCATAAAAATAGCTATTCTATAACATTTTGGAATGCCTAGAACTGATTGCTGAGATGGACTAGTGATCCATATAGAGAGAAGGGGATTGGACAAGAGTTCTAAAATAACTACAATAGCGATCTATCATCACACATTTTACTCTCATGACGCATTGCGCTTGGTCTATTTCCTCACATAATGCATCTTGATTGACACAAATATCAGTCGTAGGGATATTCTCTTGGAACAATTTCAAGCAATGATTTAGCTAATCAGCAAAAGGACAATATGATGGATGACATTGCTAATGTGGTGTCAACCTGAAAGGCTTCTGTGATCCTCTTGGATTGTGTCTATTAATTCTAAGTAGAAGATGTGCTATCACCTTATCATGATGCAAACATGCAAGAAATGTTTCTACAATTCCTATTTTTGAGATTGTTGGTTTAAGCAATCAATAGATTTGCAATAGATTCTAGGCTTGGATTCTTGATGACATCAATTTTTGTGTGAATAACAACTACTAGATTTCAAAATTTTGAAGGTATAGTCTAGCAAATCATCTGGGAGGATGGTGATGATTGATCCACATTCAAGGAGCAAAAGCGTGAGGGAAAACTAAGACAAGTACATTAATAGACTATGGTTCAGCATGTCAATAGGTGTTGGTAAGAGATAGCAATAGTATAAGATTCCTATTGAGCTATCAGTAGTGCTCCATGACCAAAATCAGTACCACATAACCTAATTTGAGGCTATAAATCAAAAGGTAATCAAGTGTGGCAACAAGAGACTATTAATCTCTAAAGGCATGGAAGTGATGAAACTGAGGATGAAATACAAACATAGTTGTCCAATAATTACGATTTTAGAATTGTTCACTGGCCTACTGTAGCTATTTGGAAGACCTAATTTCTTTATTAGAAGTGATCATTGTTTCTTTAAGAGACTACAAGAACAACTATAGTTTAGAGCTCAAAGGTGACAATGCTAAAAAATGTGAAGACCATCAGATACTAGAGTTGTTAAGATTAAAGAGAAAGCAACCATTAAAGAGACGACATGAACAACTATAGATTAGAGCTCCAGGATGACGATGCTCACAAATGTGAAGTCCAATAGATACTGGAGTTGTTGAGATTAAAGAGAAAGTAACCATTTATGAATTATGTTAATTTCTATAAGTTTTTGATTTACCACTACTTTCCTTTTGAACACACACTCTTTGTCAAAGGAGTTAAAATACCTAGCGATTTTTTAATCAAGTGTGCACTTGGAACAAGAAGTAGGTCACTATGCCATGACCATCTTGAACGTGGCTATGAGCCAATGATGCTTGAGACTAATACTAATGTCTGTGCTACTTCTAAGGTACTAGTTGTCTACCCCAAATTCTCTATTCATCATGAAACTTATGACTTCTTGAATTTGCAAATTTGACTTGTGACTTGTGAGGAATCTTTAAAGTTGTATTGTTTTCATCCAGGTTTAGCCCTATAATCCTTAGAAATAACAATAAATATGATGAAACTTGGATCTTTCATGGGAGATTTTGTCTACAATTTTGCCATGATTGGAGAAGGTGTGGATACCTTGTGCTATTGCATCCAACACAAGTTGGAGGAATCTCTAGTTTGGTTGGATGTGTTTGTCACGTATATGAAGGGAGAGTTTAGGAATGTTGTATATCATCTTTGTGGGGTGGAGTTGGTCGAATATTAATGGTGGCTAGTCTAGTATAGGTCTTTGTGGATCTTTCATTTTCTTGATTGATAATGGAGACACTTATTGCAAAACAATTTTTGGACTCACTCTGTGTAGGGCCACATGGTTGTATAATAGGAGTAGCGATTGCAAGTCCTTTACTAACGTAAGTCCAACTCACATGGTGACTACAACTTTTTCAACTTTGTACGGGCTCCTCAACTGCACCAATGATGTATTTGATACAAATGCAAAGCCATATTTTAGAGGCAAGTAGCACTATGGGCCTATGAGGAAGCATGAGCAGGAAGGAATTAATGAGGACCGGCCTTGAAGGTTTTAGTTGTGGTTGATGCCAGGAGGCATATTCCACGGTGGATTCCGTGAGGTCTTTTGCTGGATTCTGTAAAACTATATGTATTTGCTTGGGCTCGTACACAAGGTGGATTCCTTGTGTGAGAAGTTGACGGGGATGCCTATCCTTTTTTAGCGTTAGATTAATTTAATGTGCACGTGGGTGATTGCACAACGTGTAATGAAGGAGACCTAGCTAGCCTAACTAAGGAAGAGAAGAGAGAGAAGGGCTGCAAGAGAAGAAGAAGAGGAGAGAGAAAGATAGGGAGGAGAGAGAGAAAGAGAGGAAAGGGAGAAAGAAGAAGAAGCCATGAAATCTTGTGAAGGTGAAAAGAGATTCATGATCATTCTCTGCCGCCTCAGAATACCCTCTTACACCTTATATACCATCAATGTGACTGGTATGTTCCCATGCCATTATCCCATGTCCCCTGCTTGTTACAAATCATCCCATCTCATAGAGTTTTTGTCCTAAAAAACTAGGGATGAACTGGAAAAGAAGAAGTGGGAGCTCCCGAGTACGACTTTGCGCATGATGCAATGGCAATAAGCAAGGGCGGCGAGCAGAGAAGAGAAATGGGGCGCCAAGGGCATGAGGTATGGGAGACCATATGGGAGGGTCTTGCCCGGATTATAATCCACCATTTCATGATAAACAAGACCCTGGATGGGGTGGATAGCATGCTGTCCTGTAGGGGTCTGCTGCTGTAGGAAATCAGCCATAACTTTGTGTAAGAAACTCCAAACAGGACAAGTGAGGTGTTGCTATGGAGTACACAAGGTGTACTTTCAGTCCATGTGGGTGAAGGGGGGCTGAAAATATGTAAGGACCAAAATTGTTGCAGAATAGATGACTATCCAGAAGTAACTAGTGTGTTGTCCAAGATAGTATGGCTGGAGAAAAACAGCCATAACTTTCTCTAGGAAACCCCGATTGGGGCAAATGAGGTGTCGTTGTGGAGCCCTTGAGGTGTAATTTCAGCCCATGTTGGGCTAAAAATGTGTCAGGACCAAAATTGGTGCAAAACAGTTGGCTATCCAGACGCAGACTGCAACCCAAAACACGTGTCCTCTTTGAGGTGTCGAAACTCATCCAAGATAGATGTTGGGTGCCAAGAAGCTTCCTCTGTTGGTAGGCCTTGCCATTTGATCAAGTATTCATGAATAGAATGGATACGGAGTTTCTTTTCATGTTGCCCAATGACTGCTTTGGGAATATACTGAATAAGGCCCTCCTCATCTATGGGGGGTAGCTCCTCTACATAATCTTTGGGAGTGCCAATGAAAGGTTTCAATTGGCTCACATGGAAGACATTATGGATCTTAGTAGTGGGAGGGAGTTGGAGACGGTAGGCAAATTCCCCAACCTTCTTAACAATTATGTAGGACCCATAATAGCGGTGTGCCAACTTGTTGCAAGAACCATCCTTTAATGTAGCATAACGGGACTTGGGGACCTTGAGGAGTACCAATTCACCCTCTTGAAAGTCAAGGGGTCTCCTTTTTGCATCAGCATGGAGCTTCATGTGCTCTTGAGCCCTTTTGAGATTTTCCTTGCATTGTTGAATTAAAGCTTGCATGCGGTCCAACTCTTCTTTTCCAAGGGGGTTGAGCTTTTCATTGAAGATCACGGTGGGAAGGGGCACTCGATAACCATACAATGCTTTGAAGGGGGAGACTCCAATGCTCAAACGAGTGGAGTTGTAAGAAAAATCAGCCAAATGCAGCCATACATCCCAAGAATTCTACACATCATGACAAAAATGTCGTAAATAAGTCTCAAGCCATAGTCTCAAGCCACTTGTTGACTCCCTCAGTCTGCCCATCTGTTTGGGGATGATAGACTATAGACGAAGCCAATTTGGTCCCCATGGAGTTGAAAACTATCTACCAAAAGTGACTCATAAATTTGGTGTCCCGATCATGTACTATGACGTGGGGCAAGCCATGCAACTTAAATACATGCTCCATAAACTGAGTGGCAACTTGAGATGCTGTAAACTGAGATTTTGTAGGGATGAAATGGGCTACTTTAGTGAGCCGGTCAACTACCACATAGATGCTATTCCAACCCTTCTTGGTTGTAGGTAAGCCGGTGATGAAATCCATGGTAATGTGGGTCCTTTTTCCTTCGAGGATAGGCAAGAGCTGCAATAATCCACCCGCTTTAAGAGTGCTATCCTTATTTTGTTGACAAGGCACACATCTAGACACGAAGTCTTTAACATCTCGCCATAGACCTTTCCAACGAAATCTTTTTGAAATTCGATCATATGTTTTGAACACCCCTAAGTGGCTAGAAATCGGTGAAGAATGCATCTCTTCAAGTATCCTTTGGGTAAAAGGAGAGGCATGGGGGATTATGATACGGCCATGGATCCAAATGAGGCCATTGTGGAGCTGATATTGAGAGTTGTCATCCATAACACCTTGCTGTAATTTCTGAAAAAGAGGACTGAATTCAGCATCAAGCAAGTAGGCCTCTTGGAGCTCTTCAATCCAATCATGGTGGAGTTCAGTGATAGATGAGACCTTGCATGCCCACATGCAAGAGAGTGCATCAGCCACTATATTATCCTTGCCACGAGTGTGGGTAATCTCAAAGTCATAGTTCTGTAGGGTAGCTACCCATCTCCATTGTTTGGGAGTGAGGGTGGGCTGAGTCAAGAAGTATTTGAGCACACGGTGGTCACTTTTCACTTTAAATTTACTGCCATACAAGTAGTGGTGCCACTATTTGATAGCATGAATGACTGTCAACATCTCCTGATCATAGACATGCAACTCTCTCTCTTTATCATCCAATTTCTAGCTCCTCAAATGCTATTACACCGTGTTCTTGTAGCAAGACTGCACCAATACCCCGTCCACTAGCATCACACTGAATGGTAAAATCCTTTGAAAAGTCGGGGCATACAAGGATGGGGGCTGAAGTGAGCAATTCTTTCAGCTGCTTAAAACTATGATCAACCAAATCATCCCATAAGAAGGCCTCTTTTTTCAGCCTATCAGTTAATGGTGTTGCAATTGTGGCATAATGGCGAACAAATCTTTGATAAAAGCAGGAGAGGCCAAGAAAACCACGCAAGGAGGTAGTGGTAGTGGGTGTGGACCAATATCGAACACATTCCACTTTCTTAGGGTCAACATGGATGCCTTTTTCACTAACAATGTGTCCCAAGTACTCAACCTCTATTTGCATGAAGACACACTTGCTTTCCTTGGCAAATAACCGGTGCTCTCTTAGTATATCAAAAATTTGTCTAACATGCTTCAAATGCTCATGTAGTGACTTGCTGTAAATGAGTATATCATCAAAGAATACCAACACAACCTGGAAAAGCCATGGCTGCAATATTTTGTTCATTAGGCTCTGAAACGTGGCAGGAGCATTAGTGAGCCCAAACGGCATGACAAGGAAATGGTACAAGCCACGGTCAGTCTGGAAGGCTGTCTTAACTTCATCACCCACTCTCATTTTGATTTGGTGGTAGCCTGATCGCAAATCAATCTTGGTGAAGTAGCGTGCTCCCTTGAGCTTATCAAGCAAGTCATCGATTCGAGGGATGGGGTATCTATTTTTTATGGTGATCTTATTGAGATCATGGTAGTCAATGCACATTCGGAAGGATCCGTCCTTTTTCTTAACCAATAGAATCGGGGAGGCATAAGGGGAAGAGCTAGGCTCTATGAATCCCATTTCAATGAGCTCCTTGACTTGCTTAGCTACTTCCTCTCGCTCACATTTAGAGAGTCGATATGGGGGTTTATTGATGGGCTTGGCATGGGGCTCCAAGTCAATTGGGTGATCCACCAATCTTTGAGGTGGGAGAGTGGTGGGGGGGCTGAAATAGGTCCTCATATTCAGCCAAAAGTGCTTTTAGTGCCACATTTTGCTTCCCCGAGGTGTGTTAGTCATCAATATCCTTATGCAAATGCAAGACAAAGATCTGTGAGCATTTATTGAATTCTTTTTTGAGTTGTCTTGCTGTTAAAAGCCGAAAATCTGCAATTTCTTTGATGCCCTCCAAATGTATAAGCTGCCCATGCATTACAAACTCCACATACAACTGAGGGAAGTCCATAGAGATTTTTCCCAACTGCTGTAGCCAATCACAACCTAAAACAACATCCACGGGGTCCATATCAAGGGTAATTAAGTCCACCTTTGCTATATAATTTTTGGCCAGCGTAAGAGACACTTGTGTGCATACATGGGAGCTTATTTCCTCACTTCCATTGACCACTTGAACCCTAAGAGGTTGCTGTAATTTAGTAAGAATACATGTCAAAAGGACAAGAGTCAATTTATTCACAAAACTGTGTGTGCTACCACTATCTATAAGAATGTATACATTCTTGCCATCAATGTTACCATGTACCCATAGGGTAATTAAGCTCCTAGAGCCGGTCCATGCATCCATGGAGATCGAGCAAGTTGACATAGTGGTAAGTGTGGGGTGCAAAGGGTCATTTCCAAGCATGTCATCTATGGGGCAGCCACCGAGGTCAAAAGGGAACCCAAACTTGACAATGGCGTTCTTAAAGGGGCATTTGGATGCATGATCAACCGTGTACTTATCCCCACATTTAAAGCACAAGTCCTTAGCCTTGCGATCTTTGACAACCTCGGGAGGAATGAATTTTTGACCGTTAGAACTGAAGCCATTCTGTGTCTTATTTTCAGCATACTACGGGTCACTTTTGGAAGGGGGTGTTGTCCCAAAACTGCCATATTTCCTTTCAGCATTAAAAGTGGGGTAGGTGGGGATTTTGGGACTACCATTCCCTACATTGTTGTTGCAATAATTATCAGCATATGGGGGTTGCCTAGTAGGGTATCTTTGTTGTCCTATAATTGGCTATATGCCCTCATTGCGACGGTATTTTCGACCATATTGTTCAGCCAATTCTATGGCTGCACACAAAGTGGCTAGCTTTTGAGCCGTTACATTAGTTGAAAGATGCACACCTAGCCCATAAATTTATTTATGTGATTTGGCCTCATCACTAACAGCCCCAATATACATGGATAGGTTCATAAACTGGTTGGTATACTCCCTCACGGTGAGATTTCGCTAATCAAACACATACCATTGCCTAGCCAAACATTCTTTCTCTACTGGGGAGACAAAAAATTGGACCATATGCATCTTGAAATCTTTCCAATCATGAAAGTGCTGATTTTCTCTTTGAATAAATCTCCACCATGTGTGGGCAAAACCCTCCAGATTAGAAAATAGGCTTCCAACTTAGAGGTCCATTCCTCTAATTTAGCCGGGGATGAGGATTGCCCATTAAACTTAGTAAACACAATCTTGTCACGCAACTCGTTTGGGCCTTGCTGTCCATGTATGCCATGTGCTACATGCTGCCCATATATGTTGTGCTTCCCATACATGCCTTGCTGTCCAAACCCTGGATGTCCAAAATTTCCATGTGGGCCATGCATTACATGAGGACAAAATTTCACATTAGGACCTTGCTGTCCAAAATGACCATGTTGCCCATGCATTAAATGCAAACCGAGCTGAGCATTGGGGCCTTGCTACCCAAAACTACCATGTGCATGTTGCTCATGTACACCTTGCATTCCATGCTGCCCAAAATTTGCATTGCTGGCCATTCCCATGAGTGTGCATATAGCTTCCATTATGGGGGAGTTGCGGTCCCAAGGATGGGCTTGAAGGGTTTGTAATGGGGAAGGGAAGGATGGGATCATCATGTCGAGTGGAGGGCTTTCCCGTCTCATAAGTGCTATGGGGAACGCCATGGGTGCCACCAAAACCTTGTGGGCTACACTCGGTCTCCAAGGGAGGAAGGCGGTTGGCCTCATGTGGAGGGACATACTCCTTGGGCCGATCCGAGGAGGGTGCGATGGTGGCAGGGAGGGCGCCCATGCGCTCGATGAGTAAGTCCATCTTGGCCATCATCTTGGAATGACGATGATCTTGGCAGGTTTCCATCTCCCTATGGCGTTGTTCCAACTCTCGATGTCGGTCAAAAGGTTTCTGCTTTGGGCAATCGACGAAGAAATGGGTGATTCCGCACTCAACGCACCTTTGGTCAACTTTGTCTTTGTTCTGCTACTCCCTCTCGAGGCAACATGATGAGACATGACCCGGGTGACCACAAGTCCAATAGATGATTGGATCCTGCGTTGCCCTCGTTGTCATGAGAGACATAAGGGTATAAGTAAGTCTCTTCCTCATTTGGCTCTTCCACATAGTGGACTGGAGCATCACTCGGTGGATGGGTCACATAGGGACTGGACGGCCTACGTATACCTGTAGGGTTTATGTCCACCCTGGGGATACTCGGCTTAATGTCGTTAGGCGCAGGAAGGGCCAATGGGACTCCCCTTCCGAAAAGTGGCTACGATCTATTTGCTAGGTAAGGCTGACCATATGGTTGGGAGTACGGAAGTCTCTTGGGCAATCTGCAATGCACAATGTTGTGACCAAACCTGTCGTAGTTAGCGCAAGGTCTCGACCGAGGTTCTTGACACTCGGCCGGCAAATGGTTTCCGCCATAGTACACACATTGGATGTGTGACCGCATTGGTCATCTCCATAGGTCTTGCAGCTTGACTATCTCCATCTTGAGATTAGCCAAGTCTTGGTTCATTTTGGTGGCCTTCCCCTTATCTTGAGATGATGGGGCCGATCGCTCACCAAAGGCTGATGCTCTTTCTAAACTTCGCAAGATGGCTTCTTCTGAGTTGGAGCTCCTGGAACTCCTCTCTTTTAGTTGATCATCAACTCTGATAGATTCCTCAAAACCCCTAGCTAGCGTGTCTCGCTGCAAGCCCGAGTTGGCTACCAAAGCCTTATACAGTTTCTTATTTCGAATTCCACTAATGAACACAGTTGAAACTGCTCTTTCAATCGGTCGTTCACCTGTAGGGATTCTCTTGAAGAGGCTCCTCAAGTGGGTTACATAATCGCGAATGTCCTCCTTCTCCTTCTGCTTGACATTCATCAGTTGTACTAGCAGATTGTCGGAGTATCCAAGCTCGGCAAATCTCTTAATGAAGAGATTCTTGAGGCTATTGAAGTTTGCTCGCTCTACGGTGTCTAAGCTTGTATACCAAGTCCTGCCCTTGTCACCTAAGCAAAGCCCAAACTCTTGAGAGCGCTGAGTCATGTTGCTAAGGCTGTTGTCTTCGGAGACTTGCTCGAACTACTCTACAAAGCTATATGGGTCGTCGTGGGGTTGGTACTTGTTGAGCTACTTTGCGACTATTGGGATTTTAGACTGGCTCTTAGAGCCTTGGGTTGCTCTTAACCCTGCCAGCAACAGTGAGGTTGCCAATGCTGCAGCACTTTGTTCTGCTGCGGTGTTGTCTAACAATCGCTTCATAACAAGCTCGCTCAGCGTTAAGTCTCCTTCTAGGGCTCTCTCATGATCCGTTTGATTTCTACTAGCTAAGTTCAGCACTGATCGCTGCACCTCATGCAACTCCATGCCTTGCCTTTGACTCCTGGCTTGCTGGTCTCTATTGTATGCAGCTATGCTTTGCAACGCCTTGTGGGCTAGCTTCCTCTCTTCTTCTAAGTCTGTGATGATAGCATCTACTGTCTGACCGCGGTGCTCATACCGAGCGAGCGCATCGTAGCTGCTGACCAGTTGCTGAATAGCCTCTGGGAAGATGTCTAAGTCGAGTTCCTTGTTAGACCTACAGTCTGAGCTTTCCTCTACCATAGTCGAGTTCTCGTGCTTCGCCAAGCTATCGATCAGGTTGAGTGGGTTTGTCAAATCCCCTTCGTTTGCACTGCTTGCTTGGTCCTACTTTGCGTGTTGATGGTTTCTCTCTATCTGTGGGTTCTCTCCTATTCGCGGGTTCCTTGAGTGGCTTATCTGAGTGAGCTCCTTGACTTATTAAATACCGTCCTCAATTTATCTCCACTCAGTGCATGTGTTCTTTTTGGTGCACTTGTGTTCAATCGGGCTTTCAGTTTTCCTTAAGTGCACTTCAAGTGCGGAAATTCAAGGTGAGTGCGGCAAACAGCCTCTAAGCGTCTTACGCACCCTCACTTTGTTTTGGGCCTGATAGGCTTTATCGATCAATTCTCTGGCCGTCTAGACAGGATTTACGGCTTTTTGGTTATGTTGCCTTGCCGTTTTTGGGTTCAATCAGGGTTTTGTGGCTCAGCGGGTTGCCTCTAGGTCTCTAGGTTTCTAGGTATCGCGACAGCCCACTCAAATTGCTAAGCGGCTGCGCCTTACGATTTTGTCTACTTTGTGCGCCAGAATCACGTTCTGAACATCAGAAGGGCTTACGACAATTTTCGCTGCTGAGGTCCAACTGGGTCAAGTCAAATTTCTAAGAAATTGAGGCAAATACACACTCGATCCAAATGGTCTGAATTATAGAGGCCGAGTGGGTGACTCGGACAGGCCGAATCGCACTGGTCCAAGTACAAAAAGTTTTTTGCGGGCCGAGGTCCGAGTGGTGTGACTCCGACGGGGCCAAATCAAATGAGTCGGGTCCTTGGCTGAGGGCCGAACTGGTGAATGGGGCTGAGTGGGCTTTGGGCCGCTTGTCGAGTTGGTCAAAAGGCCGAGTGCTGCCACTCGGACGGGCCGAGTGGACAAAGGGCTGAGGGCCGATTAGGGTTTTCGGGCCGAGGTCCGAATGGCAGGGTCCGAGGGTCTAGTCTGGGACTCGACCTAACAAAGGCCGCTCGAACGGGCCAAACGCAGTGCGACGAATGCCGCGCGATGATGATTTCGATCAAATCTCACGAGTCAGGCAATCATTCCAAGCACAAACTTCCAAATCCTGGCTAAGGCACCAAGGGAAGTGATTGGTATACCTGGAGTGAGCGGTAGGCTCTCCAATGACGAGATCGAATCGAATTTTTGCGGGCTCTCTCTCTCTCTCTCTCTCTCTCTCTCTCTCTCTCTCTCTCTCTCTCTCTCTCTCTCTCTCTCTCTCTCTCTCTCTCTCTCTCTCTCTCTCTCTCTCTCTCTCTCTCTCTCTCTCTCACTACAATGGTTGCAAATGAGCTCTCCCTTGGCCTCTTGGCTCTTAAACCCCTTCCCAGGTAAGGCCTTGATGCTCCCAATCACTCACTTGCCGACATTAAGCATCGCAAACAAGATTTTTGCCATTTTTTGCATGATTTATGCCCTGTTTTGCAACAGTAAACCCTACCCTTGCCCAGTTCGATTTCCTAATCCTATCCTACACTAAATGCAACAAGAATCGAAAGCAACAAACTGAAATGATTCTTCCCTATTTTCCAATTGTCAAACAAGCAAATTAACCCAAAATACTTACTTGTTTCGAAGATCAAAACACCCAACCTTCCTACCTATCTCAAGCTCCGTTTCGGGGATGAATCCCTTACTTCGATGCTCGACATGGGGCTTGCAAGCATTCAAGCTTGAATCCGTTGGTCCCGACAACGAAACCAAAATGTGGAGCTTTCGCTTAACTTCCAAGACCCACGGACCGCTTATTGCTTCAAGCATTCCAAGGAGCTCTAATGGCTACCTCTCACATAGCCGACGCGCCGTCGATCCTACGACTGTAGTGAGCTTACCTTGATGCCGATATGAGTTGCCTTCTCTCTCGCACACACCGGTAGCTCCACGATCCTAGAGCGCTCAAGTATCCTCAAGCCTCCTCCATCTCCAAGCTCCATCCACCATAGCTATGCACAGAAGAGAAGAGAAGAGAAGAGAAGAGAAGAGAAGAAGAGAAGGGGAGATGGTGAAGAGCTTCACCCTCTTGATCCCTCACTCTCACACACTCACTCCCTCACACTCTCACACTCCCTCTCTCAAGAGCACACACAAGCAAGAAGAGGAGAAGAAGAGAAGAAGAAGAGAAGAGCTCTTATTAGCCATACACCAAAGAATAAGCTTCCATTCACTTTTTGAACTTTATATATACAAACCCTAAAACCCCATGGGCGCCCATCCCTTTTTACATGACCAGCCATTGTGGCAAGGTCCCTTTTTCTAATTCCCTCTTCTTGCTTCATGCCCTAAGCCATACCCGACTATTCTTTTACAAGTGGCACAGGAGGGAGCTTGGCACTCTTTTACAAGAGTCTTTGGAGTTTTTGAGGCACCTTTTATTTAAAATTACACTTTTGGCCTCGGCTTAGCTTTAGAGGCTGCTTGCGTGTCTTTGCTCCTTTTCCATCTTCTTTCCGCTTTTTCATTCATTCTTCCGCCTTCTCGGCTTGGCTGCCTTCTTGGCTTGGGGTTAACATCTACTTGTTCATTTTTCAAAGTCCATTCGACGCTCCTTGCATCCGGATGAGCTTTTAGATGGCGAGGATCTATAGCGCACATTTTGATTCGTGGAGCACAAATCCTTTTCTTTTTTGGTCCTATGATCTGTGCAGCTCTCTTCCATATAGTATTCCTTAGATATACTTATCATCCTTTGTATAAAATCGCATCTTGCGATATTTATAGATAGATTTTCATGTTTGTTTTGGCTCTTCTCTCTCTCCATGGTTCCATGTAATGTCATGAGTTGTCATCATTAGTCTTGTACTTATTCTATGAGTTATGAGTCTTGTGGATTTAAGTAGTTTTTGTGCTCGTCTTGATGACCATTGCACACCCAACATGTAATTACTTTGCAGAATATTATACAACGCATGATGCTATATGTGGTAGGGTAGTTTACTGCCCTGCCACAATGTTTTTCCTCTATAAAACCATTGCTATTTGTGTTGCTAATTTCTTTGCATGCATTGCTATTGCCATCATTATCTACATCGCAAACCATCACTATCTAAGTCACTATTTGTGTCACACGCAGATAGCGACGGTTTCTACGAAGATTTTGTAGAGATATTTATACCGATGCTTAGAATTTTTTTTAATGAAAATTACCGTCACTTTGAATGTCAGTATAAGGCCTGTATCTTGTAATGAAATCTAAATTATACCATCTGGGTAAATCTATCAACTACCACAAGAATGGAATTAAACCCTTTGGAGAAAGGTAGATGATTGATGATAAAGTCCATTGATACAAATGAATAAGGATGATATGGAATAGGGAAGGGGTGGAGCAATCGATGAGGTCAATGGCAAGAGGGACTTTTGATCTATGGCTTATATCACATGTGTGTACAAATACTTTGACTAATTTTACCAAAAAACTCAAGGGATGAGATTTTTAAATTATTAATCCCTAAATGTCATGTAGTTGGAATATCATGCCTTATTTGAAGCATATGTAAGTGAAATGAATATAATAGCTCTTGATAATAGAGTATGCCTTCAACTTTCAAAAATCCTCTAATACTTGATTTGCTTCTTCATGTGCAAAGTTGGGATTATCCTAATTTCAAGAGAACAAAATCTCACTTGTCATGAACTACATCTCCTTTCTTAGATGCAAGATAGGACCCTTAAGACAATGCATCTAGTTTACCTTGTTGGTTTCCAAGTTGATATGATATGAAAAAATCAAATATAGAAAGGAAAAAAATGCATCTTACCATCAATTCAAAACTTGAGAACAACACTCTAGATTTTATGATCTACAAAGATTGTGATTTTGGCCCCTCTAGAAGATACCTTAATAATTTAAAAGACTCAATAATAGCCCAAAGTTTCTTATCATGATTTTGTGGCTTATTATAGCTCTTGAGAATTTTCTAGAATGAAAAGTCACTAGATGTATTCAACCATTATTTCTAACTTGGCAAAGAATAACATCAAGAGAAAAATCTGATGCATCGGTCTCCAAAGGAGAAAAGCTTTGGTGGATCTTACTTAAGAGTTCAAAAAGTCTTCTCTATATTAAAGTTCCACAAAGATTATCATTTCTAGTTAATCATGTAAGTAGCATGGTGATCTTGGAAGAATTTTTCATGAAGATTCACTAACATTTTACAAATCCCAAGAGGCATTGTACATCTCGAATTAATATTGGTGTTTTCCATTCAATAGTAGTCTTTACCTTCTACCCCTTCATTGGGATTCACTTTTTCCACTCATTCAAATTCTATTTTGTACCTTCTATAAAATTTCAAGTTGTCAATCACTTCGAGCTACTATATTTGAAAATGAAAGGAGGAGGTAAAGCCAAGCTTGGACACACATGTCTTTGAGTATTTTAAGAAAATAGTCCAATAACTCTCCCATGTGGTATACACATCCGATTCTTTTTTTTCTCTCTCTTATATTTTCTCATTTTATGCATCCTTTTTTAAGTATTTTATTAAATTAAATATTACACTCCTCTCATTTAATATTTAGAACTTCATAAATGGTGTATGCATTAAAAATGCTTTAGTCACCAAAGGAAGAAAATGCAACAATATAATTGTGCATAAAGGGATTCATAACAAAGACCACATTTATAATAGTGGAGATGTGAGAATCTTCTCAATTATTTTTCAAAGTATTTTTCTCCATCTCTCTCCAAAGCAAGCTTCTTCTCCTTTTGGAGGATGGAATATATTGTAAGAAGTATACATACCTTTTTATATTTTCTCTACCCAAACCCTTGAAAAACCAACCCATTCCATATTGTAAAACCTTACATTATACTAGTAATGCACATGCACAACTCTCCTTCACATTTCTCAATCTTTCTATCTTTTTTTTTTCTTATTATTTTCTCTATGAAGCTTGACTATGAAGATTTATGCACACGACAGCAAAATGCATTATGAAGAGAGACTCCATGTACCAATCTTCTTCCCCAGTTTATCACACACACAATTTTCCTCTCCCTTGCCCTCACCCTCACCCTCTCCTACTCTTAACCTCATCCTCTCTCATTCTCCATCTCTCCATTATCCCCTTCTTGCCCATTCCACTATCCCAAATTCCTCTACACCATCATCCTCTCCATCCCTTCTTCCTTTTTCTCTTCCTACATCATCACCACCATTATTCCTCCACTTATGTGTGCCTATTTTCCCTACACTTTTGGATTGGAATACATTAGTTATAACTCTAAATATTAGTGTCTTCAATTATTTGCTTCATATTATACCACATCGTATCCTTTCTTTATCTTTTACATCATCATCTTTCTACTCATATATGTAAAAAGTTTCCTAATTCACTCTCAATTTGGCTGGGTGGTGCCCCTTTTGTATCCCTTAATGGGAGAAGATTGATCCCATTTGTATAAAGGACACAAGTACTCATTCTCTCCCTTAATGTCATTCATTGAATCTTGAAAGATTGGTGGAGCATTTATGAGGTTAAATGTCATGACAGCATATTTAAAGTTGGCATAGTTTGTACAAAAAGTTATCTTCCACACATCACCTTTCCTTATTTTGACAATATATATTTCCTCTTCAAAGTTGCTTAAAGGATTTTTGGATCAAGAAAAGCATATAATGATTCTTTATGGTTATCTTTTTGAGTTCTCTATTGTCAATATATATATGGAGAGAGCCCTCCTTCTTCTTCACAAATAACATTGGAGCTTCTATCGATAACTTGAGTGTCATGTGAAATCCTTAGCTAATTTCTCAAAATATATATAGATAGTTATACAAATTTATTTAAAGATAGCTTATAGATTGGAACAAAGGGTGATTACTCTTCCTCTTACAACTTGATGGTACTATCATAAGATCAGTGCCTTGAAAGCATGTATTCTTTCTTTCTTTTCAAATATATCTTGATAATTATGATATTGAAGTGGGAGAGTTTGCATGAGTGACATGTTCCTTTTAAAATACCACTAAGATTCTTATTGGATGTTGTAATGAATAACTTTACTCTAATGTAAGTTGGTCTTGTATTCTCTCTTTTAAAAAATTGTGCAACCTTGGTTTGACTTTTAAATTCTTGAATTGATGTTTGGATTGTGTAGTTTGAGCCAAGGTAAACAACTAATGATAGGATTACTTAGGCAACAAATAATATTGAATGATATATTTACTATGGATTCTCTTAATGTTACTTTAATAGGATGATTTTGGTACTTGGTATCATTTAAAGCAAGAAAACAATCATCTATGACTTCTATAAGAACTATAATAGATTTCTACATGATTGTGATACCATGCTACAAGCAAACTTCTCATCCATATACATATAGTGGCTCTATAGTCCAAAATGCTTTAACATCTAGTTTTCGATATAGTGTATATAATGTTAGGTAGATATGCTCGATGACCCAACCTCATAAGATGCCACCAACGATCCATGGTGCTCTAAGTTATAAGGCACCCATTATGAGAAGAAGCCATGTGTGAGTGGATGCTAAAAAGGTCACCTTTATGGATCCAGTCTTTGGATTAGATAGAGTAGTTATGCTGATAGTAACTCAAAGCACAGTGCACCGAGTTGTGGGGTGTAGAAATTTATCAAGGGCCCCTATTTTGGAGTCCAAGGGCCATGAAAGCGGCCCGTGGCTGTTGGGGAGTCTCAGGGGGATCAACATGCCTCCTAACAAAGGTTCGAGGGCAATGTCCCTAGCCTAATGGTAAAGAGAATATTTTCTAAAATATTCCCTGGTCAACTACGAAAGGTTCATTATATGGTTGGACATATCGACAAGACTACCTTCCCGGGTCATAAAAGAAAGACCCCTCTAAAGCCATAATAAATCTATCTTTCACCCAATCAGAGTTCTTCTAGCTACCCTTAAGATATTTATACACCATCTATCTGGATCACCATCTAAGCTTCACAGTGGAAGCGCACATGTGGATAAAGCCACCTTTGTATCAATTTGTTTCTTCTCATGTTTGCTATGTATTCTCTACTCACTTAGATTCTGTCCACGTGTTGTATAATTTCTATACAATATTAGAGTCCAGGGGGATCTGAGGAGTGAAGAGTACACAAGAGGCAAGCGCTTCAATAGTGAAGAGGAGAAATATCGTCTACTACATCAAGTTGCAGTGCTAGTGCATCAGGTGGTGCTACTATTGTATTAGCAATTCAAAACACTAAGAATTCATCCCCCAACCTTCAATGTGAGAGCAAGTTAGATAGTACAAACTATACTTTGTGAAAGTTTAAAATCACAACTATCCTTGATTCTTATGAGTTTCTAGAGACAGTATTGGGGACTAATCCAGAACCACAACCCGACCCTGATTTATCAAATTTGAGTGTTATGATTTCTCCAAACGTAGATTTTCTACAAGCTTGGAAATGAAGGAATGTAGATGTAGTGTGTGTCTGAGTTACAAGCTATTCTAATAGTGTTAAAATACAACCAAGGCATTAGTAGCTTAGAACGTATTGATGAGATTCAATACAAAATGTGAAATCAAACAAGGATTGAGAACTTAGAGAATCAGCTATAGTAGTGGAGAAGTTTGTTGAAGGAGAGATAACTGAAGCATTCATCACTCAGATCAAGAATCTATGCAACCATATGGCTAGTGTTGGGATACAAAAGACTAATGAGGAGCTAGCTTGGAGGTATCTTTGGATTTATCCACCAAAGTTTGATGGATTGGTAACTTCCCTAAATACTCATGTGAGACCCTAAAATTTGATGTTTGAGGAATTTTATGTACTACTAATGGAGGAGGAGTTGGACTTAAAGTCCGAGAAGGTAGCAATAGTGGAGATGCTACATTCTCCAGGATATGAAAGGAAAATGTGATTTCTCTACCAACAGGGGAAAAAAAAAGGTTGGTAAGAAAAAGTTTCAAGGAGAGTGCTTCTACTACAAGAGGAAATAACATGTAATTGCATATTATCATGTGAAGAAGACAAATAAAAAGAATGGTACTGTTGAAGACTAAAGGGAAGAGATAGCCAATACAATTGAAGCAGCATTGGAGTTATTTATAGAGACCATTAAGAAAGTGTATTCCTTGGCATAAGAAATATCTAACATTGACTCATGGGTATTGGATAGTGGTGCCTCTCATCACATGACCAACGAGAAAGGTCTATATAGTTTAATGAAGCCTCTGTAAGAATCCCCACCATTGTGATAGTTGGAAATGATGTGAAATAACCTATAAGGGCATATGTAATACTTTCTTTGTTTTTACTACAAACAGTGTACTCAAGAATCTTTCAAATGTATTGCATGTTCCAAAGATTAAGAAAAATTTGTTATTAGTTTCTTCTATAACTGATCTTGGCCATTAGGTGAGGTTCACTGAGATAGGTGTAGAGATTATTAACAGTGCTAGCAAAGTTATCAACAAAGGAGAAAGGAGGAACAACCTATATGAGCTAATAGCCACCCCTGGTGTGGATACAAGTAAACTTTGTGATGAAAACTTTGGTCACATAAGTTTTGCAATGTTGTATAAGATGCATATGTAAGATATGGTTTCTCACCTACCTACAATAACTTTAATTGATGACGCTCATATACCTCAACAATAGAATGGCATTGTTGAGTACTGAAATCTCACCATTGGGGAAATGGCAAGGTGCATGCTAAAGGGCAACGAATTGCCCAACAGGGGAAGAAGCTATAAATATTATAGTTTACATTCTCAATCTGAGTTATGCAAAGGCTCTTAAGGGCAAAACTCCTCATGAGGCCTATTTTGGTAAGAAACCATCTATCTTGCATTTTAGAACTTTTGGATTAAATGTTATGCACATGTTTCAAAGGATAAGAGAAATAAGTTAAATACAAAAAGCACAAAATATATCTCTTTGGGTTATAGTGATGAGAAAAAGGCTTACATATTGTATGACTAAGAGGTAAAGAAGATCATAGTGAGGTGTGATGTGGTGTTCAAGGGGTAGCCACATATAGTGGAGGAGGAGAATATAAGTTCTTTCACTTTATCATCCACCAACGAAGAAGTAGTCCACTACATCCCAAAAGCTATCCCTACTCTCAAGGTGGAGGAAGCATCATCTTTGGATGATGAGAAAAAAGTTCACCAACTTGCAACCACGCCATTAGAAAAGCCATTACTGTGATGGGTGAAGCAACTCTATGATCATAGTAATCCCATGCCTATCACAAATGAGGTAAAGGCAAATGGACCAAGGAGATCATTGAGAATAGAGGAGGAAAGAAAGGCTTCTACTCACATAGTCAATATGGCATTGATGTCTAAGATTATGAGAGAAGTAAAGGAGCTTGTAGACTTGGAAGAAGAACTTGTTGATCTAGCATGGAGAGTAGCCATACAAGTTGAGTATGCTAGCATAATTAAGAATGACGCTAGGAAGATAGTGGATTGACTAGAAAAGATGAAGATTATTGATAGCAAGTAGGTATGGAAGGTAAAGTATAAGGTTGATGGTAGCTTAGAAAAGTACAAAGGTAGATTGGTTATACAAGGATTTTCATAGGTTGAAGGATTTAATTTTCAAGAATCATTTGCTCCAATTGTTAGAATGACCATTATTTGCACAATACTTGCAGTGGTGACTGCTCATAAGAAGTGATTAGTTTAGCAAATGGATATCAAATCGTCATTCTTAAATGGTGACCTCAAGGAGGAGGTGTATGTGGCTCAACCACCAACATTTGAGGCCCCCTATTTTGAGAATAAAGTTTGTAAGTTGAAGAAGGCATTGTATAGTTTGAAAGAAGCCCCTAGAGCATGGTAGCAAAGGATAGATAAATTCTTTTAGATGTTAACTTGTATGTTTACATGGATAGTGAAAAGTCTGTAGTGATTTGTGCTATATATGTATGACTTTCTTATTACAAGTGACTATGAAGATATGATCCATTAGAATTGAAAGAGTTCTGAGTTTGAAATGATAGACTTGGGGTTGTTGCACTATCATTTCGGGATTGAAGTTTGGGCAAGAGCTAGGTAAAATCTTCAACTCTAAAAAAAAGTATAAATGGGAGATCCTAAAAGCAGTTGGCATGATCGAGCGTAAGGAGATAGCTACACCTATGGAGGTCAATGTGAAGTTATCCATTGAGGATACATTAGTACACTAGAATAAATTGAGAGGTATAAGAGGTTGGTTAGCAATCTCATCTAGTTATGTTACACCATGCAACTTATCAATTTTTTAATTGGTGTTTTGAGCAAGTTCTCAAACAATCCCCAAGAATTTTATTGGAAAGTTGGGATGGAGGTGCTCAAATACTTGAAGAGAACTCTTGAGTATGTTATCACATATAGTTCTAGAAGTGCTCTTATGGAAAATTGTGACTCAGATTAGTTAGATGACATTGATTCTAGGAAATCAATTTTGGGATATTGTTTTTCTTTAGGTTTAGGAATCTTCTCTCGAATTAGTAAAAAGCAACCAACTATGGCATTGTCTTCTACCGAAGCAGAGTACAAGGCAACTTGCTTTGCTATATGTAAAGTAGTATGGTTAAGAAGGATCCTATGGGTGGGAATACAAGATGAAGATCCAAGAGTGCTAAGATGTGACAATTAGAGTTGCATTGCCATTCCCAAAAATCCAACCTTTCATGCATTGACCAAACACATTGAGATCCAGGATCACTTGAGGATGGGATAGTAGAGCTATTCTACTATCTAACGAAGGTGAATGGAGTAGATATCTTCACCAAAGCTCTTATGAAGGATCTTCTTCAAATTCATCTTCAAAGACTTGGCACTGGATTGAGAATGTATTTCACCTACGACATTGAGAGGGGGTGTTAGATATGCTCAATGTCCTATCTCATAAGGTGCCACCAATGATCCACGATGCTCTAAGTTGTAAGGCCCCCATTACAAGGAGAAGCCATGTGTGAGTATGGATATTGGGTGGGTGTTGACTTGTATGTTAGATGAGGTTTATGTGATTGAATGGAAAAAAGGTGACCTTTGTGGATCTAGTCTTTAGGTTAGATAGAGTATTTATGTTGGTAGCAACTTGAGGCACAATGCATCGAGTTGTGAGGTATGGGAGTTTATTAGGGGCCCCTAGAATAATCCTTAGAATATTCCCTATATTATTTCTTGGTCAAATAGGAAAGATTTATAATATGGTCTAACATGCTAATCAAACTACCTTCTCGGGCTATAAAAGGAAGACCTGTCTAAACCCATCGTCAATCTACCTTTCACCTAGTTAGAGTTCTTCCAACTGCCCTTAAATGCTTTTCCTATCATTTGATTGGATCGCCATCTAAGATTCATAGCGAAAGTGCACCGGTGGAAAGAGCCATCTTTGTTCAATTCATTTGAAATTAAAGAAGTCTCTATTCTTCTCATATTTGATGTGTGTTCTCTATTCATTGCATAGATTCTAGCTGCTGCACCATCTAATTTCTACATAAACACTTGCCAACAATCTGAAACTTGAAGTATCCTCAATAAATAAGGAGAGGCCTTCTAAGAGTTCTTTCTTTTCATCTCGTGGCATGGCCCCTACTATGATCATTGAGATGTCAAGCTCTACATGAGGTGGCATCCACTATGCACCTTGGTGATGTGGTAAGATATTATTCACTAACATGTTAGGTGATTGACTTGAGGATACATTAGTAATACTACAACTCAACTACACCCATGTATTCTATTCATGGTAAGAGGCCTTTGTCCTATTTCCTACATCCTCATCAAGCATAATGAAAAAGATTAAGCCATATGAATCAAACTCTATGCTTAAGTTACTTTAGTGATATCAATTCTTTATAGTTGTGCATCAACACATTGATCATTGTTCAAAGCATGGACAATGAGCTTCTAATGTAAATATAAAATTGATATTGCTAAGGATTGCAATCATATTAGATTGTGCTATTACTACTAGTAGATGTATCAAACACCCTTTCTTTTAGTTATTCTTTGTGAATGTAGCTTAGAGTCGCAAAGAACACTCTCTGCAATGTGATGCTTCACACAACAATCATAGTCTTCAAAAAAAGGCAAAAAGAAATGAGTGTAAAGAGAGTTGTCTCAAAATGATACTAGTCAAATGTCTTCCTATAATCAAGCTAAGGATGATGACAAAGATATTCATCGAATGGCTTGGAATGCCACGTACTTACATACCTTTGAATTTATGTATTTTCATGATGCAATAGCAAGGATGTTTTGTACACATTGTGAATAAGACAAGATTTGCAAAAGTGTTTTTGGAAAAAAAATGGTTCAAAAAACATACAACATAGTGCTTTGATTAAAAAGCACTCCCATACCATAGCTCATGAAGATGCAAAATATCTTTCTAGAGCTAAGAAGGCTCATGTTTATGAGGGAATTCAAAAGTATAAGGGTATTGTAGAGGATGTAGTGACAAATCTTTTAGAGCTACGTATTTCATGCTTTCCAAGGACCTTGGCTCTCCTTGAGGCATGTGGGTGTCCAAATCTCACTAGGAGTATATACCATAATGATAAAGTGTGTGCTACATTTATCCTGTATATAGTGAGACATTCTTACAACAAATTGTGAATCAAGTACGAGCATCTCAATATTTTAGCTTGATGATGGATGAAAATCCATATATGACCTCCATTCACTCTATAGCACATAGATTTGGTTTATGCCTTATAGATGTAGTGAAGAAATCTTCTTATGCATAGAGCATTGACAGTATTGTGAGTGATATTGCAAGAATATTTAACAAAATCTCTAAAAGGAGCAAGTTGCTTGAGGCCTTGGAGGTTGAATTTGGATGTGCTATTCTTCATATGAGTTGCATTCATAGCGTGAGATGGTTGAGTCGTGCAACAATTGTGCATAAATTTTGTGAGTGATTTGAGCCTCCACTAGTGTTTTTGAACAAACACAATGCTCCTTTGTTTCAAAATGAGGATAGTGTGAAATTTACACAGGCCCATAAGAAACATCAATATGTATGGAGAGATCTAAACTTCAAAGAGACCATGGAAGAAGCAATTTTAGGTGATTATAGATGTGTTTCAACTAATAAAACGATCATTGATGCCTTAAAAAGGGGATTACAAACTGCTCATCACACTTTCAATATTTAGACAAGAATCCAAAAGGTAAAGAGGAAAAGAAATGGTGGTTGGAGCCTTAGTTCAAAGGTTTTTTTAATCCTTATGTCGATTCAAATTTGCAAGTCTCTAATATAGATGAGAAATTCTTAGTTCTTGAAAATGATGGAGTGGTGGATTCAAAGGAGGATGTATCCAGATGTGAGATGAGACAAATAGTAGACTCTTTGTTAGATGAAAACAACAAAGTGAGTCCAATAGTGGAGCTTGACAATGATAGGTGTGTCAAGGTTGGTAAGTCATGTCAATGGAGGTCCCATGTCCAAGGATAGGCTTACAAGGATGCAACAAGAAGTATATCATATGAAGGAGGAGAAACATTGTACTCAAAAAAATGACAATCTATTTGACATTGGTTCGAATATGCTTGTTCTTTCAAGAAGAGAATTCCATTGGGAGGATTGAAGGTCATAGAAAAAAAGCTCTTCAAAAAGTATCAAGGAAAACAAAAGCCAAAGTGTGTGGTACTTGGGAGGAGTCCAAAAGATTTAAAAAAAAATTGATGCCACCTATGTTAAATAGGGAATATGCTTCAGCCTCTTAGATAGGCCATCTAGAGTGGAGGTCCATCTTCAACATTATCAAAAAATAAAGTCACTAAGATATTTTACATAGGATTTGAAAAACCTTGAGATGATAAATATTGAAACTATCATTGCCCTTGCAAACCTCACATATGATTGTAATAATAACAAAAATGAACTTGATGAAAATGATTGGAAACTCTTCAAGAAATTGGTAAGAAACCATTGAGAATAGGTTTAAAAAATCTTATGTTTTCTCTTCTATTGTATGCTATGTAAATTGGGTGAAAAAGGAAACTATTGTAAAGTTTATTTTTGGCATTTTCCTTGATGTTAATACTTTATATTTTTGTGTTCACTTCAAGAATGTGACTAGTGAATTATGATAATGCATATATGCATTTGGAAACTAGTATAGACTCTAGCTTTGAAAATATTAAGATGCTAAGTAGAACATGTTTATGAAAATGGAGAAAATTTTTGTATATTCAACTTTTTTGAATGGCTATATCTACTTTCTAAGGGATCTAAAAATAAGTTTTTATAGATGAAAAATTCAATAATCATACTTTTGATCGTATCATCAAGAGGATTATTGTAGAATTTACTTGTGGACTACAAAAATGCAACATGCTTTTTCCTTTAATGCAATTACATGGCTATTGTTTCAAAGTCTAATTCATAGTAATGAAAATCCAAATTTTACCTTTGGATATCATATAGCACAAATAGATTCTACATAGTCACTAAAAATAATAGGAGATTTTTGTGAATCCTTGAAAGTTTCTTAGTATCAATTTTATAATAGACTAGTATGCTATATCGATTAGATGAGGATCTCTTTAATGCTAAAGAGACCAAAATAAAAATTCTATATTAGGAATATAGAATGGCATTGATTAATGAATTTGAATTTTGATAATCCACTTGTGATTTGTTTTGGCATGATGATTTTTTTATTAGCAAATTTAATTGGAAACTAAATGATAATGCAAAAGATGTTTTGTTAGCAATTGCAAAGGTTCACACATTAACACTACAAGATATACGCTGCATATCAATGTTTAAAGTGATCGAATTATTCATTCAAAATTTTTTTCCCGTGGTTGCTAAATCTTTCGATATACATATCTCTATAGATCCATCACTATTTGCAATGCTATGTATAGCAACGCAAATTATATGGAGATACAAGTAGTAATGTAAAAAGTGATGCATATGACGACACAAATACTTGACAGTTGCAAACTGATCTATGACACAAATAGTGATGTATGTTAGTTATTTGCAATGCAAATGGTGATAGTTATAATTCAAATGGTGATATTTGTAAATTAAAAAAAGGATAGAAAGGAATGTAGCCTTGCCACCCTTCTAGCTGTTGAGGGTTGAATTGACTTGTTTTTTGGGTTAATTTTTGTTGTTTTTGTGAGCTAAATGGTTAATTGTGAGAGTTGATTGATTGATTTTGGATAAGGAGCTCATGATGGTTTTTAGTTGAGATATGATATTTTGATAGGTGTTGTGATGTGTCTGTCTGATTCTGATAGAGTCTCTTTTGCCTCTGTTTTGGTCTATTTTCTTTTTATTTAAGAGGTTATGATTGTGAAGGAGTGAGTTGAGGAATTATTGAGAGTGTGTTGAAATTTTTTGGATGGTTTGTAGTGGTACTTTTGGTTTGAGCTATATGGTTTTTATATCTTTTATAGTATTTTGTAGGTCTGTAAGCCTCTATTTGCTTCTATATGTATTCTAGTGGATGAATTTTTAGCTTGAGGAATGTTTTTCAATCTTGAAAGAGGAAGAATAAAAGCTCAAAACAGCTTGAAGAAGCAAAAGAAGTAGTTGATGAAGACTTAGACTAAAGACTGGAGTGATAGTGACACTGATTAGCTCCTAAGGGACACTGTAGTGGCTGTAATGACTCTTCATATCAGGCATATGTCTTGGGAGGGGTATCCATGAACAAGAGAAGATTATTGAAAATTATTCTTTGTTATTATAAGTACTATTGAGAGAGAGTATATATGTGAGAGATAGTGTATGAGAGATAGCCTAATTTCTATGAGAAACATTGTATCTACATGAGAGAGATTGAGAAAAAGACTATGAAGACTACGAATATGACGAAATATGAATACTATATGATGAATTCCATTCAAAGTTGATTATTTATTTGTGTTATTTTGGTTCCTGGATAGTTTTTATGAATAATATCAAGAATATGTTGAAGCTTTGTTGTGATAAAGGTGTGGGGGATTTACTATATGACGTTGTCTGAACATTTGTGAAGATTAGTGTTCTTATTCTTCTTATGGTTGACTAAAGTATAAAGAACATGCTTGTTGGTGTTATAAGAAAAAATTTATTGTAGTAGTTTCCCCATTTTCTTGGTGTTATCTTAGAGATCCATGTTTTTTGTGCACAGCATGGGGAATGTTGCCATCAACAAGCACCAATAGGCTGAAAATGGAAGAAAAGGCATTGTTGAAGAGGAAGAAAAGCAATGGAAGATTATAGAATTCCTACGATTGTTGAAGAATTGGAGATCTTCATTTCCAAATATACTTTTTACAAGAAGTGCATTCTTTAATGGTAGAAACATATCACCATCTTGATGCATGCTCTATGTAATAGAGTGATCCCACTATCTTCTGAAGCTACAAAAAGTTGCATCACAATAGCCAATTATTTTCCACAAAACTAAAGAGAAAAACAGATAGAACGAGTATCAATGGGAGATTTGATTTACATTGAAGAATTTCTAGGTATCATCAACTGGGAGATTATGAATAATCTTCATAAGTCATGGTCAATAGAGGTTCATAAGAATAAGAAGAAAAAAAGTTTTATAAACACTCAATAGCAAGTTACGTGGGATGCTTGGTACACTGACAAACTTCCATTTATCCAATTGGCAACTCACTCAAAAGATTGTAGAAAAAGTATTCTTTACCACCCCTTGAAACCCTTTGAAGTTGGTATTATCAAGACAATGGCACTATGGCGATCCTTAGAAGAATAAAATTTGATACATTTAGAATTGAATATCTAAATCCCCTCTATAGCAGGATGAAAGCTGAATTCAGAGACGTGGCATAGAAGAAATATTGGTAATAGAGTCCTCCAAAGAAACTAAATCCCTTCTATTGAGTATAGACAAACTGGGTGGAGCTAACTCCCTAATGAATGATGCAATCAGAAGGCAAGCACTAGAAGAAATCTAGATGTATGTGAGAAGAGAAAGGCAAAAATCAAAGCCAAGAACCAACTAGTAGCAGAAGCCTCCTTTAACGCTCGTGTGGCACTCTTTACAAAAGTCCCAATGGCAACCCAAGGTCCCCTAGATCCATCTTGGAAATATTGATAACATGCCAACCAATGTAGTACCCCTTTGCCAATCTTTAAGAGAGAGTACAATAAAGACCCCAATCTTCATGTAGCCGAGTTCATGGTAGTGTGTGTGGCCAATAATGCCAAAACACCCTAGCATTGGTTGGCGATATTCCTTGTCACTTTCAAAGGCACAACATTCTAGTGGTATGAGAGGCAAGCATCGAGAATTTTTGGCACATGGGATGACTTGAAGGTGGCCTTCCTCACAAATTCAAGTATGAACATTTTGAAGAGTGAATGCAAGAGGAGTTCATGAACTTAAGTTAGTCCTCTCGAGAACAAGTAGAAGCATATGTATCTAGAATGGAATCCTACTGAAGAGATGGACCAACCATAAGTTGGATGAAGTTATCCAAAAGGGAGTTCTTCTTAGAGGTATACAACCAAAAGTTTGTAAAGTTTGTGGAGGTGAGAAGACTAGTCAACCTGCAAGCTATAGTGGAAGGTGCAAGACTATATGATGAAGTTGAAGTAAGGTTGTCGATGACCTCAGGAAGACGAATCTTATCTCCTCCCATGCTAGGAATGATATAGCCACCAAATTCAGTCCCAAGGATTGTTTCCTACCCCTACCCTCAGATACAAATGCAATACAATGTATCAAATCCACAGTGATCATAGATAGCAATGTCTCAAATGATGGTTTAACCACAACAACAATGGCCTCAAAACCATTCCCCCACTTGCAGCTCAATAGAAAGAGTGAAATCCTACCACAACTGGAACCAGCAAAACTGATAGTCTTAATAGGAGCTTTGAATTAGAATCAAAATAGGGGATCCTTTCAACCAATCCAACTAGTCTATGTAGTGATTATAGAGACTTTTAAAAAAGCTATTCCGAGCACTCAAGGAGGAGAAAATTTGAAGGTATCTTTTTCCAATTTAGTTTCCAACATCAAGAAAGAGCTAATGAATGCGATTTCAAAATAATTGTAGACACTGAAGGTGAATACTATAGTATATCCAATACTATAGGATGTGAAAGAGATGTGATGCAATTGAATATATAAGGTAGAAAATGTCATCAGATGGGACATTTAGCCATTGAATATACTCAAAAATCAACCATACTAGGAGTCTTTTGTTCATATTCCCTATGGAAGAACCACATAGAAGACATTTTCTCTTTGAAGAAGGAGATGCATGAAAGAAGGAAAAAAGACAAGGAAGCAAGAGTCAAATTGCAGGAATCTAAGATGACAACCCAAGATATCAGCCCAAAGTAGAGAGAGTTTGATTCTAAATTTGGCCCAAGAGGTTCCTTGCCCAAAGTTACAAATGGAGACAATCCGGTGTCAGTGGACAGAGATTAGAAGTTGAGTGTTATAGATATGGAAAAAAGAAAGGCATCTTCCTAAATTTTCCAAACACTAGATAGCCCATGGACTACAAGCCCTTATGTAGTTGATTTAAAGGAGAAGGCCACACTGAAAAAGACTATCCTAGTCCCAACCCCTGTAAAGGTCAATACTGCTGAAAGTTAGACCAAGACCTAAGAAACCTGCCTCTAACTTGGTAGAACTAGAAGTTATTGTAGTAACATGTGCCAAGAAAAGAGAACCCACAATTCCAAAAGAGAATGTTCCCCTTTCCAAAGCTATGAAGTTCAAGCTCCCGACAAAGCCACATAGTAGTATAGTACCACAAAAAGATACAGAGACAATTACAAAAGCAAGGTCAAAGGTTTAGGAGATAGAAGAGGTGGATGTACCTCCCGTGAAATAAGAAGTGATAATGCAACCCTTACTTGAAGAAAGAGAAAAAATAAAAGTGGGTATATCCCCATTTTCTAATCAATTGGAAATGCCTGTGGATCTTATTAAAGAGTGTGACTTGGTTAAAGACTTGGATACCTTCAAACCAAACCTAACATACCGACAGTTATTGATGCTTTCCCCCAACTACTAAAAGAAATTTAAAAGTATACTAACAAGAAGACATGGCCTAAGGATTGTTCTTAGTATTGTCACCAAGTCTAGTAAGATCCCAGGTCCAATAAAAGAAGTTGATGTGGCTAATGTCTTTCTAGATCCCAATACCCCAAAGATTGGTGTTTGGATTGAAGGATGTTTTATTACAGATGCATTGATTATTGGAGGCTCATCAATGGTGAACATAATGATAAATGTGAAAATGAAAGATCTAGGCTTGCAAGGTATATAGCCTACACAGTGGCTTATTAGACTAGTAGAACAGAGTAGATTTAAGCCTTTGGGTATTCTCACATATGTGAAGAAAAACTTAGTAAGAAAAGACTATTGATTGACCTATTTGGTGGAAGGTGAAACCAAATTTCTATGAGACCTTATACCCTTTGCTATTAGGAAGAACATTACTTTTTAAAGTAAGAGTACAGATGGATTGGTTCAAGAAAACCTTGACCCTGGTGGGGAGAGGACTCAACAAGGTGGTAGTGAAGTTATATGGCTTGCAAAAAGATAATGGATCCACCTCTATCAAAGTCTTATCAAACTCCTCCAATGAAGGTACAGATGGTACATTAGCAGATGAAGAAGTTGTCAAATAGATATTTCCCAAGAAAATAGAGGCACAGTCCCTGACAGTGGACATTGTAGGCCAACTCCCAAAAGAAGCAAAATCCTTGTCAATAGGTGAATATATTATGTCTAATTGAGAAATGACTTTTGAAATTACATTTGACACTGAGATAGAAGCATGGATGTACTACTCTTCTTGTTACATGGCCATAGCAAAGCTAGAGACATAAAAGCAAAAGACGAACTTGAGAACCTATTCTTCTCTTATAGATCCCCTACATAGGAATAAACCAAGCTTGAAGAGGATAATGATGAAAGTAAAGAAGAAGATGAGGAAAGAAAAGTGGAAGGATCTATCCAACCAGAGGAGGATACTAATGAGGGGAAAGTCTTAGAGGCTTCCGAAGTTGAAGATCCCGTGATGTTGTGGATGGAATGACTCTAGTATCCTTCCAATTGGTAAATGAATCTCATCATATGCAAAATAATTTTAAGAAATATATTAAGAAAAATAAGCCTTCCTTTAGCAGTGGCTCTTGTTGCTCTAATTTACCCTTCTTAAGAAATGACGATGATGATGCACCTTGCCAACAAGCACCAATTCCACAACTTGAATAGAATTTAGATGGTTCTTGTTATGTGACATTTCTAAATGCATCTTCAAAAGATGAATTCTTGAGTTATTAACTCTCTAACAAAAAAAAAAGTAGCTATGATTCCATTTTAGCATCCCAAAGAGCTAGACAACTCCCCTCTGAAGGAAGAAGTTGATTCTAGTGGAGCATCAGATAAGGAGGCCACTCCCTTGAAGGAGTCAGATCTATATTCAAAAGCACTTTGCGAGACCTTCATCCTCTAAGTGGAAGGTGAAAAGCAATTAGCTTTTGTGGATGCAGATGGCACTGAACGTCACCTAAAGGTGGGTACCAGCCTTCTAAAAGAGAAGCTATTGGTCCTCGGTGACTTATTGAAGGAGAACTTGGATATATTTACATAATTGTATAAAGATTTGAAGGGGATTGATCCCACGATGTGTCAGCATCAAATTAACCTCAAGCTTGATGCCAAGCCTATGAGACAAAGACAAAGATGCATGGATCTAAATTACTCATCCCTTATGAAAGTAGAATTGCTAAAGATAGTAGAAGCAAAGTTCAATTATCCAATGGCCAATAGTGAATGAGTTTCACCTATCATCGTAGTACCCACGAAGAATGGAAAGTTGCGAATTTGTGTGGACTTTTGCAATTTGAACTCCAAGACAAAGAATGATAATTTTCCTATCCCTCTCATAAAGTAACTCTTAGATATAGTGGTGGGACATGACCTCTATTCCCTATGGGACGAATTCAATGGGTACAATTAAGTTTAGATAGTAGAAGAGGACCAATCCGAGACAACCTTAACAACAGAATGGGGTACCAATGCCTATAGAGTGATGCCTTTCAGGCTCTATAATATCCTTGCTACCTTTTAGCAAGTCATGATGGCCACATTTCAAAATCACCTACATGATTTCATTGAGGTATGTCTAGATGATTTTTGTGTCTTCAATTTGCTTTGTAAGCATTGGGGACACTTGAAGCAATGCTTTGACCGATGTTGAGAATATGGGATATCTCTCAATTGCAACAAATGCATCTTTAGAGTCTCTTCAAGCATCTTGTTGGGCCACATTGTCTCTCACAAATTAGCAATAGACTCTACCAAGATTGAGAAGGTTGCATCTCTAACCACACTTACCAACCTCTAACAATTGAGAGGATTTCTTGGCCATGTGGGCTATTACAAGCGGTTCATCAAACATTTGCAACAAAGATGGCCCCCTGCAAGCTTCCGAGAAAAGATACAAAGTTCATTTGGACCGATGATTGTGAAGTATCTTTCAACACTCTAAAGCAGTGTCTGATTGAAGCACCCATGTGATTGGATGAAGGAGTTTTATGTGTACACTGATGCATTTGTAGATTGTATAAGGCCATTGATCGGGAAAGAAACTACATAATGACTAAGTTAGAGTGCCTCGCAATGGTGTTTGCCTTGGAAAAGTTTCGATACTACCTATTGTCAATACACTTTAAGTTTTATATGGATCATGAGACACTGTCCTTTTCCGATGAATAAGGCATTGTCCTTTTTTATGAACAAGGTAGATGTTAAATACCAAATGATGAGATGGTTACTCCTATTCCAAGAGCTTGAATTTGAAGTGGTTACAAAGCCCAGTCGCTCCCATGTTTTGGCCGATCATATATCATGGATCTCTTAGACTAAAGAAAAGAAGAAGGATGATCCGAACCTCCCTGATGCTTTCCTGGTTTTGGTCAAAACAATAATCCCATGGTATACAGACATTGCCAACCTATTGGCCATCGAACAGTACCCTTCCTAGCATCTTGAGCAGAGAAAAGAAGAAGCTTCAATTGGAATCAACCCCCTACATGTTGCTAGGCAATGCTTTATACAAGAAAGGTAAAGATGAAGTGCTACAGAGATGTGTTGTGGGAGATGAGATTGGGATAGTGCTGAAAATATCCCATGATTAGCCATGCAGAGGATACTTCGTAGGAGAAGCAATAGCCAGGAAGGCTATCCTCTAGGTTACTAGTGGCCAACCCTCCATAAAGATACCTACAACTATTATAAATGTTGTGATGCTTGTCAGCGTGCGCGGTGGATGGGAAAGCCCACCAAAACCTATTCCATGCCACAACAGCCCATCCTTTCCTTGAAGCCGTTTGAGAAGTAGGGCATTGACTTCTTCGGCCCAGTCGACCCTCCAACTAGAAGAAATTGGAATCAATACATTTTGGTATGTACAAAATATGTGATGAAGTGGTTGAAGCCAAGGTTCTCAAGTGGGATGATGACAATAGCCTAGCCCTATTCCTATATGATAATATCATCACCCATTTTGGTAGTCTCCTAGATCTTGTTAGTGATAGAGGCACTTACTTTTTGAAGAAGATTATGGAAGAGCTAATAGATCTTTACAAGATCTATCACCTCAAGTCCACACTCTACTATCCCATAACCAATGGCCAAGTCGAAGTTACTAATCACATCATTCGTTTGATCCTAACAAGAATGATTGTTGCACATCATCGTAACTAGGATGATCGACTCATAGAGGCTCTTTGGACATATAATTACAATAGCGTAATGCAACTCCATTACATGAATGCATGGTGCATTTAGTTATTGTTGTGACCAAGAACAAATTAAGTAGATGTGTGTTACTTGTCTACATTATAATTTAACATTAATTCCATTGTACGTAATTCCTATTAGTACAAAAACGTGTGGTCATGTGCAATGTGATTGCTCATAATTCATGTTAATACGACAACGTGTGGTGGATGTATGAGATAAATTATACTTATCAATGGCTATGCATGGCAGCTAAATAAGTAAAACTGTTAAATCTCCTCAAAATGGAGGCAAGGAATACACAATTATGTGAGACATAAATATCAACATATAATTATCACAAAGAATATTTTACAAGGTAGCGGCTTTTAATCTTTTCTTAGCATGGTGATACACAAAAAAATCTCTTATCTAAGTACCATGAGATCAAAGTCCCTTGCACTAACAAAAGCGAACAATGAAGTTCATATACTTGTCAATCGCACAATGACTTGATTTGCATGGATGGCTACTAGTTGTGTGTTGTTGAAGAGGTGGAGAAGATGCACCAACTCCAAAGGAACCTTCACCCTATTGTTGCTTTCTTATGGAAATGCCTTTACTTATTTTTTGCCATTCATACAAGCTACACATGGTTTCTTCATTTTAGTTATAGCACGTAGGTAAGTAACCATACCTTGCTTATGCATCTCAAGGCTCTCTTAGTAAGCTCAAGCTTCCTTTTAAGGTTCTCACCTTTGTCTCCTTCACCTTGTTTTGTCATTTCTACTATGATATTGGTACATATTTGTTAATTTTCTTGCATTATTTCTTTCATCACCCTCATTGCTCTTTTTTCTCAATCACACTGATTGTGCTATCTTTATGGGTAGGTCAAGCATAAGAGTTGCATTCTCCTGTGGTCCATTTTCTCCTTAGATTGCTATCTTTATGGGTAGGTCAAGCATAAGAGTTGCATTCTCCTTTTCCCAGTGGTCCATTTTCTCCTTATATTGCTATCTTTATGGGTAGGTCAAGCATAAGAGTTGCATTCTCCTTTTCCCAGTGGTCCATTTTCTCCTTAGATTGCTCTAGTTCTTTGTTCTACTATGTTATTAGGATTTCTAATTTGGAATGTTGCTCCTTTCAAGCTTGACTAAAGTTCCTTCTCTATTATAGTTCATAAGCTAAACTATTTTTGGAGTTGCTCATACTATGTGTGACACACTTTCTACTTCATTGGCCAACTCTACCACCTTTATAGTTCCTAGTTCTACCTCATTTTTACTTTTTCTACTTTCTCTAGCTCCTTCTTAACTGCTCTTGCAGTGGTGTCATTATGTTTAGGTATATTTCTAGTCCAACCTTCTCCTTCATGTCAATGAGAAATTTACTTATTAGCTATAAAAGTTTCTATCTCTTCACTTGCATTGTTTTATACCTTTTTATTGTATCTTTCCTAGCCTTAGTATAGCTACTTCTTTTTTCTAGTTCTTTGATATTTTCTTACTAGATTTGTGCTATGCCTTGAGCTTCTATTACATTCTTGCAAGTTTTCTTATATCTTCCTATACTTCTAATTACAATTTTCTTACCTTCTCTTGCTCTAGATCCTCTACATGTTCTTTCTCTAATGTTTCTTCAATCGCAAAAGATACTTCCTGCACTAATGCACTAGGGGGCTTTGGGGATAGTGACATATTTTCCATATATGGTCTTTGATGGTCTCTTGTATGATTGTAGTTAGGCCTAAACCCACCATATAGCTCACATTCGCCACTAGTGAGATTTCATATGTGGCATACGATAAGTTGGAGAATAATAAGTGTCACTTTGGACTAGGGATATACATCTCAAATTTTCTAGTAAGATTTCCTCAGTGGCTTCCTCACTCCGAGCTCGATGCACCTCCGATCAAGTTTCATTGCATTTTGATAACTCTTGGTCAATTTGTAACCATCTTTTTATTGGGAAATTTGATTCGAGATATACTTTACATTAATGAGTTTGTGTCGCATCAAGGAGGATCAAGGCATGCAAATCGGTGTCAGGACTTAATCTTCTTTAAAGATGTACATCAAGCACCTTATTGCTGATTTTTAAAATGTATGATGCTAGAGACTATGCTACAAGTGCATGTAAGGTACTATATTCCATAAGAAAAGAGGAAAGAGTGTGTTCAAGCTCGAATACTATAAAATAATATATTTGCATCATAGTTCATGAAAGAAATCGAACAAAATCTTGGAGGATTGTCTTATAAATCCATGTCTCATTAGTTTTCTATGTTTAGTTTCTTTCTTCACTTAGCTCAAATGTATTTTTTATTTCTTTCCACCCTCTCTCATTTTTTCCCCAATTTCTCTCACATTGATTGTGCTATCTCCATGGCTAGGTCAAGCATAGGAGTTGCATTCTTCTTTTTCCATAGGTCCATTTTCTCCTTAGATTGCTCTAGTTCTTTGTTCTACTAGGCTATTAAGATTTCCAGTGGAATGTTTCTCCTTTCAAGCTTGACTCAACTTCTTTCTTTGTTGTACTTCATAAGCTAAACCATTTTTGGAGTTATTCATAGCTATGTGACACCCTTTCTACTTCATTGGCCAACTCTACCACCTTCTAGGTCCAAGTTCTGCCTTAGTTTTTGCTTCTCTTGCTTCCTCTAGCTCCCTTAGTAACTTCTCTTGTAGTTGTGTCATTGTATTTAGGTATATTTCTAGTCGAACTTTCTTCTTGATGGCACTGAAAAATCTACTTATTAGATGTACTCTCTCTCTCTCTCTCTCTCTCTCTCCATATTGTTTCACACCTTTTTCCAGTATCTTTCCTAGGCTTTAGTATTGCTAATTCTTTTTTTGTGGTTAAAGGACTTCCTAATTGTCTTTTGCTAGTATGTTGCATGGCTCTATTTCTTGTTTTCAAGAGGGCCTAATGTGTCGTTTCTTTCCTCATATAATCAATATCTTTGATCCTACGGTTCCTTTAATAGCTCTTTAAATCCTTGTGCAAGGCTTTGCAAGATTAGGGGTATGAAATTTACGTATCCTTCAACCCTCAATATCTTAGAGACTCTTTGTTTAGATTCTACAAGTATAATTGTCAATGGTCTTGATTGGTGGCCAAAAGTAGCATTCATAGATCAGTAACTAAAGTGGCAATCGATGTTGATGTCAAGAGTGTAGTAATGAGAGGTAGCAGTCTAGAGGAAGATTGTGGTAGAAGGACTTCAAGACACTATGGGTAGCCAAAGGCTATAAAAGGAGCAGAGAGAAAGTGATGAGGGTTGTAGATCTACAATTGCAACCTTGATTATTAATCCATATTCTCTACTTTGTCCTCATTGTATTGCTGTGAGTGCAACCATGGTCATCTTATATGTGCATTGTGTTTCTATGAGGAAATAACCCTTGGAAATTTATTTCTTTGCTTGAGTCTATCTGTCCTTGGCAACATCTCCTTCCAAGACCATGATACTTTCTATACAGTGCACGATCTTGTACTATTTGAATATATGAGCATTTATTCTTTGGTTAAGTACTATCTCCAATAGCATATGTTTGATAGTCTTTCTTCTGATATGTTGTACTATTAAACTTGTGATGCCAATATATCCTTATTGTTGAGATGGCAAGCTCAATAGATGTGGACATTGATAATGAATCGCTTAGTTGGATGGGTTCTTCCACTCTTTCTTTTGGATAGTGCTTGTAGAGGCACTGAAAGCAAGGTAGATCGAAAATCTCATATTGTTGCTTTTTGGCCATTTGAGGTTGTTTTAGTCTCTATTTTAGACCTACAAGTTGTAGACAATAGTTTCAAGGTATATTACAATTTTGATTGTGTTGATCGAAAGTAGGTGCACAAATTACAAGTTTCAAATCTGAAAGTTTTGAGATATTTGTTAGGAAGCAAACACAAGTTTTATCTACAAATGGGTTGCACATTATATGTATTGTTGATTAGTCAATGAAAATATCTACTTTGTATATTATTGTGCACTTTTTGTAAAGGGATATAGAAACATACTCGCTATATTTGTATCAATTTTGTGATAATTGTAGAGAATAGTGAAAATCCCATCATTGAGAAGTTAAAAAAGAATAATTACCCATCATGGAGTACCACATTATGAACTTCCTTATTGGAAAATATCTCTTGGAGTTTGTTTCAGGTGAAGAAAAGGAGCCAGAGCTGAGTGACCCTACAACTATAGAAGAATTAAAGGCGTAGAAAGAATAGAATACAAAAGACAAAAATGTGATATATTGGCTATTTGTAGTCATTGATAATACTATGTTGAGACATATCAAAAATACAAAAACTTCACATGCAACTTGAACAATTTTCGAGAACATGTTTTTAGTAAATAAAAAGGGCATGAAGGTTCAACTCAAGCAAGGGTTGAACAATTTGAACAAAGGAAAGATGTCTATAAATGAGTATGTTTTGAAAGTGAGAAGCATTGCAAATGTCTTAGCAGCTATTGATACAATGCCTAATAATGATGATTTGGTTTCTTCTACTTTCAATGGCCCTAATGGAGCCTTAATAATGAGAAGGGCTAAAAATCATTTATTACCTTTAGGTATGTACCGAAGCCATTTTCAAATTTCAATGAGTTGATCTCTCTCATAATCACTAAAGAGATCAACATGTAGGGTGAATCATTTGAAAGAAGTAGTGAACAAGTCCAAGCATTTTACTCAAGTTCAAGAAAGGAACATAACAGATTCTCTTCAAGGAGGCTGTGGTATGGGATGTGTTGGTGATAACCAATAAAATAGGTTAAATCAACAATTTAGTGAAATGCAGATTTTAGGAGGCTATGAAAACTTTAGAGGCAAGGGGGCTCTAAAGGAAGAGGTGGATGGCAAAACAAAGATTCTAGTAATTCAAGTATTTTTTGTCATTATTGTGGCAAAACAGGTCATATTGCAGCATATTGTTATGCTAAGAAGAATTATATCTGTAGTGGTAAATTGTAGCAAGGAAACTATACATTGTCTTCATGATAGAATGAATACAAAAATGAGTATATGTTTGTTATATGATGAATGTTGTTACAGAAAAGGGGACACATGATTATGTAAGGTATGTTGATTTAGGTGTATTTAATCATATGATCAGTTATGCTGAATGGTTTGGAGAGATGGGGGAAGGGCAAGGAGCGAGTTTTTTGAGTGAGCTTTAGAGCGAGTTTTCTTTGGCAACCTCCTATTTTTATTCCACATAGTTCACTTCTTCCACCCTTAGTTGTAACCATCTCAATCTCTACTTGCACCACCACTACCACTACACCACCTCCACCACAATCACCACCACCACCACCTCCTCCTCCTCCTCCTCCTCCTCATTCTCATCCTCGTCCTTGTCCTTGTCCTTCTCCCCCTTAACTTTCTTATTCTCCAGTTCTCATCCTTTCGTCCCACTCCATACACATACATTATCTCTCCCTCCCTCCCTCCCCTCTCTCTCTCTCCCTCCTCCTCCTAACTTTCTCATCCTCCAACTCTCTCTCTCTCCCCCCTTCTTGCTCTCCCCCTCCCCCCTCTCTCTCCAACTGTTATTAGGTGCACGTCGCTCCTTAAATGTGAAGATCACCCTAAGCAGTTAGGCTACTCCTTAATAGTATAGCTACAAGAAACATCACTTAAAAGTAAAGGATGGATGACATGATACCTATCTCACATGCACTTGTGAATTACATGCCTTACTTTACGCATCCTTACTTATTCTCTAATTTGGACCTTGGTTACACTTGAAAAAGTTCATAATAATATTTAACTTAGTTTATATAAGACATGACTCTCCAAACAAGTCCCATTATTCATACTTGGCTAGATTTTGGTTTTTTTTAATCTTACATATCATTCTTGTTTTTCTTGGGTTGGATGTATGATACACTTTGGCATTTGGTATATTTGGCTAATGTATGATTCATTATTATAAATTTTGGATTTTGGTAGGCTTGGCCAAGGACTTACATTTAGATTACATACTTGTCACCTTAATCCAATCTTCTCTTATGACTCCACACAAGATCACTAGTAAGTTTGAATTGACCATCTTAGGCTATGCAAGCTACACGTAGGTGGACCTTTCTAGATCTAACACAAGCTTAAGTGTTTACTATTTTAAAAGAATTTTCTATTTCTCATTAGAATCTTAGATTTTAGGTTGTGATCTAGCATATCCATTGTAATCCATAAGCTCTCTTAACTCCTATTTGTTCAAAGATGTCAAATATCAATAGCATGCATTATAATAATCAAAGCTACAAAAGTTTTTTTTAAATGAAAATCCTATAGCCCAAATTTATCTCAAGTTCTAGATTGGTACATAAGTGAATATATTTATATATTTATATATTCATATTATTAATATACCAGTACATAATAATATTAATTATAGTAGTATTTTATTATATTGACACCTCTTAATGGTGTTTTAATGCATTAATATTATCCATTCAAGAATTATATTATTTATAAATATATAACTTAAGTACCAAAAATCTATATTAACATATATGTAAATATGTTAATATTAATATATGTTTCTAAAGCAATCACATTAATATAGATATTAATGTATTATTATTATCATTGCATAGAAATTGTTTCTACTATTTTGATTACATTATAGTATTAATATATTGATATTAAATATATTAATATCAATGTTACAATTACTATGATCATATATATACTATCATTATAATAATATAGTAATATTAATTATAATAATTAAACTATGATACTAATACTATATTTTAATACTAATATTAATATATATTAATGTGTGTGTGTGTGTGAGAGAGAAAGAGAGAGAGAGAGAGAGAGAGAGAGAGAGAGAGAGAGAGAGAGAGAGAGAGAGAGAGATGACGCCAAGAAAGAGAGATAGAGTAGAGCACAAATTTTTTTGTGCGAGGAAGGGGGCCCCCACACTCCCTTCCAGCTTGGCACAAAAAAATTTGCATTATTCTCTGTGTGTGTGTGTGTGTGTGTGTGTGTGTGTGTGTGTGTGTGTGTGTGTGTGTGTGTGTGTGTGTGTGTGTGTGTGTGTGTGTGTATATATATCTTCTTCTTCTTCACTCTTTTCTCTCTTTCTCTCTCCCTCTATATCAATATATAATAATATTAATATTAAAATATATTAAAATATTATATTTTAATTATTTTAATTAATATTACTATATTATTATAATGATAGTAATTTTATACACACACACATGCAAGCATACATACGTATATATGATCATAATAATGTCAACATTGATACTAATATATCTAATATCAATATAGTAATACTATAATGTAATCAAAATAATGAATATTACTATATTAATAATGATAATAAAAATTTAATATCTATATTAATATAGTTGATATTGGACTAAGGTATATTATTATTAACAAATTTATACATATATATAATTATGATATTAATATAAAAATTACCAATAATATTAATATTTATAATTGGTAGTATTAATGCTAGTATAACTTTGAATATATCTAAGATCAATATATTAACATTATAATGTAATTAAACTAGTAAAAATTAATATATTACTATAGCTAATATTAGATTTACATATTTACATATATGTTGACATAAAGTTTTTGTATTAAATTATATTGCCAAATTTAAAAATGCTAATGCCAAGCTACAAACAACTTCTACTTTGTAACAATATATATAAAAAATGGGCACATAATGTGATATTGATGAGGCAAACCACTTAATGGTTTTGGATCAAACAAAGAGGGACACGTGGTCTTGTAAAATATTCCTACAATAAAAAATATCTCCCTGCATTATATAAATACTAGTTATAGGTACATAAAGAAAGCCTATGACAAAGAGAGAGAGAGAGAGAGAGAGAGAGAGAGAGAGAGAGAGAGAGAGAGAGAGAGAGAGAGAGAGAGAGAGAGAGAGAGAGAGAGAGAGAGAGAGAGAGAGAGGGTGTGTGTGCATGCATACACGTGTGTGTTTTTTTCCTTATATGTGGGCAATATCACATGTCCTTTATACAAAGCAATCTTAGGATATCATAATACCAAATTGTAGACAACTATTACTTTGTAACAACATACATCTAAAATGAGTATTCAATGTGGCATTTAATGTGGTGAATTACTTGATGGGTTTTAAATCAACTATATAAAGATATGTGATCTTTTAAAATATTCTTATAATATAATATATTTGGCTATTCAATGGGCAACTATAATAGTCATTTATGGAATGTGCACAAAGAGAGAGAGAGAGAGAGAGAGAGAGAGAGAGAGAGAGAGAGAGAGAGAGAGAGAGAGAGATGGAGGAGAGGCAAAGAATTGGGTAGGAAGAGAGAGAGGGGGGAGAGGAGATATGAGGATGGAGAATTGGAGATTGAGGAAGTTGGGAGGAGAGAATGAGAGATAGGTGGTTATGATGATGGTATTGGTGGTATTAAGGAGGACGAGGAGGAGGAGGAGATAGCGGTGGTGGTAGAGGTGAAGATGGAGATAGTGGTGGGGGTGGCTACGGTGGTGGTGGTGGTAGCGGAGGAGGAGGAGATGCTGGTGGTAGTGTAAGTGGAAATGGTCGTAAAAAGGGGTGATTGTATCTAAAGGTTGAATAAGTGAACTATGTGGAATAAAAATAGAGGAGTTGCCAAAAAAAGCTCACTCCAAAAGCTCACTTCTTACACACACTCGGAGAGATGCAAGATTTACAAAATCAAAGTTATGTGTAGACATATGATAATTCATGCCACCTAATTTCACATATTGAAAAAGTTTCCTTGTCCTTGCATGATGATCATACAAAGAGCCTATCAGATATATTACATGTGCCACCCATCACAAAGAATTTAGTGTCCGTTGGTCAAATGGCAAAGCAAGGATTGCATTTTTTATTTAATGCAAAAGGCTACTTTATGGAAGATTTTAATGATAAGTGCAGGTTGGTTACAAAAGAAAGTAGAGTTAGTCACATGTTCACCTTAGATGTTGGAATTCCTACTATGAACATTGCTATGTATACCAAAGGAAAAGAAGTGATTGACGATATTGAAATATGGCCCAAATATATTAGACATACAAATATGCAAAGACTAAAATTAATGTAGTCCAAAAGGTTGGTTATATGGTTGCTTGTTTTTAGAGTTGTAAAATTTCATAAAGTGTATAAAGCATGTCAATTTGATAAGCAAGCAAGGCAACCCTTTTTGCATGATAGAGATGTGGTAAGGAATATACTTGATATTGTGCATACACATGTTTGGGGGTCTACATAGAGCATATGCTCTTGGTGGTAGCAAATATTTTGTCACATTTATTAATGATTGTTCAAGAAAGCTGTAGGTATATTTCATGAAGGAAAAGACTGGTGTAGCACTTCAAAACTTTCAAGGCTATTGTTGAAACAAAAACAAGCTTGAAAGTTAAGTGCTTGAGGTTAGATGGAGGGGGAGAGTACTTCTCTAATGAGTTCAATGACTTCTTGAGGTCTCATGGAATAAAGAGACAATTTACTTATAGGTAGCTCCATAGTAAAATGGGATTGGATAAAGGAAAAATAGACATATTGCAAAAGTTGCACAGGCATTGATGGCTAAAACGAATTTGCCAAAATATTTGATTTGAAGTTGCTCATACTGATGTCTATATTATAAATAGAACTCCCATAGCTATAGTTCATGTAATGATTCTCAAAGAATACTTTACAGACAAGAAGTAAGCTGCATCACACTTGAAAGTATTTGGTTATATTACATACATTTATGTGTCGTATGAGCTGTGAAATAAGCTTGATTGAAAGGTTGAAAAATGTATTTTTATTGGATACTCTTTAGAGAAGAAAGGATATTGTTGTTATAACCATGTCACATGTGAGTTCAAAAGCAAATAAGTATATTATTTTTTATGCGAAAAGCAGTTCTATGCATCCAATGCTGATGCATTGGATAATGATGATAGTTATGCATAGAAAGAAAAGCAAGAATCATAGAGTCTTAGTGAACTAGAAATATCACTTTGTACTATATCTACATGATAGACACGCATAAGTAAAGGGATAATAGTGGTGTTGATGTAGGAAGAGAAAGAGGAGGAGGGTGTGGAGAGGATGATGAGGAGGAGGGGCTTGAGAGTAGTAAAATGGTGAGGAGGAGGATATGAGTGGAAGAGGGTGAAGATATGATGAAGTGGAGGACAAAGAAAGTGATGGAGTTGAAAGATGGATGGGGGTGAGGAAGAGGGAGATGGTATGTGTGATGAAGTGGGGAAGAAGGGTGGTGGAGTTGAGAGGGATGGGGAAATGGTGAAGGAGAGAAAAATAATAGTGTGTTCTCTCTTTGAAGGCTCAAAGAGGTCCTCTTTTATAGGTACTTGGTTGGATTATATTATTTACCGGTCCTAATTAATCAAGCATAATTTTGATTGATTAGAGCCCCAAATCGGATGATGCCCCAAAGGCGATGTAAGGCAGTGTATGGAGCCTCCCTTCATAATGCATTTTGTTGTCTCATGTGTATAAGCCTTCATAGTTAAGCTTCCAAGAGAAAATAATAAGAAAAATAAAGATAAATTATAAAAGTTAAAAAATGTGAGGGAGAGTTGTGCATGTACATTACTAGTATAATTTGATGCTTTACAATATTGAATGGATAATTTTACATGGGTTTAAGTAGAGATAATGGAAAAATGTATATGTACTTTTTACAATATGTTCTCATATTCTAAATAGAAAAGAAGCTTACTTTTGAAGAGAGATTCATGGAGAAAAAAACTTTTGAATAATAATTGAGAATAGTTAAAAATCTTCACAATTGTGGATGTGGCCTTTGTTACGAATCCTTTTATGCACACATATATTACTATCTTTTTTTCTTTTGGTGGGCTAAAGCTTTTTTTAATGCATGCACCATTTATGAAGCTGTAAATAATTTTAAAATATAAAATATTATAGTTAATTTAATAATAGGATAGAAAAGTGAGATGCATGAAAAAAGAAGAATATAAGAGAGAGAAAAAAGAGAAATCAGATGTATGTACCACCACATGGGAGAGTTATTGGAGTATTTTCTTAAAATACTTCATGTGTGTCCAAGCTTAGCCTTACATCTTCCTTTCATTTTCAAAGATCTTGGCTGACAACTTTGAATTTTTTGTAGAAGGTGTCCTTATATCCTCTTGTCCTCATGTTGACTTCCTTCTTGTAATTTTTTGTAGAAGGTGTTATCATATCCTCTTGTCCTTATGTTGACTTCCTTGTATGCTTGGCACAATTACCTTAGATGTGAGGAGACTCTTATGCACTACTCCAAGGTTTTTTAATGTCAGGTGGTCTACTTCAAGGTTTTTTAATCTTCTTCTTAGGTTCAAGATTGTTTCTCTTCAACACTCGCAAGCTAGTTTGCTTTATCTCAATGGGGAAGAGTGCCTGTTGGCCAAAAAAATTGGAGTATAGAACTTTCTAATAGAAAAATATCAAGATTTTGGATAATCACATATAAAAGAAGTGCAAAGATCTTTACAAATCGATCATAAATTGGGTCAAAAATATGCCTAGTACTTGCGTTGATGTTGCCCTATGATTGTGCAATCGATGAATTTTGAGGTGAAGCTTTACAAAATTGCGGCGACAAGGATTTGTGAATCGCATTGAAAAAAAAACATCGTTTAACTTGTGACAAGTGAGAGCCCAATAAAAAATCATCTATTGGATGAGTTAGATGACATGTATTAAGCACTTGTTAAACCAATGGTAGAGCTAGATACTCATTACCCTAACCACATAGTAACTCCCTTAGTCAAGTTAATGGTCCACTCATGTACTATTTAAAGGGTTTTGAGATACCAAAAAAGTGTTACCCGATTGGGACCCGTTTTTTTATTGGCTCCTCTACGGTAGGTGTAATATAGGAGCATGGCGGTATAGATATAGAACCATAGAAGAACAAATAAGCATGTCCAAACTTTTTGCTGTTTTCGGCTCATACTTTTTTTTCTCTGAGCGTGAGGTGCATGAACACTTGATTTGTCAATCCGAGGAATAGAATAGAATCATTATTATGGGGAAGTTGCTGGACGTGCGGGGAAAGAGGGCCTTCCTGACATTAGGGCCCGATGATGAAGCAGCCTGCAATGCTGCCATAACCCTGGCTTCCCACGGATGCAGGTTATGTATAGTGAATCCTTTCTTTTCGTGTGCACGTGCAGACAGAGTAATTGGATCAATCATCTCAGCTTCTTAAAGTCATTTCATGAAAATCACTACTGATTAGATCCTTTTTGTCGTTTCGCGCCTCTTTAGAGTAGTTTTAACAGGGGACCAGGACACCCTTAATCAGAAAGCCCAGCGAATTTTAGCATCTTGCAGCCTAATCAGGCCTCACGACATTCAAATTGTGCATTTGGATCTCCAAGATTGTAACCAGCAGTCAGTCGAAACTGCGGCCTCAGCAGCTTCTCAAATATGGGATGGCCTGGACTTGCTTTTGATCTCCTCTTCATACACAGGTATCTCACACTGTCGGCAGCAATCAACTTCTCTCTGGCGATTCTTGGTTGAATTCTGCTCTTCCTCTGAATGCTGCTATGCTTCAAAGTTGAAATCTGCAAGCATGAATTGCACATTTGTTTTGTAAGTTGAGATGGATGCATCGAACGTTGTAGTGCAACTGTGACTGAGTTCTGTGATAATCCTATTTTGAATTCAGTATGTGCCAGACTTTGTGATTATCCTATTCTGAATTCAGTATGTGTCAGACTTTGTGCTAATCCTATTTTCAATTCAGTATGTACCAGACCAGGTTAGACAGATAACCGCAGAACCAGCATCACTACTTACAAGATCAATCTGAGAGTGTAGACAGAATAGATGCCTAGTCAGTCCTCCTTATCGTCCTTGCATTAGGATCTGGGATCCCAAATTTCAGCCCTTGTGTTAGTATCTCATATTTTATTCTTTAAACCAGAGCAATGTCTTTCCACAAAGTGCTTTGTAAACAATACTAGGGTTTCATGGATAAAACACTTGAGAGTGGATGAACATGACAGGGACACAGTGAACACAGACAAGAACGCAAAAGAACAGAACAATAAAGCAATCAATGAATGGATAGAATGTGATACAAACTAGATATGAGATGCACAATGGAAGCAATCAAAACTTCTTTTGAATGCTGAATGAGCTGTACTCTCTCTCTCTCCTTCTCTTCTTTCCTTTATTTTCTCTTTCTATCCTCTCAAGATGGCTCCTCCCTATTGTTCCACTAATGACAAATTACATGGCCCTGACTATCTCACATGAAGTGCTATCATGAAAGCTTGGTTTGTGTAGAAGCGGTTATGGTATGTTGTATGTGGAGCTTGTGAGCGTCTTGTGCATCGTAATCCTCTTCTAGCTGATTTTGATGAGGACAACTATGAAGAAGCTATGCCCACATGGGATACCGATGATAGCCATGCATACTCTTCTCTTTTTTGCTGCATCTCCAAAGAGGCTCTTTTGGCAGTCACTATCTGTAAGACATCTCCTGTAATTTGGGCGAAGCTTTAGAAGTTATACGAGGCTCCTTCGCCCTACGTGTGCTATCACTCTTTATGAACAGCTCCAACAGATGAAGTTCAAGCTGAAGGATACGATTCAGTCTTTCTTACTTTATGTCACACAGATATAGGAGCAGCTTCGACATATGCAGTTTGCCCTTCCAGAGGCTCATCTTGTGGGAACTGTGCTCTATAAGCTCCCTCCAGAGTTTGATGGAGTGGCCAATGCTTTGAGGGGCCCAGACGTTATTGATACCCATCAGTTTTCTATAGATGGCCTTAAGGCTTATTGAACATGAGATGTCTTTGGGTTTATAGGGAAGGCTTCTATCATAGTCTAGCGGTTCCGGTGAGGTCCTTACAGCTTTAGAGGGGTGATAGGAAGTAGTAGTCAAAGGCCTAGTGTAGTGTTATCATTGTGGTAAGAAGAGACATTTGTGCAAGGATTACTAAGAGTTGGCTTTGAGGAAGAAGGAGAAGAAGAAGCAAGATCTAGACTCCTTTGTTGAGTCATCCTCTAGCTCAGACTTTAACTCGGATCCTTTGACTAAGGCCAAGGCCAAGGTGCATATAGGGTTATCTTTTTCAGACCGCGGGAAGGACTTGACTGCCCCTTCTTCTTTTGCTTTCTAGTGTAGGTGATGTGGGCATCCCTTCCGACTCTCCAATACTAGAGAGGAAGTGTGAGAGGGTGGCGTGATGGGGCAGGGGAGCCTCATCTATATATGTATACAAGTGTATAGGTTTAAGAGAGGGGCTTCCGTGATGCATCAACCAAAGTTTGATAGTTTCAAATCTTGGAGTTGAGATTGACATTTGGGTTTATGATGGACTGTTACTTGACAGCAGCGAGCATGATTCTTCTAGCCCAAGCTCACATGAGGGGATACTTTGGTGGTATTCTCCAAGCTAGGATATCCATGGCCATGTATGTTCAAAGGCATTTTTGTTAGGACTGTCTTGTATGCTATTGTGAGACATTGGGGACAGACAGAGAGAGTTGTTATGGTTCTCTATTTTCAGGAGTTGGTACAATTGACATTGACATCAAATTCTCTTTGAGGTACCTTATTGGTGGCTTGATTACCCACTGCTTAGTATCCATGGTTCTATTTTGGTGGTTCTTTGTTGTATGGTCTATGATGAGTCATTATCTTTGTATGATTGTATTGTATCATATCACGATGATATGAGAGAGGATGCTTGTAGTATGTCAGCTCTTGTGTGAGTTTTCGCATGCTAGATGTGAAGATATGCTAGGGTTTGCACTAAGGAAACACAACATGTACAACTAAGAGTGAAACACAAAGACTGAGACAATGATAAGTAAAACTCAAACCCTAAACACAAATCACAAATCGCAAATACAAAATTCAAAACTCAAACATAGAGACAAATAAAGAGAGAAGAAACTCTAAAGTGAATGAATGCTATAAATGTATGTAAGAGTATGTAGAGTGTCCAAGGGTAGAGCAATGGAGTGTTGCAGAGTGACGTTCGTTGGAGATAGATTCCAAGTGCTGTGACCACTAGTCAGAGTGCGGAAGACGAGGAAAACACCAAATGCTGATCACCAGGCATTTAGAAGACAAAGACGATAGTAGGGATGATGCCTGAATAGAGGGCGGCAGTAGAAAACTGTAAATGCAGCAATAAAGCTGTCGCCTGGAGGAGGAAGACCACATCCAACCCTTGCTTGCAAAGAGGAGGACCAAATACAAGCTTTAGGTTGGTTGGAGGAGTGGAGGGCTGCCATTTGATGCTTGGGAATGTAGAGTCCAAATGCAAGTAGCAGGAGGGGCTAGCAATGACGGGGATGTTGAACATAGCCAAGCGTGGGACACCTAATAGTGGGCAGCGGCAATGGATGAAGACACTGTGCATTAAAAGAGTTGTGAAAGGTGTGGCAGCCGTTGCAAATGGAGAACCGCCACATGTGTTGGGGGTAAAGGCGCCTCCGCCTAGCCGCCTGTGTATTACTACACTGATAGTCACTGCCACTGCACACTGCAGGTGGCGGGCGCCCATCACCGTCACTTTATTCTTTATTCTTTTAGTGACAGTTTGAATAAAGGAAGGCCCGGTCACACATTGTGACTGTTGGAGTTCCCATTTCTTGTCTCTCTCTTTCTTGCTCTTGCTCTTCCGCTATAGCTCTCGAGTGCAAGCTTCGATCCTTCTCACCTTTCAACTAGTATCAGAGCTCGGCTTCCCGACTCTTGAGCTTGGTTCGTGGCATTCTCAGCTTCCCATCGACTCCCCACTTGCATTGGGTCTCCTTCCCGGTAGCCATATCCGACTCCTTCGAGCTTCCATCACTCCCCGGCTTCTCGAGCACCTTCCCGGCCCCTTTGGACATCCTCAAGGCATTACATCAGAGGTATTGCTTCATTCTCCACAGGGTTTTGTATTGTTTTTCAGGTCACACAGGCTGTGAACAGTTTGGGGCAGCCACCATTGAAGCTCCCTTGCTTCATATCTAGATTGCCCTTTATCAAGACCTCTTGAGGCTTGTTGTGTGCCCCCTCGGGCACGTACTTGAGCCCCTCCTTAACCCCATTTATGCCACGTGGGTTGCAGGCCACCCAGGATAACAGCACACTGTTTGCGCCTGATTTCTAGGCTGGTCTCCATCTGCATCACAGGGTACTACTCAAGCTCCAGGCCATTGGGCACTTAAATAGGCTTCATCTGAGGCATTTGCACATGCTTTGATGCTTGATATTGAAGGTTTGAGCATTGACATTGCTTATGGTCTGATTTAGCAGTGTTTTGGGACTGTCATAACAGTCCACAGGCAGTTTATAACAGTGCTACAGTAACATTTGATGTTTATGCTCGCCCGGCATTGTCATTTGATGCCCGGTTGGTTCCGTATGATGTCTACATGTTAGGGGAATGTATGCCTATTGTTTGGCAACCATTTGGAGCTGATTTTGATGTTGAAATTTCTCAGTTTTGACAGTCATTCTTGGCTGTAATAAAAGCGGGCTGAAGCTATTACACATGCCTTGGGTTATGCCTATTGGCTCCGGCCTATATCTTGGATATATGCCATGAAGTATTGATCTTCGAGGTACGACTTCGAGCTTGGATTTCATTCCGGATGCTTTTGGAAGAGCTTTGACATTACGCACTCATTGACATGGTTCATGCTTGACAGTGGTATATGCTTTGACAGTGATGTTTCTTGGGTTTATGCATACCCGTTGCCTACGGCTTGATACTCATGTCCCGGTTGATTACCCTATGCATACGTTGAGCTTGAGTGCTCATTGAAGCTCTACCTTGGATGCATTTTGGATTATCTGGAGTTGTCTTGGATGTTACTTGGCTTGTCAGAGTTTGGATTGGGATGTACTTGATGTTTTACATGCTTATGGATGCTACATACGGATGCTCTACTGTCTACATGTTCGGGATGTACTATTGATGTATTGTCTTGGACTTATGTCATTGGCACTGTGTCTTGCCTTGGTTTGAGCTCTTGAGCTCGTACATACGGCTTTTGTGCCAGTGGGAGCATTCTTGAATGCTTATTAGACATTGAGCAGGCGGTGCTTTTATGCATTGAGTAGTTACATGCTATTGAGCAGTTATAGACACTTGAGACTTTGGGATTTCTTACCCTTTGGGATGATACATTATATGTCTTGGTTCACTGTATGCTTATGAGCTGAGTCTCAGATTTGGATCCGTATCTTTGTGAGTTGACACCTACTTGCATCAAGTTTTGGTAGTGGCACGAACGCTTTGCCCCGTTGACTGGGGGATGTGCCTACTCACTGGCAGATGTTTGTATGACATGTTTGGGTGTTGGATTCATGCTTATCGACTGTCATATACCTATGTTATGCCTGCATGATGCCGGCTTTGGTCTTGGCAGTATCTGATTGACTTGGGATCCGATTTTGGCACTGTTAGCTCTCATTTACTGAAATCTGTAATTTATTACAGCAAGTATATATGTATGGACTGACATGGATTTTTCATGCTGAAATATTCTGAAATGATGTACTTTCACTAGTACTTCGTGGGCAACAACTTTGGTTACACTTTTCTCGCCATTTTCTCTCGATTTTGGTGATTTTTTGATCATTTTCTGCAGTAAACAACAAGCAGTTTTGAACTATCTACACTCTTCCAGCTTGCATTATGACGAGTTCATCCACTGATCATGCTATTTTTAACATCACTAAGCTTGATGATACGAATTACTCTTACTGGAAGAGCCAGATTTGGTAGGTGTTGGTGCAGAAATCGCAGATCAAACCTTTGCGGTTGAGCGGGTATCCGCCTGCAACTATGCCAGATGAGGAATGGCTTGAGCTTGATGAGTTATGCAAGTCCACTATTGTATTATCTCTCACAGAACAGGTTCATTACAATGTATTTGAGGAAGAACAGAGTGCATGGCAGTTGTGGGATAAAATCAAGAATCTCTATGATAAGAAAAGTCTAGCGAGCCAGATGTATTGACTGAAGCAGCTTATGGGTCTGCGCATGAAGGAGAATGTGACTATGTCTGCTCACTTGAGCCAGTTCCATGCTATACTCAAGAACTTGACTTCGTAGGATATCACTTTTGCAGAGGATGTCACTCCTCTTTTCTTGCTTGGTACTCTTAATAGTCATGGAATGTATTCCACACTGCATTATGTGCCTCTACTGCTACCTTGAAATTATCTGATGTTGAGAGTACTCTTCTGCGGGAAGAGGTTAACTGTAAGAATTTGGATGCCTCTCGTGTGTCGCATGCTATGACAGTTAGAGGCAGGAATGATGGATATGGAAAGCATGGCAGTGGCAGTGGCAGTGGCCGTGGACGGGATTCTCAGAAATCTCGGTCCAAGTCTCGTGGGAAGTCACGTAATAAATCCCGTGGTAGGAATGCAGATGTTACTTGTCACCATTGTGGAAAAAAGGGCCATATTAGGCCACAATGCCATAAACTGCGCAATGAAAGGCGCAAAGACAAGGGGAAAGACAAAGTGCAGGATAATTTTTCTGATCACAGCATAGTACCTGCAAAGTCCAGTGTTAAAATTGAAGAGATCAATGTTATGCAGCCTGAGGATGTTGATGATGATGATTATATCCTTGCAGCTTCTTCTAGTGCTTTGCAGATGACAGAGATATACTCTATGTATACACAGTGTTGGCTCTTGGACTTAGGTGCGTCCTTTCATGTGACACCTTGCCGAGAGTGTTTTCATTCATACCGTACTGTTTCGGGTTCTGTGCGCTTGGGTGATGACAGCTCTCTTGATATTGTGGGCATTGGTGATGTTAGACTGCAGTTTCCTTCTAGCAGCAGTTTTGTTATGTAGGATGTACGTCATGTACCTGCTTTGATACGCAGTCTCATGTCAGCTGGACAGCTTGATGATGTAGGCTATCATGTATCTTTTGGAGACTCTGTATGGAAGATCACTCGTGTGGTAGACTTGTGATTGCGAGAGGTACCAAGGCTGGTAGCCTCTATCCCTTGATTGTATCAGCTTCTTCCCTTGATCATGTTTTATCTGTGGATTCTATCCCACATGTATCTCTTTGGCATGCTTGTTTGGGCTATATGTCTTTGAAGGGAATGAAAATGCTTTCTAGTTTGTAGTACTTACCGCCCCTTGATTATGCATGTTTTGATTCATGTGAGCATTGTCTTTATGAAAGGCAGACTAGGTCTACGCATAAAAAGTCTGGTAGGCCACGCATGAGTGAGCCCTTGGCATTGGTACATTCGGATGTCTGTGGGTCCATGCCTTGTCAGTCTATGGGTGGTGCCAAGTATTTTGTTACTTTCATAGATGATTTTTCACAGAAAGTTTGGGCTTATCCCATTAAGCTGAAATTCGATGTCTTGGCTGTGTTTCAGAGATGGCTTGCATTGGTTGAGAACCAGTTTGGGTATAGGCTAAAATGCCCGAGGATAGATAATGGGGGTATGTCTCACGTGCTTTTGAGCAGCTATGTGATGAGAGGGGTATTAAGCGTTAGTTGACCGTCCCCTACACCCCCCCCAGAATGGTTTGGCTAAGTGGATGAATAGAACCATCCAGGAGCGTGTACGTAGTATGCTTAGCCATGCAGGCCTACCATAGAGCTTTTGGGCTGAGGCAGTTAGTACAACTGTGCATGTCATAAACAGATCACCTTCTAGTGGTTTGGATTTCCAGGTTACAGAGGAGATATGGACTAGAAAACCTCCCTCTTATGCGCATCTCCGTGTCTTTGGATGTGAGGCATTTTGCCATGTGCCTAGGGACAAGAGAAGTAAGCTAGATCCTAAGAGTGTCAAATGCATTTTCCTTGGTTATGGGGATGTAGGCGAGATGGGTTACCATCTCTGGGATCCGTAGTCGCGGAAAGTCATACGCAGTCATGATGTAGTCTTCCATGAAGACAAGATAGATAGGCAGCCTGAGAGAGTTGTTAAGATCCGCAAGGTCATATTTCAGGAGCCGAGAGCTCCCACACAGCCAATTGGACAGCTCACAGCTGCAGTAGATGCTCATGGCCAAGATGTTGGACAGGTAGCTGGGCAGGCAGCAGAGCCTGCCGTGAGACGGTCTACTAGAGACAGACGTCCACGTGATAGATTTTAGCCCTTGATGCATTATGTCTTGGTTACAGATGCAGGAGAGCCTTTCACTTATGATGAGGCTATGCGCAGGGGTGACAGTCACTCCTGGGAGAGGGCTATGTAGTCTGAGATAGACTGCTTGCATAAGAATGGGACTTGGGATTTGGTTTCCTTGCCTACGGGCAAGAAGGCTTTGCCATGCAAGTGGGTGTATAAGCTGAAAAGTACCCCTGGACACCCCAAGCCGGCATACAAGGCTAGATTTGTAGCAAAGGGTTTTAAGCAGGAGCATGGTGTGGACTTTGATGAGGTCTTTTCTCCTGTGGTTAAGATGACCACACTGCGCTTAGTCTTGGCTTTAGTTGCTTAGCTTGACTTGGATTTATACTAGATGGATGCCAAGACGGCTTTTTTACATGGGGACTTGTATGATGAGATTTATATGGAGCAGCCCAAGGGCTTTGCAGATCCTGGCAGGGAGCGCCTAGTGTGCAAATTGAAGAAAAGTCTTTATGGCTTGAAACAGGCACCTAGGGAGTAGTATCATAAGTTTGATGCCTTTATGCAGTCATAGGGCTACAGCAGAAGTGCTATGGATCCGTGTCTTTACACAAAGAAAGCCCGTGATGGTTCTTTATTGATTTTGGTCCTCTATGCGGATGATATGTTGATGGAAAAGCTCATGATGAGCTAGATGCTCTTAAGGCTCAGCTCAAGAAGAGCTTTGAGATGAAAGATCTGGGACAGGCCGCTCACATACTTGGTATGCGCATTAGACGCGACAGGCATCAGGGACTCCTCTACTTGTCACAGAGGGAGTACATTCATAAAGTCCTTGAGCGCTTCCGCATGTAGGACGTAAAGCCTATTGGCTGTCCATTGCCTTCTTATGTGAAGGTATCACAGGCTGATTGTCCACAGACATATGAGCAGAGGGCCGAGATAGCCAAGATTCCCTATGCATCCGTAGTTGGCAGTCTTATGTATGCTATGATAGCCACTCGTCCAGATATTGCCTTTGCAATTGGTGTTGTGGCACGCTATATGGCTATACCTGGTAAGAAGCATTGGGATGTCGTGAAGGGTATCATGAGGTACCTGAAGGGCACTGCAGATATATGTATATGCTATGGCAGCCAGGATACAGGAGTCGTGGGGTACACTGACTCTGATTATGCAGGACATGCAGATAGTAGGAAGTCCACTTCCGGCTATGTATTCACCTATGTTGAAGGTGCTGTTTCTTGGATGTCCAGGGTGCAGAAATGCACGTTCCTTTTTTCTATAGAGGCCGAGTATGTTGCAGCCATTGAGGCTTGCAAGGAGGCCATTTGGTTGGGTCGTTTGATTGCTGACCTTAGTATTGATGCTATCCCTACACTGCATTCGGACTCTATGAGTACTATTCAGTTAGCCAAGAATCCGGTCTTCCATGCGAAGACGAAACACATTGAGGTGAGGTATCACTTCATACGTAGGGTCGTTGAGGACAAGTCTGTTGATCTTGTCAAGATCTCGACTGACCAGAATCTTGCAGATCTGCTCACGAAAAGCCTCTCTACAGAGCGCTTTGCCTTCCTCAGGAGGTTGATGGGCGTGGGATGAGATGACGTCTTTCCTCATTCTGTTGTACATGTGTACATGTTGTACTGTCTTTTTCTTTTTCTTTTCACTCCTCACTAGGGCAGATTCACCTTTAAGTGGGAGGTTGTTGGGGGTAAATGCGACTCTGTCTAGCCGCCCGTGTATTACTACACTGACAGTCACCGCCATTGCACATTGCAGGTGGCGGGTGCCCATCACCGTCACTTTATTCTTTATTCTTTTAGTGACAGTTTGAATAAAAGAAGGCCCGGTCACACATTGTGACTGTTGGAGTTCCTATTTCTTGTCTCTCTTTCTTGCTCTTGCTCTCCCGCCATAGCTCTCGAGTGCAAGCTTCGATCTTTCTCACCTTTAAACATGGATGAAGTCTATTGGCTGAAATTTGCATAAGAGAGGTGAGACTGAATGGTGAGCATCTTGTCTCTTAAAGGGTGCCCCAAAAAATTAGGGTTTTGAGAGACTAGAGAAACTCAAATTTTTATTTATTTTTACTAATTAAGCATGTTTTGGGATTGTTTAAAGATGCTAATTAGTGTAAAGCACGTTTTAGCTTAACATCCCCTCTTAGGTTTAAAATTGAGCCTAAAAGGAAAGGCTTGTAATATTTACTTCAAGGAGTCCCACCCCAAAGGAGCCAAGGCATCGGACAAAGGGTACACGTCGAATGCCTTGTGGCCTACCAAGACTAGAGAGGCAATGGTTATCTTACCATGGGAGTCCAAATAGTCACCCCAGAGAGGTCATGGCATTGGACAAAGGATGCTCGTAGGCTGCCCAGTGGTCTACCAAGCCCTACAAAAGCGGATGGGACCACATTGAGCTTTTGTATGTGTGTGTGGTTTGTTTAAAATGGGTTGGTTGAAAATTAATTTTATGGGTAGCGACCAATTAAGTAATAGTGATTCAGAAGTTGGGAGGAGGGATGGTACACCCAGCATATCACAAAACTGTATAAGCTTACCCATCCACTCTAGAATGTTGATGACGAGGGAAAGGTGATGAAGTACCATGTGAAGAAGAATGGTGGTGTAATCCGCGCGTGGAAACAACTTAGGATTTGTCCAGTAGTGCTTTACACAATGGGATGCACAGTATGTTACATGTTGAAGAACGCTCATGGAGTAGGTGCCGCTTAGATAGTGTCCCTCGTGGGAAAATTGTTCACTTGCCCAAGCGCCCTTTACAAAGAATGATAAAATCATGCAATGCATAGAGGAAGGTACAATAGGAGGGAAGGTCGATGTCAAAGACAAGTGCTGAAATTTATAGAATAACAAGAAGGGTAGGAAACCCCTCTCAACTTGGGTGTCGATGCTGAAGAAGGACGAGGAGCCTAATGAGATTGGTCTTCATGTGGTGCCGAGAACTATGTGGTTGAAGATGATGAAGGATTCCTACTGGAAGAGCAAGGATAGAAGACATCACCATGATACTATCAAGAGAGATGCTGCATGATCCGCCGTGGGAGGGGAAGCCTCCATGCTGTAAAAAATGACAGGTATGCTTTGATACCATGTCAAAATAAGCAATGGTGCAGATAGATAGTAGGGTTTGTAGGGAGTAACACATGGTATGTACGGCAAACACTTAGAGAGAGGAGAAACTTAGAAACATAAGAACACAGTGATGATGCACTAAATCATGCTATGAGAAGAAAAGTTGATACAACAGAGCCAAAGCTTAGAAGATAATTGCACTGTCCTATTCGAATCAGGGGGCAACACCTTGTGGGAATCTGCACAATGGAGGGAGTGAAATGTAGTTCTCTGGGTAATGGGCTATCAAAGTAATCATTGGAAGGTGAAAGACAACTATCGAGGGAGCCAACCGCAATCCTTTGTGTTGTGCTAAGAAATGCACTTAGCCACTTAAACAGCCCCAAAGCATGTTTATTTTAGGCTTATTTTAGCCAAAACTCTAAAATGGGGAGCAGATTGAGAGAGTTAAGCGAGAGAGAATCTAGAACCCTAATTTTCTATAATAGGCAGCCAGCCCTCCACTCTTCTCTAATCTCGTTTTTGCAGATTTCATGTGTTTCAGCTTACTGCCCACACCACGTTCGCGGAGGACATCTCAGCCGAAGCTGTCCATTGTTGTCTCCATTAGTTGGCGCTTGATTTCCAGCCCTCTTCACGCAGTTTGGAGTTGATTCCAGTCAAACCGCTGCTATTCCTATACAGATCTGCTGCCATACGGCATGCCACATCATCACAGTCCTGCTGCCTGCGTTTTTAGTCTTTCTCTCTCCTGAAGGCTGTCCTGCCTACGATTTTAGTCTTTCTCTCTCTTACAGGCTGTCCTGTCTGTGTTTTTAGTATTTTTCTCACCTGCTGCCTACGTTTTTAGTCTTTCTCTCTCCTCACTGCTATGTGCATCATATCCGGCTTCTCACTGCTGTGTTTGACATTTGGAGGCTGCCTGGCTGCGATTCGGGATCCGTTCGGAGTACAACACACTCTCCAGCTCATTACCCCTACCCTGATCCTTGAGATACAGGAGTTTGAGGTCCAGTATTCATTCACTGCATAGTGTGTTTGCTGTATGAGCATCGTATTATTTAGTAGTTATATCACTTCATTTATTTATTGTGTTCATTGTCTCTGAGTTACCCTAACCCTAACTGTGTTCTTTTATCAGTGTGTGCTTTGTTGTACGGTTTCCGTTATGTTTCTGTGTTAGGGCATTTCTTTATATGGTATCAGAGCCTGTTACTCTCTGAGAAACCTATGCCTTTGATCTGAAAGCTCTATACAAGAAGCAAGAACATCAGTAGGTTCAAATGACTTAAACATATCAACACTGATTTAGTCTCCAGAATCAACTATGCCCAGAACCAAGCGAGAGGCCGATCAGCTTGCTTCACAAAGTTCCGACATGGTGGAAGACACTTCTGATTACATGGAAGAAAAGCTAGGCAAGTTGATCTCTGAATAATACAAACTGATCATAGCTTATCGACGAAAGAAAATCAGGGAGCTTGATCGAAGGATTGCCCTTCAAGAAAAGCTTCTAAATGAAGGTATGCATGAATTTCTCTCTTTAGATGTTGCGCATAAATTTGATGATGTTGGAGGGCTGTCGAGACCTCCATTAGGGACGACGGACCTCCCTCTTGGAGAACAAGACCTGGAGTATGTTCCTTTCTTTCATCCTCTTCTGTCCACTCTGGTGCAAGGTACTTTAGATTCGTCTTTTGTTCCTTCTTTTACCTCTTCTGCTTTGCAATATTTTGGTAGAGATCCTGTGGAAGAAAGAGTCCAGTCTATTGACTACGGAAAGGTCCTCTTGAGGATCAATTCTTGTATGTTAACCCACCCATCCTACCACATTCTTCCACTGCTTCTCTACTTCCATTCACACCATTGACATTTCCATTTTAGACACCTCATGTCGCACCACACATCATACTGGGGGGTTATGGAAACATAGGCACATCCTTTAGGACCTCATCCTTACCTCTGTCGAGCGGTGTTACACCTATTTGGAATCATTGCAGCCTGGGTATCCCCCCTAGTCTCTCCTGAGTGTGGATCAGTTGACTTCACAGTTTGCCTCCATGGCTTTACCTAGTGGACCTTCTGGTCATATTGCTGTGCCCCAGCCTCACTTTGGACCGGGCTTTTGTGTCCTAGCGTCTCTATCTACACTGGTACCTTATGGAAACATTCACGTTCCCGTGCCCCCGCCTCAATTGACACTCATTGAACACTCAGAGCCTACTTCTGCCTATCCATCTTTTCCCTCTCCTCCTTCTTATCATCAGACACATCCACCTCCACCATCTTATCCTACCTACCCGACACCACATGGTTGTAGCTCATCTTTTGCCAAGCAAGCATTTAATGACAAGACTCGTTTTAACGGGTCAAACTTTACTACTTGGTCGAACTTGATGAGACATGTCCTTGACTCCTAGAACCTATGGGATCTTGTGCAGGGGTAGACTGATTCTCCCTAGAGACATCAGATGCGAGTCTCACCCATATCTGTGAGTTGCCTCTCGATGAGGTTACCATAGAGGCCCACTCAACACAGCCAAGCACTTCAGCTCCTGTTTGGATTATGGACAATGGAGCTACACATCCCATGACTCTTATAGAGGACATCTTCCATACACCCAAGCCCCTGTAGACGGGCGGGTCCACATACAAAACAACTCCTCGGTCAAGATTCAGGTACAAGGTTGCGTCAGTTTTGTCACTAACAAGGGTCCGGGATCTGGCTACGCTGGACAATGTACATCATGCCCCTCAACTTGGGGTGAACTTGTTATTTCAGCAGCTTTGCCGGTTGGGGCGAGCGGTTTTCTTTACAACGACCACAATCGAGATGCTCGACTCTCTGACTGGTTTAGTGATTGCTCGCGGTGAGGCACAGCCTTATGGCCGATACCACATGACACTTTTTGATTGAGCCGACAGCCGAGGGCTCCGTGTTCCATAGCTTCTAGGCCTTAGCCATATCTTGGGAACCTACGAACAATGAGCGTCTTTGGTATTTTTGTTTAGGGCATCTTGGTTATGACTCACTTTATGAGTTGTCACGCCATGAGCTGGTTGATTTGGGACCTTATTACAGGTGAAGATGTATGTCTAGAACTACTTGATCAATTGACAAATGAAAACTATAATATACGGCCCTACAGCGTATGGTCCTACCATATGAAAATTTGTTTGATGAGAAGATAACTCTAGGGCCTTATTACAGGTGAAGATGTTACTACTTGATGAGTCTACTAAAGATGAGAAAAAGGCATATAAGGATTGAACTGGAAAAAATAGGAAAGTCTTTTATTGGATATCCACGCCTGAGCTCACTTGAGATGTTTGTAAAGCTTGTCAACTCAGGAAGTAGCATCGTATCCCATTTCCTTAGCAGACCTCACATAGAGCTGAAGCGTCTCTTAGATTGATTCATGTTGATCTTTGTGGGCCAACATCCATTGTTGCCTTAAATGGTGCGCTGTACTTCTTTTTGATAGTGGATGATCATTCTATATACATGTGGGTGTACTTCCTCAAGCAAGTCTGATGCTTTCACATACTTTTCTGCTTGGGTGCTGCTGGGTCATAACCAGACTGGTCATCATGTCGGTTGCATGAAGAGTGATACCGGTGGTGAGTTAATCTTCCACGAGTTTTCCGAGTTTCTACAGAAGCATGGCATCTCACACCAGGCCACCTCTACTAACTCCCCCTCTCAGAATGAAGTCGTAGAGCGTAGGAACCGGACAATCATGGAAATGGCACATGCATATACCTATTGCTCCGTTGTAGGAAAACCTCTTTGGTTAATTCACACTAGGTTAGATTTAGCTTACTTAGTTAGCATACTCAGTCAGTATTTCACAGCACCTAGGATGTTACATTGGATTGCATGTCTTCGTGTGTTGTGTTATTTACGGTGTACTTATTCTTATGGCCTGACATATGGTTCTGGTTTATGTTTGCAGGGGTACATTGATTGTGATTGGGCAGGAGATCAGGACACCTGGTGTTTCCATGGCTACTACCTCTTTACCTTGGGCACGGCTCCCATTTCTTGGTCCAGCCGTAAGCAGGAGATGGTGGTGGCTTCCTCGGCTGAGGCTAAGTATTGGGCTCTCTTCAATGGTACCATCGAGGCCATCTATCTGAGGAGTTTACTGGTGATACTTCATTTTCCTTGGGTCTCTCCCGTAGTTGTCTACTGCAACAACCAGAGTGTCATTGCCCTTGCGGGCAATGCGATCCTCACACCATAGACGCGGCATGTGGGAGTCCACTTTCACTTTTCTCGAGAGCAGGTTGAGCTAGGCACTATTCGCCTAGAGTTTATGCCTTCATCAGATAATTTTGTAGACATTTTGACCAAAGCGGTCAACTGGCCGGTTTTTCAGTACCTGCTTCCCAGGATTGGCTTGGGTACACCCTCCTCTACTTCTTCAGCTTGACGGGGAGAGAGTGCTTTCCTCTTGTTTTTTCTTCCGGTTTGAGAGGGGGCAACTTCTACTCTTGATCGTGACAGTGATGATGCTTATAGTTTTTAGACATTACATTCATTTATTCTTTTGTATTGTATTATGGACATTTGTAACTTCATCCGCACTGTCAGGATGACCTGATTGTAAAAGGGCACTTGGACAAGTGAACAATTCCCCTGCAAGGGCACTGTCCAAGTGGCACTGTTGCATAGCATATTGCATGAGCATGACATCTTGCATCTCCCTTTGCATTACCCTATGCATTGGCATTTTGTTCATATAAACATGCATCTGTGCGCATTTATCCCTCTTCGGTCTTTTGGAGCGGTCGACTCTAGGATCCACTATATTCGTGGCATAGCACATGGCAGTTCTCCTAAAGGCAGTTTTCCTACCGTTGCTTGCTTACTTGCTTTGCTTGACTTGCTAAGCCCACCATCATCTTTTTTGCCTCTCCCCATATTTACTACATGATAGGCACACACACACACACACATTTATCGTCCTTAGGCACTTATCCTAGTCAGTGTGAGGGATTGACTTGCTAGTTTTGTAAATGACTTGGGTTTAAAACTCTCTTTATCTTTTCCTATCTGTCACTTAATCGGCCGCTGCCCCTATATTACTTAAGTATTTTCAAAACACTTTTCAAACAACCACAAAAACAAAAAACCAAACAAGTCCATTGTTGTTTCCATCCGCCTTTGTAGGACTTGGTAGACCCTTGGGCAACAGCCGAGCACCCTTGGTTCGATGCCTTGGCCTCTCTGGGGTGATCACTTGGGCTCCTTTGGTAAGATAACCATCGCCTTTGTAGTCTTGGTAGGCCACTGGGCAGCCGACGTGCACCCTTTGTCCGATGCCTTGGCTGCTTTGGAGTGGGACGCCTTGGGGTAAATTAAAATTTAGGTTGGTCTACTTTTCTAGTCCTATTTTGGGCTTGAGAGGGGGTGTTGTGCTAAGAAGTGCACTTAGCCACTTAAACAGCCCCAAAACATGCTTATTTTAGGCTTATTTTAGCCAAAACCCCAAAATGGGGAGCAGATCGAGAGAGTTAAGCGGGAGAGGATCTAGAATCCTAATTTTCTATAAATAGGCAGCCATCCCTCCACCCTTCTCTAATCTCGTTTTTGCAGATTTTAGGTGTTTCAGCTTGGCATCTACACCCCGTTCGCGGAGGACATCTCACCCGAAGCTGTCCATTGCTGTCCCTATCAATTGGCGCTTGATTTCCAGCCCTCTTTATGTAGTTTGGAGCTGATTCTAGTCAGGCGACTGTTGTTCTTGTGCAGACCTGTTACTGTACAGCCTGCCACGTCATCATAGTCCTGTTGCCTATATTTTTAGTCTTTCTCTCTTCTCATTGCTGTTTGCATCAAATCTAGCTTCTCACTGTTGCGTTTGCCGGTGTTTGACATTTGAAGGTTGCCTTGTTGCGATTCGGGATCCGTTCAGAGTACGACACACTCTCTAGCTCATTATCCTTGCCTTGATCCTTGAGATACAGGAGTTCGATGTTCAGTATTCATTCACTGCATAGTGTGTTTGCTGCATGAGCATCGTATTATTCAGTAGCTATATCACTTCATTTATTTATTGTGTTTATTGTCTCTAAGTTACCCTAACCTTAACTGTGTTTTTTTATTAGTCTGTGCTTTGTTGTACGGTTTCCGTTTATGTTTCTGTGTTAGGGTATTTCTTTACACTTTGATGCCATTGGAGATGTGGAAGATGATCATCAACTGTCGAGGGAACAGACAACAGTCCTCTGATGCCGAGGAGTGATGTGGACAGCAAATGTAGATCCCAGGCTGCTAGAGCTGTCAAATGCAGGGGTGAACAGCCTAGATGCTGACGCCAGGTGAATAATGATGATGTGTGATGATGGAGGATGAGCTGGGCTGCAAAAATGCAAGTCGTGGCAGTCTCTATGATAGATGAGTGACGCTAGGTGATGGGGAAGAAGCTAGGTTGCAAAAACGCAGGTCCCAAGAACCCCTAAGATAGAGGAGTGATACAAGGTGATGGAGGAGGAGCTAGGCTGCAAAAATGTAGGTCCCAACAACCTAAGTGATAGACGAGTGATGAGTCACTGATACTTGGTGATGTATACTGTTGCTAGAGGCTAGGATGTTGATGCCAATCTGGAGAAGATGATGCTAGGCAAGATCTCCACATTGAAAAACGTAGGTGAAGGTGGACGTGAAGGAGAAGGATGCTGATGCCAAGCAGATGATGGTGATGCCAGGTGTAGGATGCTCTAAACGTAAGGCCTAATGTTGGAATAGGGCGCCTGAAGTAGAAGAGGAAGGGTGAAGGCAGCCATGAGCTACGAACCACAATGTCCTCTTGAAGGGGTGTGAAGGTAATGGAAGGAGCTAGTGAGAGAAGGGAAGGGTGTCTGATGACAGAGGAGGGGTGAAGAATGACTGAAGAGTGGTGAGAGTGGTAGAAGTGAATAATGAATGAAGTGATTGTCTATTTATAGGTATAAGTTGTCCAGGGTGGTGCACCATTGAGTGGGTGCCCATTGAAAAAGTGGTCAAAATGTGGACACCAACCCTTTTTGGGGCTGCCAGTGTAAAACCCTAAATGAAGTGTGTGAGCTGAAGAAGTGGTTTCTCAACACCCCCTCTCAGGCCCAAAAAGGGATGAAAAAAGAGGAGCAAAGAGAGACAATGAAAATGTAGAGGATTCCAGAGATCCAAGATTGCTATTTGAAAGGTAACTTGTAGTAAGGAGTGGTAGACAGGATGAACTATAGATAGAACCCGACTCTTCCTTGGGAGAGAAGCCACTAGCTTTGTAACTCTAAATTGGAAGGAATTCGAAGGCCTCGTCTGGTCTTTGAAGAGCCTGGGTATTAGGAGAAGAAATGATTACTCGAGGATAGTTGTCATGAGGACATGAATTTTTGAATCCTCACTTAACGTATGGATTAATTTTTAATCACATGGTTAAGTTAATGTTGCACATGTGAGGTGTAACTGGGGTTAGAGTAAATTTATGAGCCCGAGACCCGAGAAAATCACGGGATGTTAAAGGCAAAAGTTGCTATAAGTTATGCTGCGTAGGTACTTGGTGGTATTTGGTGCCAGTTGTTGGCCTAGGTCATTCATTTGGCCATAAGCGTCAGTGGTTGCACTAGAGAAGTGGCGTTTAATGGTACTTAATACCAATCTGATAGTCAAAGATGACGCAGAGACACTCGGGAATGGAAGTTGCCTAGCCAATTTAATTATTGGCCAGTCATTATTTTTTAGGGCATTGAAATAATTATTAGATTAATTTTCAGTATTTAAAGAGTGAAAATTAATATTAAAATATGGATAATGCTAGAAAAACCATTTGGAAAGGGTGTCACTTGTCAAAAATGCCCATGCAAGACTGAAAAACGTATTTAGAGGTTGGAGAGAGGCATTTTAGTGTATTCAGCCTGCAAGAGAGAGGGAGGAGATACTGCTGGTTTGATTTGCAGCCATTGGAGGACTTTCTGAGGCAAGCAGGGGCAGGAGAAGACCAATCAATGATAGATGGTAGCATCTACAGGTTGTTGAGACAGGCAACAGTAGTAAATGACCGATTTTCTTCAGTTCTTTGCATCTACAAGTTGTTGAGATAGGGCAACAACAGTAAATGACAGATTTTCTTTAGTTCTTTGTGAAGAAAGTCTAAAATTTCTCTCTCCTCTTAGCATTCTCTCTCATCTCCTAGCCTTTCTATGTAGCCGTGTTCCAAAGATTACAACATTGAGATCACTAGAGGTTGAGAAATTTCAGATCTCTTTGCTCTAAACCCTAATCTGCAGCATAAATTAGGGTTTAGCAACAATCTCGGGAAGTGTATAAAAAATTGGAAGCTCCAAGACTTGGATTCAATAGAGCTCAAGTTTTTTTTAGTCAAATTCAAGTGGAGGGATCAACAAATCAATGGATTTGGGGCATTTTCCATGTCCATCAAAGCAATGAAGGCCAATTGATTACCGGAATCAAGGAGCAAATCAGATTGAAGACTTGCTAGTCATTTGGACAACAAGGGGAGTTGGAATACCAAAAGGGATTAGGAGAATCCCATTGTACATCAACTTCTTTTTCAATTAAGTTAAATAAATACCGAGAGGGGCGCTAGTTTTGGGGCCAATAGGGTGTCCAATGTCCAAGATTATGTGGTAAAGTGTGCATTTCAGTTTTGTGAATTTGTTAATTGCTGTAAATAGTACTTAATCAGGTTATTTACCACCCTATCTGAGGAGGAAGATTGGTTTCAATAGCCATTCCAAAAGAGGAAATGGTGGGTGATGAACTTCATGATGAGTTACCACCCTTGAGGGTGGAGGTGTAGGGGCCCCCTCTGAAGCTGAAGAAGTAGAAGCCCCCTCTTAAGGGCAAAGAGAGTACATCTCCCTTTGAAGCCCCCTCTACGAGAGAGAGAGAATCTAACAACTCATGGATCATGGACTCCAAATTATCTGATGACGAAGAAAGTGCCACCGGTCATGCTGAAGAAGGTATTTGGGGTATTGTAGATATAAAAAAACTCTTAGAGGTAGCCTCTTGAAAATGAGTAGTCGAGGGTGGGAAAAGATGAGGCTCAAGTTGTTGGGTGTTGAGAAATGTGGATCTTAGAGCATGGCTATGGTGGATGGAAGAGAGAGAGAAGACCCATGATTACATTGGCTAGAGATAATGATTGTCACACAAGTGAATTAGGTTCCAAGTTGGAAGCTTGGACTCATAAACACAATCTTGTGTGTGTGGACAATGACACTGACACTTGAGTGAAAGGACAAAAAGTACTGACATTGCATTCAAATGATAGGCAAGCACAATGCTTTATAGCTTCGGGATAGGTAGCACTTTCCAACACTGTGCTTATGGGATTGAGCAAGCCTACATATCCTCAGCGCAACTGCTCCATACAAAGGGGCTACACTGGGTGTGATTGCCTAATTATCAACACCTCTCCTTAATCACAACCAAAGAGGCACAAAGTGTATAGAGGCTTTAGTGAGGAACCACCTGCAAAGTGTGGGTATACTACAAACATGGTAATCATCCAAAGGTTGTTGCAGAGTACCAAAAATATGATGGGCATCTAGAGGCTATAACAGGGGCTTCACAAAGTTTACAGAGGCTGTAGTGCTAAGTTACTTGAGGAGTTTACAAAGCTTATGACAAAAGCATTAGGGCAAGGTTATACAAGGCTTAAAAAACGTCTATTAGAAAACTAGGAATAGAAGGACTGGTGTGGCTTGTCCTTTTGCTCCTGATGGTCTTCTTCTTTCTTCACAGTTGCAAGATAGGCCTTTTGAGATTTCTTTTTCGCATGATAGAACTTCTCAGTATGTTTGATTCTTTTGCAAAAGTCACAAATTAGCTGGTCCTTTTTGCCTTTGTTCTTGTTATTGACATACAACAGTAGTCCATCTTTTGCAGTTTTTTCTTTTCCTTTAATCTTCTTTTTCTTTCTAACAAGGAGGCTTTAATGTTAATCAATTTAGGATTCGGTATATTGATTAAAGTGATTGAAACATTATCATAATCTGGAGGCAAAATTTTTAATAAGACACCAATGCATATATCTTCATCTATTTTTAGATTTATTCTTGCAAGTTGGGTTAAAAGACTTTCTATGCAGTTCAGATGAGATGCTAGGGATGTATTAGGTTTCATGTCTAGTTTGAAAAATTCAATTCTGAAAAATTCCATTGATAGACTATACTTTGAGGACTTTAATTGGGCACCAAACAATGTGTCCAATCTATCCCAAGTGTCATGGGACTTGTCACAGGCATCCACATGGTGGATATAGTTGTCACCTAACTCAAGCTTTATGATGGCTTGAGCCTTGTTATCATTCTTTTGCCAGATTGCTGCAAGGGTTGCATCCTAGGGCTTCTTCTCTTGTCCATTAGTAATGGTTCATAGGCCCTTCTTCATTAGGATAAGCTTTATGCGGATCTGCTATTGGGATAAAGGCTTGTTTGACCTCCATGTATAGCACACACACACTATTCAGTTGTACATGTGAATGCACCCTTAATATGCCCTAAGTATAAATATATTTTATTCTTTGTGTACCAATACATTGTTGATATACTAAAATCTATCGTACTTTCACTCTCCCTCTCTGACTCTTGCTGTCACTCTCTCACGCTTACTCCTCCTTGAACACTTGCACATCCCCAACCAAGTTTCAACAACTGATATCAGAGCATAGAGTGCACACTTTCCAAGATCAAGGGCAGCTAACAGTGCTGGCAGCTCGCGAACACCTCGAGACAGACGGAAGTCAGTTGAGCAAGAGTCACGAGCTCTCAGCTTAGAGTGGGCTGCAGGCAGACGAGATGTAGGTAGCTGTCTGATCAACAGGCGTCAGGATTAGGCGAGCAACCTGATGGGATCAGCTTATGGAGCTAATGACCAGCAGACAGTTGGAGTTCCTAGCGACTAGCGTGTTGGGCAATAGGCGATAGGCAAGCTGCAGTCTAGGCGTGTAGGTGACTCTACGGGCAGTAGTCCTCAAGTCGTAGTCGTAGTCAACGGGCGACTTGAGGCTAGTGATCAGCGACCAGCGCCCAGCGCGGGAGCAACATAGAGCGAGTAGGCAGACTAGGCACATGTGACGATGGACCAGGCGACGACCACGCGTGACAGCTGTCAGCCACGCGATGGGGCAGGGTCAACGGAACCCCCCTTGGTCAGTTAAAAAAAAAAAGAAATAAAAAATTCATTTAATGTGAAAGTTACCCCCTTCTTCTTAACAAGGATTCATGCATGAAAGCACAGTTGTCAACTTTGTGCAAATTCAAGCCCGAAAATTTGGGGCTTTTTCCAGATTTGACCTCGTCTATGCCTGGCAGTGATATTCAGGTCAGAAATTGTAGACATTGCGTGTGGTAACCTCAATTAAATTGGGGTCAGAATTTTGCTATTTTCAGTAAAATTTCTTGACATTGGATTTTAGAAAATTAGGGCTTTTCATGTATTGGTAAAATTTCGCTTAGTTGGGTTAGATTGGTTGACATTTATGTACTTTTGGGGCTTTGTGTAGAATTTGGTAAATTTTTGCATTTTTTGCCGATGTGGTGGCTGGTTCATGTACAAACAACAGAGATTTATTATCGTTTAAGAAAGAACAACGGTTCAGCTTGTGTTTCTGCAGTTCAGGGGCATTTACTCGTGTTCGTGATAAAATGACTGCAACTTCTTCGAGTTTAGACATCAAGAGTTTGATGGTTATGGCTTTGACCTTTGGAAAGACTATATGTAGGACATATTGTTTCTAAAGGATTGTGAGGATACTTTGCAGGAAGCTAAACCTGCACAAATGTTTGATGCAGATTGGGCCAAAGTAAATAAGAACGTTGTGGCCTACATTAAGATGGGTGTCACTGATGACATCTTGATAGACATTAAGGGTTTAGATACATGTTATGCAATATGGGAGAAGCTGAAAACTACCTATGAGATCACCACACTTGTTAATCAGGTGCATTTAATGCGCAAGTTGGTGAATATGTGACTGGATGAGTCAAAGCCTGCAGCTGAGCACTTGAGTGCATTTACAGGCATTTTAAATCAGCTCAAGGAAGTAAAGTTGGACTTTGATGATAAGTTAAGGGTGATCTTTTTGATCATGACACTGCCTGATTCTTGGGAGACCTTGGTGGTTTCTCTTAGCAATAACCCCAATCTCTCATATGATGGGGTGAGGGGTTCAATCTTGAATGAAGAAATTAGATGTATATCTAGTGGAGAAGGCAACAACTTAGCTTATAATGTAAGAGACAGGGCTGAAAAGAAAAATGCAAATGCAGGACAGAGAAACAGGAGCAAGAGCAAAGAAAAGGAGAAGAGTGACATTACTTGCTATCACTGTGGTCAAAATGTTGATCATTGGGTATGCAGGTCTACACACGTAAGAAGGCAATCATATAGGTTTGACCCCTCTTTGCATTATGTGATGCTTATAGATGAGGGTGAGCCTCTTACATACAAAGAGGCCAAGTCATGCGAATTCAGTAATAAGTGGGAGCTAGCTATGTAGAAAGAGATTAAATCTCTATATGCAAATGATACTCGGGATCTTGTGTCGTTGCCCAAAGGAAGAAAGCCTCTTCCAAACAAATGGGTTGTACAAAGTAAAGACAGTTGATGGGAAACCCAAGTACAAGGCAAGACTGGTTGCCAAAGGGTATGCACAGAAGGAAGGGATTGACTTCCAAGTGGTATTCTCACTTGTTGTGAAGATGACCACTCTACATGTGCTTTTTGCTCTCATTGCTGTATTGGACTTAAAGTTATACCAAATGGATGTAAAAATAGCTTTCTTGCATGGTGACATTGATGAGGAAATCTACATGAAACAACTCGAGGGCTTTGTAGTTCCTGGAAAAGAGTAGATGGTGTGTAAACTAAAATGCAGCTTGTATGGGCTGAAGCAAGCACCACGGCAGTGGTACAAAAAGTTTGACACTTTTATGCTATCTCATGAGTTTACACGCAGCCATGCAGATCATTGTTTGTACATGAAAAAGGATACGCCCCATTATGCTTGTTTTGTATGTGGATGATATGTTGCTAGTTGGGAAAAGAAAGACTAGCTTGGATGCTCTAAAAAATTAGCTGAGATCATGTGTCTCCATGAAAGATTTGGGGAATGGAGAGCACATTTTGGGTGTGAGGATTCGTAGAGATAGAATGCAGAAATTGCTGTTTTTATCTCAAGAAAAGTACATTGAAAAGGTACTTGATAGATTTAACATGGCTGAAGTTAAGCCTTTTGGGGTACCTTTACCTCCTTACTTTAAGCTTAGTAAAACCAACAACCCAAAAGATGACGTGGAAGCAAATGCTATGAAGGGAGTCCCTTATGCATTAGCTTGTGACTCTCTTATGTATGCTATGGTTGCTACTCATCCGCTCATGTAGTGGGAGTTGTTAGTGGGTTTATGTCAAAATCCTAGCGAAATACATTGGGAGGCTGTCAAGTGTATTCTTCGATACCTAAAGGGTACACAAAGAAAGTGTATTTGCTATGGGCAAGGTGCACTTAGTTTGCAGGGTTATTGTGATGCAGATGCGGTAGGTGACTTGGACAATCATAGGTCCACCAACAGGTATGCCTTTATAGTTGCTTGTGCGGTTGTTTCTTGGTGCTCTAGGTTGTAGAACATCGTCGCACTGAGTACTACTGAAGCTGAATACATATCAGCTATTGAAGCTTCTAAGGAAGCTATATGGTTGAGCAGACTTGCAGAGGATCTTGACATGTCTATGGGTACTTCAGTTTTGGGATGTGATAGCCAGAGTGTTGTGTATCTTGCTAAGAATGGCATGTATCATTTACGCACAAAGCATATAGATGTGCGATATCACTCCATCCATGTATCATTTACGCACAAAGCATATAGATGTGCGATATCACTCCATCCGACAGTTTCTAGAAGATGGTCTAATCGCATTGACCAAGATCAAAACACAGGACAACCCTGTAGATGTTCTCACTAAAAGTCTAAGCAAAGCTTGTTGAGAAACCATTTCTTTAGTTCATTAGCTTTAGTTAGGGTTTTGTACTGATAGCCCCAAAAGGGGTTGGCACCCTCATTTCTGGGCATTTTATCAGTGGTGCATGCTTATTTATAGGCCACCTCTTCACACATTCAACATTGATTGTTCATTCTTCACCTCTCTCAAGTTCGTGGCTGGTGGCTCCTTCCTTCTTTATCTGCTAGCATGAGCCTTCCACACTTGGCGATAGCTTCCACATTGTTGGCGTCATCATCTAGGCCCTCCTACCTTGCGTTTTGGGTTAGTTCCTGCTTGGCGTCATTACATCAGCCTTGGCGTCAGTGTTCCTTCCTTTTGGCATCTAAGTTTGGTGGATAGAGACCACACCTGGCAGCATTTTCACCTTTTGGAGCCTTCCTCATACCTGGCGTCACTTCTCCTAGCTGGCGTTATCTCCATCATCATCAGACGTCAACCTTCTACACCTGGCGTCATCTCTTTTGGTTGTGCACCTTGCGTTTGGCAGTTGGATCTTCCCCTGGCATCGGATTAGCTTCAGCAGACACTCCACACCTTGCAGGAGGCTGCGTTTTGCAGCTATTGGGCTTCTACACCTGGCGCTTCAGCTTTTTGGTGGTTGTTCTATTGTCTGACATCCTCTGGAGACTGACTTGAGCTGGTGATCACTCTCCTTCACTGAGACAGTATCAAAGGAGTGCGCTTTGCTCCCTCGATAGCTGTCCTTTACCTTTAGTATACATCTTTGATATCTCTACTGTCGGAGGACTGCATTTCGCTTCCTTCACTATGCAAATTCCCTACAGGTGCTGCCACCTGATTCAGATAGGATAGTGCAGTTATCTTCTGAGCTTCGGTTCCATTGTATCAGCTTTTCTCATTATAGCATGATTCAGTGCATCATCATTGTGTTCTTCTGAGTTTCTTTTCTTTCTCAGTGTTTGCCGTACACACTCTGTATTTCACCCCGCAAACCCTATTGTCTCTCTAGTATGTCATTTTTGGACATGGTCTCAGAGCCAGAGATGCTCAAAGAGCTTCAAAGATCCTTTGCATCAGAGAAGGCAAAGACAGGTTGCGGGTTTGGCATCTTCTACTGACTACTTCCCATCTTTCGCTACATCATTGGGAGATATCCTTTTCCTCTTCTCCCACCCTCCCTCCCTTTTACAGGTTGACACTTCGATGCTATGACGTCTCCAGAGGTAGATGGACATACCACTGGGTGCTCCTATTGTGGCATCACCGGACACACCACCGCTACTTGCCGCCTTCGACCTTTACTTCCTACCCCACCAGAGTATATGCGTCTTAGTCCCGATACTCCTTGTGCCACATCTTTTTTCTGGGCCACAGAGATCGTCCTACATCGGCTATTAGAGTACTATGCCAAAGGCACTAAGACACATCTGATGCGCACAAAGTCCTTTCGAGTACATGGAGGATCAATTGGTGCCACGACCTCCTGGAGATCGTCGCAATGCCAGCCGTAGTCTTCTCTCACCTATTTTCAGGTACAGTGGCTCCTACAGCCCGCAGCCTTGCAGTCCGCTCCATCGAGAGACAATGATTGTTGGATATCATCTCCTTGTCAGTCCGCTCCTTCGAGAGACAGTGGCTGCTCGACTCCTTTCTCTTCTTTGGCTTCCCGGTCTGCTCCATTGAGAAGTAGCGACTGGTGCCCATTCATTGCTCAGTCTGAGCCCCACCCTTCACCCTCACCTACTCATGTTCGAGAGGCCACCTTTGGGAGTTCTTCACCGCCCCAGATACCTTCTTCGGCACAACTGACGACACTTTCTTCGTCATGAGATGATATAGAGTTCGTGATCCATGAGTTTTTGGGTTCCCTCTCTATCTCAAAGAGAGATTTAACGAGGGATGATATCTTTTCGCTCTCTGAGAGGGACTCCTACTCCTACTTCTTCAACTTCTGAGGGGCCTTCTTTACCTCCAGCCTTAGAGGGGGAACCTACACATGAAGTTCTTCACCCATCCTCTACTTTCTTGGGGTGGCTGTCTTCGAGCAGCCATCTCTTCTACTGATACCCAGGATCTTCAGGTACCACCTTGATCGGGACCTCGGAGGTTCAACTTGGTGATGAGGCCTTCGTTTTCCTTCCAGCATGGATGCATGGAGCTAGTGGCTTCTCTCCCGAGGTTGAGTTTCGGGTTCTCTAGTTTATTTTGTCTACTGTTCTTTACTGTAGGTTATCTTTTAGGTGGAAATCTTGGATCCGAGGGATCCTCTACCTCCTCTACCTTCTATGCATTGCATGATTTCATCATCTTTGTACTAGGATGCATGGGCAACTGAACAATTTCCCCAGGAGGGACATTGTCCAAGTGGCACTTGCTGTATGAGCATTTTTTCGCATGTAGTATTGCATCTCTTCGCTCCTCTTTCTCCATCCCTTTTTGGGCTTGAGAGGGGGTATTGAGAAACCATTTCTTTAGTTCATCACCTTTAGTTAGGGTTTCACACTGACAGCCCCAAAAAGGGCTGGTGCCCTCATTTCTGGGCACTTTATCAATGGGCGCCCACATTAGTGAGGGCCACCCTAGATTGTGCATGCCTATTTATAGGCCACCTCTTCACACATTCAACACCGACTGTTCATTCTTCATCTTTCTCCTTCTATCCTCAGACACCCCTCCACTCCATCTTTAGCCTCTCCATTGCCCCCACACCCCTTCTGGAGGACATCAAGGTTTGTGGTTGGTGGCTCCTTCCTTCTTTAATTGCTAATGTCAGCCTTCCACACGTGGCGACAGCTCCCACACTATTGGCGTCATCATCCAGGCCCTCCTACCTTGCGTTTTGGGTCTGTTCCCACCTAGCGTCATCACATCAGCCTTGGCGTCAGTGTTCCTCCCTTTTGGCATTTGCGTTTGGTGGATAGAGGCCACACTTGGCAGTGTTTTCACCTTCTAGAGCCTTCCTGATACCTGGCGTCACTTCTCCTAGCTGATGTCATCTCCATCATCATTAGGCATCAGCCTTCTACACCTGGCATCATCTCTTTTAGCTGTGCACCTTGCTTTTGGCAGTTGGATCTTCCCCTGGTATCGGATCGGCTTCGGCAGACACTCCACACCTTGTAGGAGGCTGTGTTTTGCAGATATTGGGCTTCTACACTTGGTGTTTCAGCTTTTTGGTGGTTGTCCAATTGTCTGACATCCTCCGGAGATCGACTTGAGTTGGTGATCTGTGATATTAATGTGACATTAAAGTGATATTTAATGTGACATTAAGGTCACAAATATTGAATGTGACATTAAAGTGACATTTAATGTCACTTTAATGTCACATTCAATATTTGTGAGTCACATTAATGTCACTTTAATGTCACATTCAATATTTGTGAGTCACATTAATGCCAGTCACTTTAATGTCACATTCAATATTTGTGACCTTAATGTCACATTAAATATCACTTTAATGTCACATGATCATTTTCCTTCACTGAGACAGCATTAGAGGAGTGCGCTTTGCTCCCTCGACAGCTGTCCTTCACCTTCAGTATACATCTTTGATATCCCTACTGTCGGAGGATTGCGTTTTGCTTCCTTCACTCTACAGATTCCCTATAGATGCTACTGCCTGATTCAGACAGGACAATGCAGTTATCTTCTAAGCTTTGGCTCCACTATATCAGCTTTTCTCATTATAGCATGATTTACTGCTTTGTGTTCTTCTGAGTTTCTTTTCTTTCTCGGTGTTTGCCGTACACTCTCTGTGTTTCACCCCGCAAACCCTAATGTCTCTCTAGTATGTCTTTTTTCTCGACAAAGCTCAGCATGACCATTGCATATGACTAGTGGGAGTTGGTTTGATCTCCGTGCGTAGCACACACACACACACACACAATTCAATTGTACATGTGAATGTACCCTTAATATGCCCTAAGTAGAAATACCTTTTATTCTTTATGTACCAACACATTGTTGGTACACTAAAATCTATCGTACTTTCACTTTCCCTCTTTGACTCTTGCTGTCACTCTCTCACACTCACTCCTCCTTGAACACCTGCACATCCCCAGCTGAGCTCCAACAGTCTGCCAGGTATGAAACCTAACTCCTTTGAAGTGACTTGTTGGAGAGTCTCTGCCCATGCTAGAGTGATTGGAAGAACAGCAAATCAGCACCAAAATTCTCAGAAATGAGTTGACTTTGGTTGTGTCAAGAGACATAAGCAATGACAATGATAAATAGTATCAAAAGATACTAGTTGAACTAGATTGATGAGCTTGAATCCTTCAAATCTTCACAAATCTTCACAAATCGCCCCCTCCTTGTCGGTTTGATACCCAAATGTTTGCTGGGAACTGAGGTCAGAGTGGTAGGAACTCCAGTAGGTGAAGTTGAAGTGTTTTATGAGCTTGAAGGAACTTGGCTATGGCTGCCCCGTTAGGGTTTCAGGATAAGGGCCTGATTTTTCACTTATTGCAGCTCACAGACATGGCCATTTTGAAAACCCTTTGAGTGGGAGGGAGCTTAGGTGTAGAGCTTCTAAAGCCCTATGGTCTTGGCGGGAATCACACTGCATGGAGAGAGAACGATTGTACAGATGGAACCATGTGTAGATTAGGCAACGACTTCAAATTTATGCAATGCTGGAGCTATAAACCACCAATGTCAGCGTTTGAAGTGCCATAGAGAAGATCTGGAAGCAAGGGAACAAATCTTGAGAAGGAAGCTCAGTGAGATTTGGCTTGTAGAGAGAGATATGAAAGCTCAAAGTGCTGCAGGTCAAGTCTGGCTATGGCAAACAAGAAGGTAAAGTGGAGATGGAGGTGAGAAATAAGCTCATTAGCTGGACTTGAGCTAAGCAATGATGAAGAGGAGCTAGAAGAGCAAAGAAGGGAGCTGAGCCATGCTCACCATGGCTCTGATACCATGTTGAGAAATGTGGATTAGTATGGCTATGGTGGATGGAAGAGAAAGAGAAGATTCATGATTACATTGACTAGAAATAATGACTATCACACAAGTGAATTAGGTTCCAAGATGGAAGTTTGGACTCATAAACACAATCTTGTGTGTAGACAATGATACCGACACTTAAGTGAAAGGACAAAAAGTACTATGACATCGCATTCAAATGATAGGCAAGCACAATGCTTTATAGCTTCAGGATAGGTAGCACTTTCCATCGCTGTGCTTATGGGATTGTGCAAGCCTGCATATCCTTAGTCCAATTGCTCCATACAAAGGGGCTATGTTGGGTGTGATTGCCTAATTCTCAAACATTGGGCAACATCCAGTGTCTCTCAGTAGAGCAGACTACGGAGTCGAAGTAATAGAAGGTCTCGAATAATCATTGTCTCTTGAAGGAGTGGATTGCTGAGGGGATGGTAGCCAACAATCATTGTCTCTTGGGGGAGTGGACTGTAGAACCGTAGCTTGTTGAGGTGGCATTCTTGAAACCCTAGAAGAAGTAGAAGCAACCTCTGTAGTGTATCGCAGTGGTCACGAGGAGGTTGTGGTACTAGTTGATCCTCCTGTGACTCAAAAGGGCTTAGTATGCATTGGATATGTCTTGTTGCCTTGAGCATAAAAATTTGAAAGTCAGTGCATAATAAACTTTATGGCCCAAAAGGGAGAGGTGGCACAACGAGTGTCCGGTGTAGACATATATACTGCGGCGGGGTAGAGAGCAAAGGTCCATGTTGGCAAGTATTGGTGGGGATTTTGATGATGCCGGAAGAGGAGCACCTAGTGGTCTCTCCATTTTCTTGTGGAGAAGTCATAGCATTGAAGTGTCAACCTGTAAAAGGGAGGGTGGATGGGAGAGGAAGAGAAAGGTATCTCTGTCTCTTGGCGATGCAACGGAAATAAAGGGAAAAATCAGTAGATGATACCGAACTCGCAACTTGTCTTTGTCTTCTTTGATGAATAGGGTCTTTAGCTCTTTGAGTGCTTGCGCTTTGATACCATGCCAAAAATAACAGGTATACTCTGATACCATGTCAAAATAAGCGATGGTATAGCGAGAGAGTAGGGTTTGCGGAGAGTAATATAGAGTATGCACGGCAAATACTCAAAGAGAAGAGAAACTCAGAAATGCAAGAAGAACACGGTAGTGATGCACTGAATCATACTATGAGAAGAAAAGTTGATACAACATAACCAAAGCTCAGAAGATAACTACACTGTACTGTCTAAATCAGGTGGCAACACTTGTGGGAATTTGCACAATAAAGGGAGCGAAACACATTCGTGGCAATGGGCTATTGAAGTAATCATTGGAAGGTGAAAGACAATTGTCGAGGCAGCGAACCATAGTTCTTTGATGCCATTGGAGATGTGAAAGATGATCATTAGCTATCGAGGGAGCGGTTGATGGTGGGGAGTGATGTGGACAACAATGTAGGGGAGAGCTAGATGTTGACACTAGGTGGGTAATGATGATGTTAGATGATGGAGGATCAGACGGGTTGCAAAAACGCAGGTCGGAGAAACCGCTATTGCCAAGCAAGGAGAACATCTTCACAGTGAAAAACGTAGGTGAAGATGGAGCTTGAAGGAAAAGGGTGTTGATGCCTAGTAGATGATGGAGATGCCAGGTGAAAGATGCTCCAAATGCAAGGCCTGATGTTAGAACAGGGCGCTTGAAGGAGAAGAGAAAGGGTGAAGGCAACTATGAGCCACGAATTGCAATGTCCTCCTGAAGGGGTGTGAGGGTAGTGGAACGGGCTAGTGAGAGATGTTGAGATAGCAAGCTCAACACATGTGGACATTGATGATGGACCGCCTAGCTAGATGGGTCTGCTCATCTACCCTTAGCACGTCGGTGGTCATTATGATCCTCACATGGCCACTGACTTATCACTTATTATATTTAATTTGTTACACCTACCTACAATTGGCATAGATATAGCACCAGTCGATTAGTGTAGTGTGTTATGTATTGTTTGACTTAGTAGGTTACTTTCCTTTATGTTATATCTTATCTATACTTTGTGTACATTGTATTGTGGATGAAAAAGAGAAAGAAAAAACCAACACGGAAACGTTTTCCTCCATCTCTCTTTTTGTGTTCATGACTGAGTTTTCTCCTGTGTATACAGTGTGTGTTTGATGCAGCAACTCAAGCAAGTCTCTCCACCACACGATTCTTGACATGATATCAGAGTGGCACTACTGAGAGAAGCTGGTTTTGAAGTCTGAAGTAAAGGAGAAAAATCAAGGATTCGAGCAAGCAAGCAATAGGTAAGAAGCTCTCTCATTTTTCCACTCTCTCTTATGGATAGTGCCTGTGGAGGCACTGGAAGCAGGGGGCAGAGTGAAAATCTCAGATTGGTGTGAGATTTGGTGTGCAAGTAGAGTACTATATATTCTGTTAATTATGCTCTTAAGGGCTTTCCCACAGTTTTTTTGGGCATTTGAGGCCATTTCAGGTGCTGTTTTACAACCGCAAGGTTGTAGACAAGAATTTCAGGGTATACTGTGATTTCAGCTGTGTTGGCCGAAAGTGGGTGCACAGGTTGAAGTTTTTGAATCTGTAAATTTTAAGGTGTGCACTTGTTAAAAGATTGCAGAAGACTTGCTTGCTGTTTCATATCATTTTTGGGATAATGGCAGAGAAAAGTGAAAATCCCATTATTGAGAAGCTCGACAAGAACAACTACCCTTTATGGAAGTTTCGTGTGACAAACTTCCTCATTGAAAAGGGCCTTTATGAGTTTGTTTTAGGTGAAGAAAAGAAGCCAGAGCTGAGTATCCCTCCGACTATAGATGAATTAAAGGCACGGACAGCATGTAATGCAAAATACAAAAATGTGATGTATTGGCTATCTGCAGTCATTGATAATACTATACTGGGACATATCAAGAATGCTTAAACTTCACATGTAGCTTGGATAATTTTTGAGAATATGTTTTCAGTAAATACAAAGGCACAAAAGATTCAACTCAAAAGAAAGAGTTGAATACCTTGAAGAAAGAGAAAATGTCTGTCAATGAGTATGCTTTGAAGGTGAGGAGCATTGCAGATGCTTTAGCAATGATTGATGTAATGGCTGATAATGATGATTTGGTTTCATCCACTTTGAGTGGCCTTAATAATGAAAAGGCTTGGAAATCATTTATTACTTTTATATACATACGGAAGCCATTTTCAGATTTTGATGAGTTGGTCTCTCTCATGATTAGCGAAGAGATCATATGTAAGGTGACTCGTCTGAAAGAAATGGTAAATAGGTCCAAGTATCTTACTCAAGTTCAAGAAGGCGACATAGTAGATTCTCTTCGACAGTCCATGGTATGGGACGTGCTGATGATAACCAATACAACATGATAAATCAACAATTTGGTGAAATGCAGGTTTTAGAAGGCTGAGGAAATTTTAGAGACAAGGGGAGCTCTAGAGAAAGAGGTGGATGACAGAACAGAGGTTTTTGAAATTTTGCTATTGTTTGCCATTATTGTGGCAAAACATGTCATATTGCAACCCATTGTTATGCTAAGAAAGGTAATATTCACAGGGATAAATTGGAGCAAGGAAACTATGCATTGTCTTCACGACAGAATGAAGACAAAAATGAGCATCTATTTGATATGTAGCATATGATGAATGTAGTTACAGAAAAGGGGACACATGATGATGTATAGTATGTGAATTCAGATGCATCTAATCATATGACCAGTCATGTTGAATGGTTTGGAGAGATGCAAGACTTACAAAATCTAGGTTATGTCAGATGGATAATGATTCATACCATCCAATTTTACACATTGGAAAGGTTTCCTTATATATGTCAGTAATCACAAAGAATCTAGTGTGTGTTGGCCAAATGGTAGAGCAAGGGTTGCAGGTTCGATTCAATGTAAAATGTTGTTTTTGTAGAAGACTTTAATGATAAGTGCAAGTTGGTCGTAAAAGGAAGTAGAGTTGGTCGCATATTCACTTTAGATACTGGAATTTGTATAATAGATGTTGCTATGTATGCTAAAAGAAAAGAAGTGGTTGCAGATATTGAAATATGGCATAAATATATTGAATATGCAAATGTGCAAAGGCTGAAATTAATGCAGTCCAAAGGATTGGTTACAAGGTTGTCTTCTTTTAGAGTTGTAGAATTTTAAAAAGTATGTGAAGTATGTCAATTTGGTAAGCAGACATGTCAGAGAAGTGAGCAGAAATATACTTCATGTAGTGCATATAGATGTTTGAAAGCCTACATAGAATATATCTCTTGGTGGTAGCAAATACTTTGTCACATTTATTGATGACTGTGTAAGAAAGCTATGGGTATATTTCATGAAGAAAAATAGTGATGTATTTGAGTACTTTAAATCTTTCAAAGTAGCTGTTGAAACAGAAACATGCTTGAAAGTAAAGTGCTTGAGATCAGATGGAGGGGGAGAGTACCTCTCTAACGAGTTCAGTGGCTTTTTGAGGTCCCATGGGATAAAAAAGCAATTTACTTGTAGGCATATCCCATAGCAAAATGGAGTTACAGAAAGAAAAAATAGACATATTGCAGAAGTTGCACAGGCATTGATAGCTGAAAAGAATATGCCAAAATATTTTTGGTCTGAAGGTGTTCATACTGTTGTCTATATTATGAATAGAACTCCCATAGCTGCAGTTCATGGGATGACCCACGAAGAATGCTTTGTTGGGGGTAAAGGCGCCTCTGCCTAGCCGCCCGTGTGTTACTACACTGACAGACCGCCACTGCACACTGCAGGTGGTGAGCACCCGTCATCGTCACTTTCTTCTTTATTCTTTTAATGATAGTTTGAATAAAGGAAGGCCTAGTCACACATTGCGACTGTTGGAGTTCCCATTTGTGTGTCTCTCTCTTCTTGCCCTTGCTCTCTGCCATAGCTCACTTCCAAGCAAGCTTCGATCCTTCTTACCTTTCAACTGGTATCAGAGCTTTGGATTAGAGCTTGATCATGGAGCTTGACCCGGCATTACTTCAGTCTGGATTGAAGACCTAGAGCTTGGAGCTTCAATGCCAGCCATGGCTTGTTCCCCCCGAGATAAGATTTCATCTCTCGTCTCTCCTCGGCCCTCATAGGCTCTTTGCAGGTGTTCCTTAGCTTCATTGGGCACCTTGTATACCCCCATTTTTTCCCTTATCCATAGCATAAGTAGCAGGCCCCGGAGTAAGCTTACGTTTTTTTTGCGCATGTTTCAAAAATTGGCTCAAAAATCCCATTTTTTCTCATATCTCGGGCATCCGGAACCCGATTTAGGCAAGGTAAGAGTCTAACTTGGGGTTTTGGCATGCACGGGACGCGATGCGATGTCAGATCTGCCAAATTCTGATCACAGTATTTTTTGCAATGGATCTGAGTTGATTTACAGCAAGAAAATTTCATGCTTTTAGCTTATGTAATGCTCCCAAGGCTTGGTATTTGATACACCCACTGCAAAAGCAATGTCAGGACGTGTAGTAACCATAGTATACATCAGACTGCCAACAGCTGAAGTATATGGTACTTGGCCGTTTCAGCCTTCTCATCATCAGATGTAGGGCTGTCCTTTGCACTGAGTTTTACATATGGAGGCAATGGAGCCCCAATTGTTTTTCCCCCCTCCATATTGAAACGCTGCAAAACTTTGGAGATATACTCCTGTTGAGATAGATAGAGTAAACCTTTAGATCTATCTTTGAGTATTCGCATGCCAAGAATGTGATTTGCATCACCTAGATCCTTCATGTCAAAGCTGCCATGAAGACTTTGCTTCAATGAATCCAGGGCATGAGTATCCCTGCCAGCAATCAGCATGTCATCAACATACAAAACCAAGATAATCAGGCTGCCATCTGCTGCCTTCTTGGTGTACAAGCAGTGGTCCACTTGATTTCTATGACTTGGGACTGCATTAATGTATCAAACTTATGATACCATTCTCTTGGTGCTTGTTGCAGCCCATACAAACTCCTTTTGAGTTTACATACCATTTATTCTTTCCCTTGTTCAACAAACCCTTCAGGCTGCTTCATATATATGTCTTCATGCAGATCACCATGTGAAAACGCAGTCTTTACATCCATTTGTATGAGCTCCATATCCTCAACTGCAACCAAGCCCAAAATGGTTCTCAATGTAGTCATCTTGACTACAAGAGAGAAAATCTCATCAAAGTCAATTCCATGCTCTTGCTTGTACCCCTTTGCAACCACTCTTGCTTTGTACTTTGGTGAGGAACCAGAAGTGACCTTCATTTTGTAAACCCATTTGCATGGAAGAGTTTTCTGCCCTTTAGGCAACTGCACCAAGTCCCAAGCGCCATTTTTATCAAGAGATTCCATTTCTGACAGCATGGCTTTATACCATTTGTTGCTGTCCTGTCTGTCCATTGCTTCCTTGAAGCAAGACGGTTCACCACAGTCTGCCAACATGACGTACTCAGCCACATTAATTGCGCCAGGAACAAATCTATCAGGTTGTCTAGTAGTCCTAGACGATCTAGACGATCTCCTAACCCAATGGTCATTGTTTGTTGGCTGTTCCTGCAAATTTCCATTTTCAGCATGCTGTCTTGGCATTTCAGCCTGCAAATCAGCATTAACAGCTTGCTGTCCTGGCAGTTCCTGCGCATGTAATGGCTTATTTTCATGGGCAATATCTGGCTGATCATTTCCTGCATTTACAGGTTCATTTACAATAGGTGTTTGCTGCTGTACAGCGGACACATTTTGCTGTCCAAAAGGTATTTCTTCTCGAAATACAACCCTACGGACCTCCTCAGTCTTTTCGGGTTGTTTGTGCATGCGATCTTTCTGGAAGATAACGTCATTACTGCGTACTATTTTCCTTTTCTCGGGATTCCACAATTTATACCCCATTTCACCCTCATCACCATATCCTAGGAAAATGCATTTACAGGACTTTGGCTCAAGTTTGTTGCGTTTTTCTTTACGAATGTGCACAAAAGCCTCGCAGCCAAACACTTTTAGATGAGCATATGAAGGTGGCTTGCCCGACCACGACCTGTTTGGTGACCAATTAATCAAGTGAACGACTGTCATAACAACCTCTGCCCAAAAACCATGGGGTAATGCAACATGAGACAGCATCGTACGGACCTTATCCTGTATGGTCCGATTCATACGCTCTGCAACTCCATTTTGGGGTGGATTATGAGGGGTAGTGAGCTCCCTCTTTATCTCTTTGCTGTCACAAAATGCCTGAAAGGCTTTGGACGCATATTCCCCACCATTGTCAGAGCGAAGACACTTAAGTGTCTTATCTGTCAGATTTTCAGCCAACGCCAAGAATTTTTTAAACTTGTCAAGCACTTCATCCTTGCTACGAATAGGGTAAACCCATACTTTCCGTGTAGCATCATCGACAAAGGTGACAAAATATTTCTTTCCCCCTAAAGATAATCCTGGCATTTGACATATATCCGAATGTACTAACTCTAGAGGAGAAGATTTCAAAGAAAGAGACTTTTGTGAGAAGTCTATGCATGTTTGCCACAAATACAATGATCACAGTGCTCAAAATCAGCATAACGAAGACAAGACAAGTAACCCAAACGAGAAAGCACTTTCATTCCCGTTTGACTCATATGTCCCAACTGGCCATGCCACAAAGAAACACTTGGCTGCTCGGTCACAGCAACAACATGGTCACGCACACTAGATAAATGAAGTGGATACAACGTATCACTCTTGCAACTCTGGCAATAACCCTAGATCCCTTACAGATCTTCCATTTTCCATCACCAAAGGTAGTATGAAAACCATTATCATCTAGCTGTCCTGTGCTGATCAAGCTCTTCTTGAGCTGAGGTACATGCTGTACATGCTGAAGTGTAAAGACAGAGCCATGCTGAAACTGTAACTGCACATTGCCAATACCTGCAATCTCTCATGCATAGTTGTCCCCAAGATGGACAACACCATGTCGACCCCCTGTATATGTGGAAAACCACTCACGATGAGGGGTGACATGAAAGGGAGCACTTGAATCAAGAATCCAGGTATGCATGTCATCATCTGTATCTGCAAGTAATGTGCATCAAAATGTGAAGAGACAAAGAGTACATCACTCCCACCGTCACTGTCATGAGTGACTACATTCACCTCTTCAATTTGTACACTGCTTTTCTTAGGCTGACTGTCCTTTTTCTCTTCCTTGCAATCATTTGTTTTCTTGCCTTTTCCTTTCTCTTTCTTCCATTTGTAGGAGTCATGTTTAAAGTGACCCTTCTTGCCACAATAGTGGCATTCAACATCTTTGCCACGTGATTTGCTGCGTCCCTTGCCATCATATTTGCCCTTTTGCTGTGATCTGCCCCTAGTATGCAAAGCACTGGAAGACTTACTGGATGCATTGTTCTGCCGATTCATCTCTTCCATAAGTAGAGCACTCTCTATATCAGCATACAAAAGGATCACATTAGAATTGCTCATAGCAGTCCTGAATGTATCCCGACTCTCTGGTAGAGTGCAAAGCAAGAAAGTGGCCTTAAATTCCTCATCAATCATGAACTTCAAGGCAACCAGCTGGCTGAAAATGGAGTTAAACTCACTCAAGTGAGTAGACATTGCTGTACCTTCTTTCATACGCAAATCCATAAGCTTTTTCAGCCAATACACTTTACTTGCAGGGCTCTTTTGTGCATACAGTTCTTCCAATCTAGTCTATATAGCATATGCAAAATCCAAACCTTCAATGTTGAAGAGCAAGGTATCAGAAATCGATAGCTCTATGGTTGAGGGTGCAAGCTCATTCAACTCATCCCAATCGTCCAGATCCATGTCCGCAGGCTTTGCCCCTTTAGTTTTGATCGGCTTTGCCTGCTTCTTTTGTAACAGGATATTGTAGCACTGTTTTTGCCACAGTGCAAAATTATTTGTGCCTTCAAGCTTCTTTATATGCATCAAATTACTGTTGTCATTGCTGCCAGCCATGGTTTTCAGCTCAAAAGTGAGCACAAAACTAGTAAATGTAGACCCAAATTGTCACCCAAGTGACCAAGGTACAAACAAGTACCAATCAGCAATAAATGACCACGCAGAAGTACAGATTTCAGATCTGTAATTCAGTTTTCAGAAGTATCAAACCAAGTGCTATAGCATTATCCAAATGATTACAGCTGTTCCAAAGGGCATGTGCATCACATTACATGAGAAATCTCAAAATTTCAGCTGCAATTTCTGTTGTACGTGTACCCACGGGCATAAAATTTGACATGAATGGTCAAAAGCCCCAAAGTTTTGTGCTCAAAAGCGTCAAACACACATCTGCATTTCCTCTGTCATGCATAGGGTTGTTCGATTTTGCCAAAATGAAGCAATTTCAGCAAAACCCCCAAATTTCACCAAGTGTTGATGTCTAAATTGTGTGGAATTCAACCTGCATGTACATAAAATGACCAAATTCTGCACAAATTTTGCCCAAATTGCAAAAGCCCCAAATTGCACGGGGTCCAATGTGCCTCAATGTGGAGAAATTGGGTTAATTTCAGCCCAATTTGTGCATGTACATGAAAATCCCCAAATGTCGGGGACAAAATGTCACAAATTCCTGCAATTTCTGAGACAAATTTGCTTGTCATGCATCAAATTTCCCAAATCTGGGAAAAGCTCCAAATTTCTGGGCTAAATGTTGAGAAATTTCACTCAGATGAGCAAAATTTCAACAATTTTGGCGAAATCCTCAATTCAAATGCGCACAATGTCTACAATTCCGACGTAGATGCCTCAAATTTTCACGAACAGTGCTCAGTCATGCAAAGCCCCAACTTTCTGGGCCAAAATTGCACAAATTTGATGTTTTATGCTTGCACGCGCGAACCGTGGTTAGGGGAAGGAGTTTGAGAAAAAGATTTTTTTTGAGAAAAAAAAATATTTCGAATGACACGTCCGTTGACCCGTCAGGGCCTCCTCGTCGCGCGCTTGTCGGACCTATTCTTGCCCGCTGGCGTCGTGCGTCCCGTCAGGCCCGTCCTTGCCCGCTGCTGGTTCCGTCACGCATTGACTGCTGCCCACTACCTGTTACGCCACGCTACGATATTGTAGACTTGCTCGACTGGTTGTCGCCAGTCACTCCATGCTGGGGCCACACGGCTATAGTTCCCGCCGCTCCACGCTGGGGGCCAAGTGCACACTCTCCACGGCCTGTCCGTTTTCTGCAGCACGACTGCCTCAGCCTGGTTGACGATCGTGCTCAGCACGCTCAGCACCTTACGCTCTGATACCAGTTTGAAGGAATCGATTAGGCAAGGAGATAGAGGTAGACAGACCTTATCCTCAGTGAGAGAGACAGAGAGAGTGCGAGTAAGCAGAGTAGAGAGTGAACACGTTTTTTGGTACAATGACGAGTGTACCACTTTAGGTTTTAGATATATATATGTATGAAAGTACAATGTGCTAAGGGTGTGTTCACACCTGTGCACATATAAAAGGCACGATGGCCCTTTATTCCCAATAGATCAGGCATTGCATTTCCTTCTTCCCCATGTGAATGTGTATCGTGAGAGGCATCATTACTGCTTGATTGCATCCCATTGTATAAAGACATCTTGCTGTAATTTCTCAATTCAGCACAAAGATCAACACTAGCACAAAGCTTTGGCTTACAAACAGGTGCCTCGGGCCCACCAAATCAAGAGATTTGATGTATCCCGGCAATGGAACCTTGAAACTAGCCTTCCTCCTTGGAATGGGTGGTGATAACCTGATTTAAGAGTTAATTACAGCAATAAATAAATGCACATAAAATGAAATACACACTTTACCATAACATTCTTGGACAGTAGACTCCATGTTGGCCCCAAAACTGGCGCCCCTTGTGGTATTTCTTTAGCTTTCATTCAATTGGAAGGAGTACAATTTGAGATTCTTCAATCTCCTCCTGCTAACCAATTGCTCTTGCTGTCATAAATGACCAGCAAGCCTTTTGGGTCATTTGCCCCTTGATTCACCCAGGACTTCTTCTCCAATTTGACCCTTGGCTGGCAAAATATTGCCCCAAATCAATTTGGGATGGGCCGGCTCCTGAAATCCCTTGATAATCTTCAATTATCAGCTGTTGATTTCAGTCCCTTGAGCCTTCAATCTCTGGCATAGATCCCAAGGTGGCTGCTAAGCCCTAATTTCTGCTGTAAATTAGGGTTTACTATAGAAATGACAGATCAGCCCACCAAAAATGGCTGAAATTTCCTCCAAATGGCTAAGAATTGCTGAGAATGACTGAGCATAGGTTGAAGGAGATAAGAGAATGCTGTAGAGAGAGAAAATTCTGAGATTTGTTGCGAAGAATTGATCAAAATCAGCTGCTGCCCTGCTGTACCAGCCCCAAACGGATGCACCAACAACAATAGGAGCATCAGAGACTGTGATCTTCCGGAGAAAGTGCATCAGCAGCAATTGCCAGCTTCCCAAGGTTAAGAATATGCAATCTCCATCACCAAAATGGTCTCCAATGGCTGGGAAATGGCCCCAAAAGTTAGAAGCAACAGTCCAACACCTCTTTCCCAACAGCTCCAAAATGAAAAAACGAGATTTCCCTCTCCCTTCAACCCCATTTAGCCTTTCCCCCACTTGCATGGGAAAGTTTTGCCAAGTGGTAACTTTTTTAAATCCATTTTAGCAATTTCCAGCCATTTAATTAATTTTCAGAATTAATTAATTCTGAAAATTAATTCAGTCCTTAATCCATGCCTAGAAAATTGATCTTGCCCATCCAAAAATTAATTGGCTAGTCCATTTGCAACCCAAAGTAGTCTCATGCATTAATTGACCCTTGGACAAGCATTAATCCATTAATTAATGCCTAGTCCCTAGTGTCACCACTGACACTTAATGGCCAATTAATGGTCCTAGGGGCAAACTGACACCAAAATTCACCTAGAATCTAACAAGTGTAACTTGTTACAACTTTTTGCCTTTGACACCCATCTTTTTCACAGGGTCCTTCGGCCTTCAACTGTGAAAAAGTAGCTTGCACCTCACATGTGTATCTTTTAATTGCACATTTGATTAATCCTTTTAATCAAATGTCAATTAAACATGAGCAAAGCATCAAATTTTCACGTCCTCGTGGCATGGATACATCAGTGGCATGTTTTTTTTATCATGACCACATTCAATTTCATGCAGTGAGATTAGAGTATTTTAAATTAATGTGCAAGAAGATTGTTGAGTATGGCCCTTCATATATAGCTCCATCATCAGAGACCTTACATACCACTTTGCTTGACAAGGAAAAGTGCCTTGTTGAGCAAGCAGTAATGACTAGAAAGTGTCAATGGGCTAAAAATGGAGTTTTGTTGATTGCTGATGGTTGGAGTGATACACCCAAGCGATCCATTCATGGTATGGTTGTTTATTCTCGTGGGGAAATGTATCTCATATCTTCACATGATGCATCGGGGATAGAAAAGTTAGCAGATATATTTGCAGTAGAGTGGATTATATGTATTGAGCTTATTGGCCCGGAGCATGTTGTGGAATTTGTTGCAGATGGAGAGCTCGCAAATAGGACAGTACGTGCTATTATCCAAGGATATTATCCTCATATCAAAGTTTCATATTGTATGGCTCATTGCTTGAATAACCTACTAAAGGATATTGATAATGTGCCATGGATTGCACCTGTTATAGAGCAAGGAGCTCAAATGGTTAGCTTTGTTTTGAATCACTAGTTTCTTTTCCATCAGTTCTCTTTGCTGTCGAAGAAGACACTTTTAAAATACTCTGATACCACATTTGCCTTAACTTCTTGATGCTAGGCAGATTAAGAGAATGTTGTGGTGCCTTGAGGTAATTATTGCTTAGTGATGAGTTTACCTCATTAACATTGGCAGATACTCCTACGGGTATCTTATGCTTGGAGAAAGCAAATAACTCCACTTTTTGGGTTAATGTAAAGCAGATAGATGCTATGGTATCACCTATTGTGCATTTATTGAGGGTTATGGATGCTATTCAACCTTGCATTGGCAAGGTATATTAGGCTATGGATAGGCTGAATGAAAAGCTGCAGGAGCTGGCACCAAATGATGAGGCATATGAGGAGATACACCATTTAGTTGTAATGAGGTGGACTCCTATAGCTCACCCATCCATGTAGTTGCATTTGTTGTGGATCCTGAGTTCCAAGGCAAGGTTTAGGGGAATGGCACTAAGGTTATGGATGCATGGAGACTTATATTGTCTCGTAGTGCTTGATCATGTCACTAGATGAAAGATCAGAGACCAAAATTTATGTTATAGGACCTTTCGGGGTTGTTTTGGTTGTGGGGATACACAGAAGGATCGTTGTAAGATTGGGGCAACTTTGTGGTGGGAGGACTATGGTTTGGATGGTCCTGAGTTGCAGCAACTAGCCGCCCATATTTTGAGTCAGTCAGTTAGCTCCTCTTATTTGGAGAAATTGTGGAGTACATACACTCACATTGCTTCAAAGAAGAAGAATTGTCTTGGTGTGGAGAGGGCAAACGATCTAATATTTGTTAGTGCTAATTTTAGGATGTTATATAATCGTATGACAACAAAGCCTGATCCATTCACAGAGTGGGAGATGCAGCAAGAGGAGGAGACACATGCTAATGTTGAGGGAGATACAACAGTTCATGGTATACATGATGATGAGACTGATACTTTAGGAGTAGCTAGAGTAGCCTCAGATCATGATGATGATCTTTAATTTAGTTTGCTTATCATGAGTCTCATGATATATGACACATGCACATTGTATATGATATTATGATCATTGATAACAATGTGACACTTGGGCCGTTGTGCCATGCCGACATTATATTTGTACTTGCAGTCTTGCAATTGCCCTTTGGGCTATTTTGGCATGCCGCATTTTACTTCAGCCTAGAGATTAGTCTTCATATTTGTAGTCTTTTTTGGAGCAATGAGTATGTTCTTTCAAAGATTAGACTTTATATTTGTAGTCTTTTAAGTTTTTTGGCAATGAAACCATGGGCATGTTCTTTCAGCTTAGACTTTAAAGTTTAGTTCTTTGTTCATTGTTTTATGGCATATGTATTATGCATTTTATAATTGAATAGCTTAACTCTTGAGCCTTGTAAGTTGTAATTCAATTTCTAATGAGTAGTTTTAGAATGATGCATGATATCTTTAAAGTTAAAACTTAAAATGATTTGTCCTTGTGGATTATATACGTTGATTTTAACACTCCACATGGATTATGAGTGAAATATTAATTTTTTTTCATAAAATTTAATTTTTTGAATGTCGTTTCCGTTCCCACGTTCTCATTTCCTAGGTTTGACATCCCCGTCACTGTCCCCATCCCCGTTCCCCATTTCCGTTCCCCGTTTTATGTTTTTATGTTGAAGTAGACTTCTTGCAGTTAGGATGACCATCATAGTTTGCATTCGTGAAGCCAACAATAGATGACTTCTGCTTCCCAAAGTAGATATACAAGTCCTTTGTGCCCTTAAGGTATCTCATGATACCCTTCACTGCTTTCCAATGCTTTTTGCTGGGATGTGCAATGTATCTGCTAACCACTCCCACCGCAAATGCAATGTCAGGATGTGTAGCAACCATAGCATACATCAAGCTACCAACAATTGAAGCATAAGAAATATTGGCCATCTCAGCCTTTTCATTATCAGATGTAGGGCTATCATCTGCACTAAGATTCACATATGGAGGCAATGGTACACCAATGGCTTTTCTCCCCCCTCCCCCCCTCCATATTGAAATGCTGCAAAACCTTGGTAACATACTCTTGTTGTGATAGATAGAGGAGACCCTGTGATCTATCCCCGAGTATACGCATGCCAAGAATATGATTGGCCTCACCAAGAATTTTCATATCAAAGCTACCGTGTAGGCTTTGTTTCAAGGAGTCCAAAGCATGAACATCCCTGCTTGCAATCAGCATGTCATCCACATACAAGACTAAGAGAATAAGGCTGCCATTTGTTGCCTTCTTGGTGTATAAGCAGTGATCAACTTGAGATCTATGGAATCCTTGAGATTGCATAAATGTATCAAATTTATTGTTGGGAATAAAGGCCCTCGTGCCTTTTAATGTGCTCGGGTGTGAACACACCCTTAGCACTTGTACTTACACATATATATCTAACTAAAAATCTAAAGAGGTACACTTGTCATGGTACCCACAAATCGTGCACACTCTCTACTTTGCTCTCTCTTAATCTCTTTGTCTCTCTATGCGTAACGAAGACTGACTGTCTTGATCTTCGTGCCTCCTAGACTCTACAAACTAGTATCAGAGCTACGGTTCAGGCACTCGCACTTCTCGGAGTTTGTACAGGTCAACAGGTCACGTTTTTTGTCAGGCGACAGTTCCAAGGTGCAGGCGTAGGGTAAAAACATTATTTCTAGACAGACAACAATGTTTTTTTGACCTGGCAAGTAGGCGTGAACCAGGCGACAATTTTTAGGCACGTGATAGGAGCGACCTAGTTGGTGACTGGGCTATCTACAAACCGACGGCAGACGGCAGTCGGTTGCAGCAGACGGCAGACGGCAGACGGGGCTATCTACGAATGACCAGACGGTAGTTGGTTGTAGCAATTGACGAACGACGGGTTCTTCTGCGCGACGGACTGCGGATCTTCCGTGTGATGGGCGTCTGGCTAAGGTCATTGGCCTATTTTTTGATTTACTTTTTTTTTTTACCCCTTTTGCTGGGTGTTCACACCTACAAGCACAGAGTGCAAATCTGTGTCTTGAAATTTGGGCGTTTTTCCAAATTTGTGCCCGACACACATTACAGTGTTCTCTGGACCAAAAATTGCAGACATTGAATGCGCAAGCCTCAGAAATTTTTTGGGGATTCTCAAATGCAAGTGAGATTTTTTTCTTGGATGAGTCAATTTCATTGAAATTTATGCAATCTTGGCCCGAAAATTTGGGGCTTTTCTTGGATTTGGGGATTGTGATGCAGGACAAGACAATTGGTCTCAGAAATTGCAGGAATTTTGTGACATCTTGCCTCCGACATTTGGGGCTTTTCATGTACATGCACAAATTGCACTGAAATTTACCCAATTTCTCGACATTGATGCACATTGGACCCTGTGCAATTTGGGGTTTTTGCAGTTTGGGCAAAATTTGTGCACCATTTGGTCATTTTATGTACATGCAGGTTCAACACTTGAAAAAATCTGGGGGTTTTGCTGAAATTGCTCTATTTTGGCAAAATTGGCTTGTCCTATGCATGACAGAGAAAATGCAGATGTGTGGTTGATGCTTTGAGCACAAAAAATTTGGGGCTTTTGACCGTGCATGTCAAATTTTATGGCCGTGGGTACATGCACAACAAAAATTGCAGCTAAAGTTTGGGATTTCTCATGTAATGTGATGCATATGCCCTTGGAACAGCTGTAATCAATTGTGGAATGCTATAGCACATGGTTTGGTGCTTCTGAAAATTTAATTACAGATCTGAAATCTCTGCTTCTACTCGGACATTTATTGCTGGTTGGTACTTGTTTGTACCTTGGTCATTTGTGTGACAGTTTGGGCGTGCATTTGCTGCATTTTTTGGTCACATTTTGGGCTGACAATCATGGCTGGCAGCAATGACAGCAGTAATCTCATGCACATAAAGAAGCTTGAAGGAGCACATAACTTTGCAGTTTGGTAAAAACAGTGCTACAATATCCTGTTGCAAAAGAAGCAGGCAAAGCTGATTAAAACCAAAGGGGCAAAGCCTTCAAACATGGAACATGAAGATTGGGATGAGTTAAATGAGCTTGTACGCTCAACCATGATTTCTGATGCCTTGCTGTTTAACATTGAAGGTTTGGATTCTGCATATGCTATATGGACTCGTTTGGAAGAACTGTATGCACAGAAGAGTGCTGCAAGCAAAGTGTATTGGTGGAAAAAGCTTATGGATTTGCGTATGAATGAGGGTACATCAATGTTTACTCACTTGAGTGAGTTTAACTCCATTTTCAGCCAGCTGGTTGCCTTGAAGTTCATGATTGATGAAGAATTTAAGGCTACGTTCTTGCTTTGCACTCTTCTAGAGAGTTGGGATACATTCAAGACTGCTATGAGCAATTTTAATGCGATTCTTTTGTATGCTGATGTAGAGAGTGCTCCACTCACGGAATAAATGAATCGACAGAACAATGCATCCAGTAAGTCTTCCAGTGCTTTGCATACTAAGGGCAGATCATAGTAGAAAGGCAAATCTGATAGCAAGGGACGCATTAAATCACGTGGCAAAGATGTTGAATGCCACCATTGTGGTAAGAAGGGTCACTTTAAACGTGATTGCTACAAATGGAAGAAAGAGAAAGGAAAGAGCAAGAAGACAGATGATAGCAAGGAAGAGAGGAAAGAGGGTCAATCCAAGAAGAGCAGTGTCAAAATTGAAGAGGTGAATGTAGTCACTCATGACAGTGACAGTGGGAATGACATCCTTTTGGTCTCTTTACACTTTGGTGCACATGCTTTACTTGCAGATACAGATGATGACATGCATACGTGGATTCTTGATTCAGGCGCTTCATTTCATGTCACCCCTCATCGTGAGTGGTTTTTTACCTATACAGGGGGTCGACATGGTGTTGTCCATCTTGGGGACAACTATGCATGTGACATTGCAAGTATTGACAGTGTGTAGTTGCAGTTTCAACATGGCTCTGTCTTCACATTTCAGTATGTATGGCATGTACCTCAGCTCAAGAAGAGCTTGATTAGCACAGGGCAGCTAGATGATGATGGTTTTCATACTACCTTTGGTGATGGAAAATGAAAGATCTGTAAGGGATCTAGAGTGATTGCCAAAGGTTGTAAAAGTGATACTTTTTATCCTCTCCATGTATCTAGTGTGAGTGATCATATTGTTGTTGTGACCGAGCAGCCAAGTGTTTCTTTGTGGCATGGCCGGTTGGGACACATGAGTCAAACAAGAATGAAAGTGCTCTCTCCTTTGGGTTTCTTGCCTTGTCTTCGTTATGCTGATTTTGAGCATTGTGATCATTGTATTTATCGTAAACATGCACAGACATTTCATAAAAAGTCTCTTTCGTTGAAATCTTCTCCTCTAGAATTAGTACATTCAGATGTATGTCAAATACCAGGATTATCTTTAGGGGAAAAGAAATATTTTGTCACCTTTGTCGATGATGCTACACGGAAGGTATGGATTTATTCTATTCGTAGCAAGGACGAAGTGCTTGACAAGTTTAAAAAATTCTTGGCATTGGTTGAAAATCAAACTGATAAGACACTCAAGTGTCTTCGCTTTGACAATGGTGGGGAATATGTGTTGAAGGCCTTTTAGGCATTTTGTGACAACAAAGAGATAAAGAGGGATCTTACTGCCCCTCATAATCCACCCCAAAATGGAGTTGCAGAGCGTATGAATCAGACCATATAGGATAAGGTCCGTACGATGCTGTCTCATATTGCATTACCCCATGGTTTGTGGGCAGAGGCTGTTATGATAGCCGTACACTTGATTAATCGGTCACCAAATAGGTCTTGGGGGGGGAGGGGGAGTTCCCCAAGAAGCGTGGTCGGGCAAGCCACCTTCATATGCTCACCTCAAAGTGTTTGGCTGCGAGGCTTTTGTGCACATTCCTAAAGAAAAACGCAACAAACTTGAGCCGAAGTCCTGTAAATGCATTTTCCTAGGATATGGTGATGAGGGTGAAATGGGGTATAGATTATGGGATCCCGAGAAAAGGAAAGTAGTATGCAGCAATGATGTTATCTTTCGGGAAGATCGCATGCTTAAACAACCTAAAAAGACTGAGGAGGTCCATAGGGTTGTATTTTGGGAAGAAATACCTTTTGGATAGCAAAATGTGCCCGCTGTACAGCAGCACATACCTGCTGTAAATGGACCTGTACATGCAGAAAATCATGTTGGAAATGATAAGCTAGCTATTGCCCATGATAGTGAGCCACTACATGTGTAGAAACATCCAGGACAGCAAGCCGTTAATACTGATTTGCAGGTTGAAATGCTAGGATAAGATGCTGAAAATGAAAATTTGTAAGAACAACCAACAAACAATGATCATTGGGTTAGGAGATTGTCTAGGGCTACTAGACAACCTGATAGATTTGTTCCTGATGCAAACAATGTGGCTGATTATGTCATGTTGACAGACTATGGTGAACCGTCTTGCTTCAAGGAAGCAATGGACAGATAGGACAGCAAGAAATGGCAGAAAGGCATGTTATCAGAGATGGAATCTCTTGAGAAAAATGACACTTGGGACTTGGTGCGGTTACCTCAAGGACAAAAGACCCTTCCATGCAAATGGGTTTACAAGATGAAGGTCACTTCTAGTTCCTTGTCAAAGTACAAAGCAAGATTGGTTGCAAAGGGGTACAAGCAGGAACATGGAGTTGGCTTTGATGAGATTTTCTCTCCTATAGTCAAGATGACTACATTGAGAACCATTTTGGGCTTGGTTGCAACTGAAGATATGGAGGTCATATAGATGAATATAAAGACTGCATTCTTACATGGTGATCTGTATGAAGACATATATATGCAACAGCCTGAAGGGTTTGTGGAAAAAGGAAAAGAGAAGATGGTATGTAAACTCAAAAAGAGTTTGTATGAGTTGAAACAAGCACCAAGAGAATGGTATCATAAGTTTGATACATTCATGCAGTCTCAAGGTTTCCATAGAAGTCAAGTGGATCAGTGCTTATACACTAAGAAGGCGGCTTGATTATCTTGATTCTGTATGCTGATGACATGTTGATTGCTGGCAGGGATACTCATGCCTTGGACTCACTAAAGCAAAATCTTCATGACAGCTTTGACATGAAGGATCTTGGTGATGCAAATCACATTCTTGTCATGCGAATACTCAAAGATAGATCAAAAGGATTGCTCTATTTATCTGAACAGGAGTATATCTCCAAGGTTTTGTAGTGTTTCAATATGGAGGGGGGAAAAACAATTGGGATTCCATTGCCTCTATATGTGAAACTCAGTGCAGAAGACAACCCTACATCTGATGTTGAGAAGGTTGAAATGGCCAAGATACCACATGCTTCAGCTTTTGGCAGTTTGATGTATACTATGGTTGCTACACGTCCTGACATTGCCTTTGCAGTGGGAGTGGTTAGCAGATATATAGCAAACCCTAGGAAAAAGCATTGGGAAGCAGTAAAAGGTATTATGAGATACCTCAAAGGCATAAAGGAGTTATGCATGTGCTTTGGAAAGCGGAAGGCATCTGTTGTTGGCTTTATGGATGCAGACTATGCTGGTCATGCGGATTGCAGAAAGTCCACTTCTGGGTATGTGTTTACTTTCATAGGAGGAGTAGTCTCTTGGATCTCCAGACTACATAAGTGTGTTGCATTGTCTACTACAAAGGCAGAGTATGTGGCGCCACTGAGGCATGCAAGGAGGCTTTATGACTTTTACGTTTGGTGGAAGAGCTTGGCATCATAGAGTTACCTGTTCTCCATTGTGATAGTCAGAGTGCTATCATGTTAGCACGGAATCCTGTTTTTCATGCAAAGACGAAGCACATACATGTAAAGTATCACTTCATTACAGATGTACTTGACAACAAGAGCATTGAGCTTGTCAAAGTGCATACAGATGATAATCCTATAGATCTTCTCACAAAGAGTCTTCTAGCAGAGCGGTTTGCTCATTGTCGACAGATGATGGGAGTTGGATAGAATGTATGTATTTCAGCTTTGTATATACCTAGACTTAGCTGATTCTTTTCTCCTCTTAAGGCACATTGCCTTTAGGTGGGACGTTGTTGGGAATAAAGGCCTTGGTGACTTTTAATGTGCTCGCGTGTGAGCACTTGTACTTAAACATATATATCTATCTAAAAACCTAAAGAGGTACACTCGTCATTGTATCCATAAATCGTGCACACCCTCTACTCTGCTCTCTCTCTCTTTCTCTGGTTCTCTGTGCGTAACAAACACCGATTGTCTCGATCTTCGTGCCTCTCGGACTTCACATTATGATATCATTCTCGTGGTGCTTGTTTCACCCTGTACAAATTCTTGTATATACCATGTATTCTTTTCCGTATGCAACAAAACCCTTGGGCTATTGTATATAGATTTTCTCATGTAGATCACCATGTAAGAAAGCTATTTTTACATTCATCTATATGAGTTCCATATCTTTAGATGCATATAGATTTCCTCATTTTGACTAAAGGAGAAAAAAGTTCATCAAAATCAATTCCATGTTCTTGCTTGTATCATTCAGCAACCAATCGTGCCTTGTACCTTGGCAAATAACTAGAAGCGACTTTCATTTTGTAAACCCATTTGCATGGTAGCACTTTCTGCTCTTTAGACAAATGCACCGAATCCCAAGTGCCATTTTTCATGAGAGATTCTATCTTTGACAGCATAGCCTTATGCCATTTCTTGCTATCTTTTTTGTCCATTTCTTCCTTGAAGCATAACAACTTACCACAATCTATCAACATGACATAATCAGCCACATAATTGACACTAGGAGCAAACCTATCTGGTTGTCTTTGCATTCTGGTTGACCTAAGGACCCAATGATCAAGATTTGCTGGCTGTTTAGTCTACAAATCTACATTAATAGCTTGCTGTTTTGCAAGTTCAGCATGTTGCACAATTGGTTCTTGTTGTTCCAAAAGCATCTGTTCTTGTTGATACTATGATATATCACGTGCAATATCTTGCTGATAATTTTCAACATCATTTCTTGCATTTTGAGGGCCATTTATAGCAAGTAGCTGTCTTATTGGTACATTCTTCCAGAATATAAACCTTTTGACTTCTTGGGTCTTTTCAGGTTGTTTGTGCATGTGATCTTCTCGGAAGATAGCGTCATTGTTGCGTATAAGTTTCATTTTTTTGGGATCTCATAACCTATACCCCATTGCACCCTCATCACCACATCTTAGGAAAATACATTTATAGAACTTTGGATCAAGTTTGTTGCATTTTCCCTTGCGAATGTGCACAAATGCCTTGCAGCCAAACACTCTCAAGTGAGCATACGAGGTGGCTTGCTCGACTGTTTTTGAGGGGACCCCTCTCCCGCCCTAAAGACCTATTTGATGATCGATTTATCAAGTGTATGGCTGTCATAACAAGATTTGCCCAAAATCCATGATATAAAGCAGCACGTGATAGCATTGTATGGACCCTATCTTGAATGGTCTTGTTTGTACGCTCTGCAACACCATTTTGGGCTGGATTGTGAGGGGTGGTGAGCTTCCTTTTAATCCCTTTGCTGTCACTAAAGTCCTAAAAGGCTTTGGACGCATATTCCTTGCTATTGTTAGAGCGAAGATACTATGTCTTACTGGTTTGATTTTTAGCAAGTGTCAAGAATTTTATAAATTTATTCAAGGCCTCGTCTTTACAATAGATTGGATAAACCCATACTTTGTATGTGGCATCATCAATAAAAGTAATGATATACTTCTTTCCCCTTAGAGATAACCTTGGCATTTGACATATATCTGAATGTAGGGTGAAGACTTTAGGGAGATAGATTTTTTATGTGAACATGCACCACCATTGTAGTCAGAAAACCACTCATGATGTGGTGTAACATGAAAAGACACACTTGAATCAAGTATCCAAGTGTGTATGTCATCATCAGAATTTGCAATCAATGCATATGCACTCAAAGAAGAAGCGAGAATTACATCATCGTCGTCATCATTCTCAGGAGTGACTACATTTATTGACTCTATTTTCACATTGCTTTTCTTTGCAAGTTGGTTGCCCTTTTTCTCAGCCTTGTTGTCTTCAACATCCACGAGACTTGCTGTATGCTCTATTTTCAGAATTGCTCTTTTGCTGAAATCTACCCCTAGTATGCAATGCATTAGAAGACTTGTTTGCTAAATTATTTTGCATGTTGAGTTCTTCCATCAGCAAAGAACATAACAGTTGAGCATTTGAGTTACTCAAAGCTGTCTTGAAAGTATCCCAACTTTTAGGCAAAGTACATAGCAAGAAAGTAGCCTTGAACTCTTTACCAATGTGGAAATGCAAAGCAATCAGTTGACTGAAAATTGAGTTGAACTCATTCAAATGTACATACATGACTGTACCTTCATGCAAAGTTCCATCAACTTTTTCAGCTAATAATCCTTGCTAGTTGCACTTTTCTGAGCATACAGTTCCTAAAGTCTTTGCCACATTTCAGATGCAGAGTTCAGCTTCTCAATGTTAAAGAGCAAGTTGTCTGACATTGAAAGCTCTATGGTAGAGCGTGCAAGCTCATGCAAATCATCCTACTCTTCTTGTTCCATAAATGTTGGTCTTATTCCCTTCGCTTTGCACCTAGACATTGTAGCACTATTTTTATGATATTTCAAAATTGTGTGCACCCTCAACCTTCTTGATGTGCAAAAGGTTGGTGCTGTCACTATTTCCAGCCATAATTTGCAGTACTAAATTGACTCAAATGTCAGCAAATGCAAGTCCAAATGTCACACAAATGACCACATTACGCTGAAGTACCAGCTAGCAGTGAAAATCAAGAAATTGCAGAAATTTCAGAGCTGCAAATTGATTTCCAAAATTAGAGAATGTATGCTATTGCACTCCACAATCAATTATAGCCATATTTATAGGCCAATGCACCAATTGCATGTGAAATCCCCAAAATTCTGCTGCAATTTTTGCTGCAAATGCATTCTCGGGCACAAATTTGATGATTGCGGTTAAAAGCCCCAAATTTTCAAACGTAAATCTGCCCAAATTGCATCAATACATATATCCAAGTGCATATTCCAGGCAATTCTTGGATAAATTGATGAAATTCTATAAAAGCCCCAAATTTTCCAAGTTCAGTGTGCATAAATTTTGAGTGAAATTGACAAAATTTCACCAAAATGTGAAAAGCCCAAATTTCCTAGGCAAATGTGCACAAAATTTGCAATTTCTATGTCAAATTGTCCTGCTCTGCATCAAATCCCCAAGTACGAGAAAAGTCCCAAATTTTGGGTCAAAATTGCATACTGCGTGGGCATGCAAACGCTCGTCAGTGGAAGGGAACAAATTGCAGAAAATGATTTAAAAAAAGACGAAAAATAAACTCCATGACAACATTGACCTGCCGCCTATCATGTGCTGCTAGCTTGTAGTCCGTCAGGCCATCGCTTGTGCTGGCCTAATCGCCTGACTATGTCTTGTCCTTGTCCTTGCCGATTGTTGACTGTGCTGTGCGGCTTGATCGTGCAGTGCCTCTAGTGTTGCTTAGACTTACGTGTCGACTACCTGTGTCAGGTAGTCACCTGCTTACGTGCCAACACTCAGAAAATAATGGTCCTTATGATGCAAACCAATTAAACAATCCATCTCACAACTCAAGGAATTCTTCGCCCACCTGGTCACATCAGTCTATTTGTAGCGTTGATTGCTCACCCACTGTCCAGCTCATAATTGACGTGGACTCTCGTGCGTGCCTTGAGGAGCGTGCACTTCTTGTGCTTTTATACTAGTTTGTTGACGAGTGCACAAGGATTGAGACAGAGTGCTTCGGCTAAGGTTTACATAGTGAGAGAGGGAGTGAGTGCAGAGTAGAGAGTGAGGAAGAGGGTGAGAGCTCGACACTCGATGTGGATACAATCAGTAAGTGTACCACTTTAGATTTTTGATTATATAAAGTATGTGTAAGGATGCGTGTACACCCAAACACGCAAAAGGCACGGTGACCCTTTATTTCCTACATATTCATGATGTTGAATTGGTGAACATCACACTGAACTCTCTTCTAGGGTCATATCTTGGTTTCCACACCTCTTTCATGTTGTCATAGGGGGGAGGGGCAATAGCTCCTTACATTTGTGGAGTTGGAAAGCTCTATTGTTGCAAGAGGAGCAGACTTGGAAGAACATTTCATGTTGTCATTGGGGGGAGGGGCAATAGCTCCTTACATTTGTGGAGTTGGAAAGCTCTATTGTTGCAAGAGGAGCAGACTTGGAAGAACATTGCATTGCGTTCATGTGATGTGGCTATGCCTTCCAAGTTTAAAGGTAAGGGTAAAGCTAGGCAAAATGCAAAAAATTAGCAAAAGGGTGATGGTGGACAGCTATTAAACAAGGCTGTCAAAGACTTAGATAAGTCTAAAAAGAAGGGAAAATGCCATTATTGTAAGAGGCCTGGTCACTATATTGATGAATGCAGAAAGAGATTGGCTAAGGAGGAGAAGAAAGACTATGGTTTGTGGCTGTCCAAGAGGCATCAACTAACAAATTAGCAGATGGTCATGCTTCAGCCAACTTGGTAGAGGAGGATTATGCATTTCTCACATGTAGTTATGATTTTTCTATGGCTGATTCAACATTTAATGTTCCTGAAATGTAACAAACATGGTATTTTGATAGTAGTGTATCAAAGCACATTACTTCTAGGAAGTACTTGTTTACTTGGGAAGCGTGTCACATGTGCAAACAATACTAGTTATGATGTATATGGCATTGGGACAATCATGATTACTATTACAGATAGTTTTGATTACATGTTTCTAGATGTCTTATTTGTGCCTGGCATTACAAATAACTTGTTGTCTATTTGTGTCTTTAATAAGTATGGCTTTCAAGTCATCTTTGAGGATTACAAATGCATTGCTAGAGATAGAGAGATGGATTATGCACCCAGGCTGACTGGCACCTTGTACAAGGGTTTATTTTGTTAGATACATATGATAGATAGTCGCAATCACTAGTCTTACACTTGCTATGTAGAATGCAGAGCTCTGGCATGCACGCTATGGACATTTGAGTTTTGGGAGTTAATGACCCTTCAGAGGTGTCATATGGTAGATGCATTGCCTCTAGTGGAGACTCCATCTCCTCATGCATGTGAGGGATGTATTTTGGGCAAGATGCACATGTTTGCCTTCAAAAAGGATGGTGCAGTGTATGCTATCTGAAAAACGTAACTCATTCACTCTGATATTTGTCCTCCCATGAGGATGTTGACACTTGGGAATCATCTTTACTTTGTTACATTTATTGATAACTACTCACGGTATACATAGGTTGGAGACTAAATTTAATGTATTCACACACCTTAAACATCTTGTGGCAAAACTTGAGGCTGAAAGTGGTTTAAAAGTGCAGACACTTCGTACGGATAGAGGGGGGAAGTACATGTCTCATGCATTTGAGACATATTTGTTGGATCATGGCATTATGCATTAAGCCATTGTTCGAATGACCCCTTAGCAAAATGGAGTTGTTGAAAGGTGGAAATGACTCATTGTACGTTGAAAAGCAAGGGACTGCCTCATGAATTTTGGTTAGAAGGCCTTTAGTGTGCTAATCATATATTGAATCATGCACCCACTAAGGCTTTGAAGACAGTCACACTGTTTGAAGCTTCACATGGCAAGAAACCCAAAGTTGACTACTTTTAGGTGTATGGTTACATAGCCTATGCCCATGTTTTGAAAGAGCTTCGTGGTAAGCTTGATGATAAGGTTGTGAAATGCATTTTTATTGGCTACAGTTTGGAAAGTAAGGGCTATCACATGTATGATCCATCCACGAAGAAGGTTTTTGTTAGTAGAGATGTCATATTTGTTGAAAATGTAGCATTTTCACGTGACTAGTTTAAATGGCAGCCACCCATGATATTGATGGTCTTTGAAGGCCTTTTACCATCTTTGGAGTCCATGCCTATTGTAAATGGCAAGATAGACTTATTACAACAAGCTATTGCTACACTAAATGCTCCTAAACAGCAAGGTATTGATGATGGTTTGCTACATGCAGTAGAGGAGGCAATACGAAAGGGCTGCTGTAAGTGCAAGTAAAACAATCTTGAGATGGCTATTACAAATTCTCTAGGAGAGTAAAATGGATGCTCCTTTACCTCAGGGCACTAGAAGGTCTGCCAGACATGTCGCACATGATGTAGGGGAGGCACATTTGGCTGATATTATGGAAGTAGATAATTGTGAAGAGCATGTGTTTATGAGCTCACTGTTGCATGATGACGATTCACGAATCTACTCTCTTGGACGAAGCTTAGCAAGATGTACATTGGATGTAGGCCATATAGGAGGAGTTAGACTCCATTGCTGCTAACTCTACATGGGATCTTGTAGATTTATCACTTGGCAAGTAGGCCATTGGCACAAAATAGGATTTTAAACTCAAGCCCAAAGCTGATGGTATAATTGATAGGTACAAGGTATGGTTGGTAGCAAAAGGCTATGTGCAGAAAAAGAGCGTAGATTATGAGGTAATTGCTATGGCTGCAAATAATGGTTGGAAAGTACATTAGTTGGATCTTAATATAGCGTTCTTAAACATGGATTTGCACGAGGATGTTTATGTGTCACAACCTCTAGGGTGAAGAGATTAAAGGGAAAGAGCACATGGTATGCAAGCTCCATAAGGCTCTTTATGGTCTCAAACATCCTCCTCATGCATGGTACTCTTGAAATTATGCTTATTTGGCTAGCAAAGGATTCAAAAATAGTTTGACTACTCCTACTTTATACATTAAGAATGAAGGGGGGTACTTGCTGATTATCATTCTTTATGTAGATGATATGTTGCTCATTGGATCTACGGAGGTAAAAATTGTAGATTTTAAGGCTGAATTAAAACATGCATTTGCTCTGTTAGATATGGGTTGTCTACACTATTATTTGGTGATTTAGTTCACCCAAAATCAGCATGGTATTATCATGTCAGAGTCACAATATGTGGATAAGCTATTATATAGGTTTAATATGCCAACTAGCAAACTTGTGTGCACTCCTATCGAGCTAGGCTTAAAGCCATATATGCATGATGGTGAAGAGATGTTTGATGTTGCAATTTACAACCAAGCTGTTGGCTGCCTTATTTATCTTTGCAAGACACGCCCTAACATTCAGTATGCAGTATCTCAGGTGAGTAGCTGTTAAGCGGATCTTCAAAGATTTGCAAGGTACTCAGTCACATGCATTATTATTTCCTAGGGGGCGGGGGGCAAGACTTACATCTACATGCTTATAGTGATTCAAATTGGGCTAGTGATGCAGACATTAGGTAGTCTACTAGTGGACATTGTTTCTTTTTGGGCCACTCTTTCATGGATAAGTAAGAAATAGCCTACAATGGCTACCTCATCTTATGACGTTGAGTACATGGCACGGAATGCTTATGGCTATGTGGATTGTTGGCTGATCTATAGATTTCTTTGGAGGCAAGGGGTTTTATAATTTGCCAAATATTTTAGTTGTTTGGTTTGTAGTGTAAACACAATTACATTAATAAGTTGTGTCACTACTTCTAGAGTTAAAATTACTCTAGTTGAGTTAGGGATAGGTCTAACTTACTTAAGACCTATTGTACTTTCATTCTATTATTCTAGTACTTGCATCTCTGGAGTGTGGAATGGCTGCCCACTCTTGCTCATTGTCTTGTGTTCACTCTATCTTCCTCCATTTCTAACATGACTATCAAAGGAAAGTTAAGGTGATGCAAATCATGTCAAGTTTGGAGTATGCGATTGTTTTGTTTATGAGGGGGCTGTGATGCCATTTAATGATGCACTTGATTTGAGAGGATAGAGATGAGTATAGATCTGATGTGGCTGTTTGGGGAAGGGGGAAGTTGAGAGTGGATGACAACTAGCTGAGAATGAATATGAAAGAAGTGGGGGCTCTGATTACACTAGTAGATAGGGAGTGAGAGAAAGATGAGTCAATGTAGTACTAGCTCACATGCAAGTACAATGATGGAGCCTTGTTATATAGGCCAAAGTACACACTTATACCATTGACCTTATTAAATGCAAAGAAGTGGAAGAGGCATTCACACCCTTTCACACTTGTTCATTCTGTTCACACAGTGGAGGATTAAATATCTAACACTTAACATGTTTTAACTTTGGACAATGGACACTAAGATTTAATTGGTACATCTGCTGAAGTAATTTCACTTTTATACAGCATTGGTTGGTTGAGATCTACAAAGAGATGAGCTCAGCACTGTCACGTCGTTTGGCTCTACCCACCCGCTCCGTCTAATCGTGCCCGCCTCCCAATCTGGATCACGCCCTTCGCCTCTGCCTGATCGCGCCCGCCCCCCAGTGGGGATCACGCCCCTCGCTCCGCCTGTTCGTGCCCCCTCTAGATCACGGGCTGTTTTCTCCCCCCCTGTTTCTGCCTCGCCTGACAGTTTTGCCTCTCACTTGGACGTCTGTCCCCCGCCTCTGGCCGCCCACACGACTGTCCATTTCGCCCCGCTTGGCGCTTCTCTCCGCCTGTCCACCCAGGCGTGACTCCCCCCCTGCCATTGATCCCCCCCACCCTCTAGCTGCTCCCTCTATCTGCAGCAACTGCCCTCCTTGAGGTAGCACCACGACGTGATTGGTAGTTCTCTCAGAAGGGACGCGCAATGGAAACCTCTGGTTAGACGCCGGCGCACTCTGCGAGTGCCCCCCAGTCAAACACCTTGCGCGTAGTCCTCTCTGAGGAGCAGCTCTTAGCCGTCCGAGCTAAGGAGTTGGAGCTAATGCAAACAATAATTTATGGTCAGGTAGTAGGACATTCCCTAGCCAGGGCCCAGCTTCGGCATCGGCACAACGTAGATCGTGGAGGCGGTCCTATTGGGCCAAGGGATCTTCATTGTCCGGCTCAGCTCAACGGATGCAGCTCGCGAGTTACTCGTCGCCAGTGCACCATATGCGTCCATGAAGGGGGTCATATACATGGTCCCTTGGTACAGTGGCTTTACTGTGGAGGCGTTTGCACTCCACAACAGGTTTCTTCGGCACCCAGTCACCCTTCTTTTCCTTGGCTTGGCGATTGAGTATCGCCAGTTGGTGGAAGACTTTGGATGGCTCTTCGGCATTGTCCTTTCCACGTCTTTCGCGGATGCAGTGACAACAGCAGCAGTCCCAAAGGTATGGGTGGCAGTGAAGGAGGTCAAGAATATCCCATAGTTCCTCGAGATTGAGGCAGGCAGGCATTCCTTTAGGTAGCAAGTTGTTGTGACTGGGCAACCAGGGCAGTGCGTGCATTGCTACGATTTTGGGCATTAGGCAGCAGTTTGTACACGTTTCCAAGCCAAGGCGGCTCCGCCGACAGGTCCGCAGGTGGACGCTGACGGCTTTACTCGGGTCTAGAGACGACAGAGGGAGACGGCAGGGGGGGGGGCGCAGCCAGCCCATTAGACCCAGCCTCATCAACAGGGTGTAGGCGGGAGAGCGATGTCCCCTTGGCAGAGCACTCCACAACCCCCCCCTGTTCGCTGTTCCACCCGGTAGGACCACAGCCCTCCACATCTTTCACCCGCGTCACAGACCGCCTCGCCTGAGTTCCTACAGTTTCCTCACCCACATCTCCCCCCCCCCCCCCCCCCAAGATCCAACTCCTTTCCTCCCATAGGAGGTGATGAGACACACACACCTACCTCCTCTACGCACCAGCAGTCTTTTCCCTCCCACACAGCCACTAGCTCATCTGCCCCTGCCACCTGCTACACCTTCCTGAGACAGGCACAGCTGTTGCCACAGGAGTTCTTCTGCAGTGGCCCATGGTTCTACCTAAGAGTTGCGGAGCGCGGAGAGTTCCCACTATCTCTAGAGGTGGGGATCTTCGTGGTTCGTAAGTCAAAAAGGGGCAAGGTCCATCTACTAGCACCACCTGATGGACCAAACTACACCTTTTTTCTTTAGTCCTTTTACTCAAGGGAGTGGACGACTACATAGATTGAGGAGTTGAAGAGTCAGGTGGCGGATCACATCTCCCAGTGGATGGGAGATGAAGGATTAGCACTGTTTGCACAACAATGGTGTGGTTGCATGATGGACATTAACTGGTGGGGTGGTGCCGAGGTCCTACACTTCAGCATTATCTTTCGAGCCCCCCTACAGTGGAGAGCTCCGAGGGAGGTGATCGAGTGGCCCTTGGCACAGGCGGTCCGTTTCTACTAGTGTATAGAGTCGCGATTCTTAGCATGGTTGATAGATGCACTGATAGTACCACTTGGAGCATCTATCACCCCTATGGTCCGGCCGAGGGCCACCATGGGGGACTAGAGTTCATTGTCCAAACCGGCGGCAAAGCGCACTTGCATGCCTCACAGTCTCTCCTTCTCATCAGCAGTACCCACAGAGAATATATGCTTGTTCGGTCAGTCACAAGTTTCCCCATGAGCTTACACCTTGCATCTTGGAATGTGAATAGTCTCCACTACAGTGGGGCACGTGGTTCCAAGAAGTTGATTGTTTGGCAGGAGCTGCAGCGTGCCCTTGCCGGACGGATCGACATCTTGCTTCTACAAGAGCACAATCTCACCCCCATCCAGGCCTAGCGGGTTGGGAAGGTGCTTCAGGGCAGCTCGCACACCTACTGGGAGCACGCCATAGGTGGCCACAACAGGAGTGGAGACGTATGCACCTCTATTGGCCTGAGTTTCACCGCCTGTATATGAGACCACGGGATGATGGTGATAGGAAGGGTTCTATGGATCAGATTGGATATTGGGGACTCATGCATTGGAGTCCTCAATGTCTATGCCCCTACGGAGGTAAGGGCACGTAGCAGGTTCTGGGTGGAGATCGTAGATGGACTCCCAGAGGTGGACTCCTGGATCGTTGGAGGAGATTTCAACAACTTGGAGGCTTTTGAGGATCAGCAGTATAGAGGCAGAAACTACCAGGGCATGGTTGGGGAAGAGCAGGAGGCACGGTAGGTCTTTTTGCTTGCAGTCGAAGTACATGATACTTGGAGAGACCCTGCCTTCCACAGGAGGGAGAGGTGGTTGGACTTCTCTTGGGGATACAGGCAGCTAGGTGGAGTCCTGCTGGAGTGGATGGATAGGTTTTATGTGGGAGAGTGGGGAGGCTCTCGCGGAGGCCAAATTGAGCAGTTGGCAGGCACCATGTTGTCCGATCATTTCTCGGTTCTCCTGACGCTTGACCCCCCAGCATCTGCCCTAGACACACGATCTTGTCGGATCCTTGACTCGATATATAGGAGGGATGAGGTGACAAGATAGATAGAGCACATTTAAACCAGGTAGTGGGACAGGAGGGACCGGATAGCAGAGGAGGTTGCAGAGGTCCTAGCCGAGTTGAGCAGAGTTTGCCAAGAGGCAGCCAGCAGGCACTGGGCGGAGCACAGCATCACGGAGCCCTTCTGACGGACCTTTTGGCACCGCCTATGGGATAGTTGGAGGCCGAGGAGGGTGTCGTACTTCTTATGGCTGGTGGCACATGGAGGCTTGGCGGTGGGATGTTGGCTTGCCCAGATGCAGGAGGGAGATTGTAAGCGCTGCACAGAGCAGCCTCTGGAAACCCCAAAGCACTGCCTTTGGTCATGTGAGGAGGCGCAGCTCGTGTGGAGAGGAGCATGCCACATCCTTTGCCGTATAACACCCAGCCTTGGATGTATCTCATGGGGAGCTTTCTGTTGGCAAGCAGTCAGCCAGGGCCGTCACCTTTTGTATGAGGCCGGGATGAAGGACACGATATTAATTATCGAGGCAGGGTTATGCGCAGTGGTTGGTTTGGAGGCTCTACCTATCCTCCAGGTACTGGAGCCCACAGCAGACTGCTCGGAGGTATGGGAGATCATAGGAAGTCTTATTGATGGTATATTTGGAAGGCGCGGTGTCAGGAGGCTTTCGGCAGAGAGAGACTTTCAGCACATGCGACCCTAGCAAAGCTTTGGACCTCTATCATCCACTCCCTCCGCGGCCGATGGGACCAGGTGCAGGGCAAGTCCAGGGCTCCGAGGTCACTTCATGCGCACTTGGGGCGGCCAGGGTCTATTCTTCATGATGCAGGCAGGCAGCCCTAGTTGGTGATATATACCCCCCCCCCCCCCCCCCCCCCCCCCCCCCCCCCCCGGCCCCGCCGCCCGCCGACCACCTTGAGAGGCTTGTATACATGATGTATTGTATTGGTGACTTTGCATCAGCTGCAGCTAGTCTATTGAGCATGAGCACTCTGTTGTAATCAGTTTTTTTGAGTAATATAATCAGCCACATTTTACTTGCAAAAAGAAAAATAAATCACTTTTATCAGTCCATGTTGATATCTGTTTCTCCCATTTGAGATTTGCAGTTCACCAAATGGGCATGACCACAAACAATGGAGATTGTGTCTCGAGCTTTGATACCATGATGGGCAACATAACTTACACTTAAAAGAGAGTGGAGTGGAGGAGATAAGTGAGCACGAACAATAATAAATAGATGTGAGATATTAGTGTCTTTACAGGTGGACAATAACCACCCACTAGAAAAAGCAGATGGGGTGCCTTAGCCATACGTAATTAGCTATAAACCGCCCAAATAAATCTAGACTCTAGTGGGGCCCATAGGTAGAAATAAGGGAATCTCACTTGATCTTCCAGCATTTGTTGGGTTCCTCTCGTTGACCCTACAACCTTGTGTTGTATTCTTGTTTTTGGATGGCATTTAAGCCTCTTCCTATGTATTTTATGCTTCATGTACGTTCAGAAGCAACTTAACTAGGTAGAGCTTTGTTTGCGCAAACATGGAGTACTGCATGTTGAGCTGGGACATCAGTGTATTTGCATTTTGTTTGTTTGTTTCTTTTCCAATGTATTAAGTTTGAAGAGATTGATCATCACACATCCCCTTGTGTGGCTTTGTACCCCTTCTGGTGGAGTCTGTTTCCCTAGGGTGTTTGTCAAATTGTTTTGGCACATAAGCCCTTTGATGTCTCTTATCCCTTTGCAGTTTACATCTGGTATTAATGTATACGCCAAATGGAATATATGCAAACCAACTTTTGATCAAGGATCTAGGAAGGTGTTCTTTTCCAATATTTTGTGGTTTGTCTACTGCTGGTTTTGCACTGGTAGATCTGGTGATGGCTATCATGCAAGAGTGTTTCTATGAAGGTTTATTTTGCCATTCACTTCAGGTCCCCCTGTTGATTGTCTGTGCAGGCCCTCTCACACCATTCCTGGATACAAGTGGGCAGCAGCTGGCTGAGGCAGTAAACAAAAACTTCAAGCATTTATGCTTGATTAGCATTGCAGTAGCAAAGAGGATGCAACAGAGCGGTATTGGAGGTTCTATCATATTCATGACATCCATCATAGGTACAGAACGGGGCTTGTTTCCTGGTGTTTCTGTTGCAGGAGCCTCAATTGCAGCTGTCAACTATCTCACAAGAGTAAGTATGTGTGGCAGATTGACTTCTTCTGTGCCCTTTCGTCATTTTCTATTAACCTTGTGCTCAATCCAGGCAATGGCTTTGGAGCTGGGTAAATACAAAATACGTGTAAATGCCATTGCATGTGGCTTGCAAGAGTCTGATGCATTGTTGAAGCCTCTGAGTAAAGATGCTGTAAACAAAGAGGGTAAGCGTATAGTTCCTTTGCAGCGCTGGGTAAGTGGAGAAAAAGACCTGACAGCTATGATACTTTATCTAGCTGCAGATTCATCTTCATTCATAACAGGAACAGTTGTATTTGTTGATGGGGGCCAGTCACTTGTTAGGCCTCGCATGCGGTCCTTCCTTTGATATTTAAGGTGATGTTACATGCGCTTTACTTAGACATTGAAAAAGTCTCTCCCAAAAACACCAGAAAGACCTACTGTGTGAAAAGGAGATGGCAGACATTGGAAAAGTCTACTCATGACTTGTGTGTGGCATGACCTTTATTTGTTCATACAAGATATGCAAATATTTATTGGCAAACATATGTATGATATAAATACTTGGCAAGGACTTCACCTATAGCTTGATTGTGTTTGCAATCTTTATCTTGACTTCATATGGTTGATACTTATCCACTTAGCTTACACCTTTAGAGTGCCGTCATACACAAATACTAAAGCTTACATTCTCAACATGGTTGATGTTTATCCACTTACCTTCTTTAGAGTGCTGTCATACACAAATACTGAAGCTTACATCTCAACACCCCCTCAATGCTAGGTGTTTTTTTTACCTCTCACTCATCCAATGTAACACTGTAGAGTTACAATCACTACCTCTCAACACTCCCCCTCAACGCTATATTGGAGTGTTACCACATGACTAGCCATGCTTGGTCCACCATATTCATGTTACATATATGTATGCCACATTCGTTTGAGCACTGCTTGTGTGAATGGATCCACCCCATCCTTTTTGGACCACCATAGTCTATTCAGAAAACGCACAGCCAATCCTCTCATGCATCCAATACGTGCATGCTCTCTTACCCAATGCAGTCACAAAATTCTTTGGAGACAGCAGAACCCTATACAAGCCAATTCTTATGCAATCTTGCCTCGAACAAACTATTTCAAGATACACATGCATATACATTCATTCATTTTGAGCTCTAGGTGGGCTTAGGCAGAGTACCCTCATATTGTGGGTAAAGCACAATTTTTATTTTGAGCACTTAGTCTTGGATACAATTACCCACAATATACAACTAGACGTTTTCCACAAACATTTATATTATGCAACATTACGTTCTAGGTGTGAATAAGGCTTTACACAAGTTTTGAGAAAAAACTAAGTTTGGATATTAGGTCATACATGGCATTATCTTTTCTTGTTTCTCCACACCTTTTATGTGTGTGTGTTGACAAATGTCTTGACAAATGTTAGGCCATCAACTTGGGGGGTCCACCTTATAGGATATGTAAGAAACCATGAAAGTTCAAAAGAAAGGGTATTATATTTAGTAAAATTTATGAGATTATATTTGCAAAAGAGGTTTTTAAAATACAATTAAAAAAAAATCTATAGTTTAGTAAAGTAAAAAGGACCTTATAGTATATAAAGAAATGGTGTTTTTCAATATCCTTTGAACGTATGTTATATATATAGTTTTTTATAGGTGGAACCCTTAGGGCCGTCAAAGGGTTGGTAACACAAATATGCTACAGCATGGATAATGTGATACAAAAGTATCTGCATGATAATATTGCTTCTTTCTTAGAAGCCAAGTTTACATACATCAAAGCCTTCCCTTCACTCTGATGGTCTTACCTCCAATTTGCTGTGCCTTCTCTTTTCTTGATTTTTAGAATATGTTTGCACAAGAAGCTTCAACTTGATGGTAAGGCATCTCACACCAATAGCTCTCGATTCGGCATTATCATGTTGTAAACGTGGTTGATGGTTTTTTCATCATCATCATCATCATCTTTGTTCTTAGCATCACTATTGTTTGATGAAATGGCCATGCCATTTTTGATAGCTAGTTCACACACAAGTTGGCTTTGAAGAAGCCAAGCTTTGTGCTTGAATCGTATTTTTTGCAAGTTGATAATCATTTGCACTTTGTAATCTTCCTCTTGGCTCCATAACGATTGGTTGAATCTCTTTCTTTAACTAGTATTGGATTTGTAGAGTTAGTATCCATCTTCTTATTCTTGTCATTGTTTGTGGCTACATTGATAGAATTATGATTTTCATTTGCTCCATTTATAAGAGCTTTAGTCTTGTCAACACTTGCCTTTTCTTTTGTATTTGCGGTTGACGGTAGTTTGTCTTCTTGAGCTCCAAACATGCATGCTCTTTTAGCATGCATTTTCAAAGGTGCTATTTACATGTGTCTTTCATTAAGAAGCCTCACGGGTGCCGGGTGTGTGAAGGCCTTTCTTCCTTCCACTCCACATGTTTATACTTGAGCATACACATGAGACATGTCTTAACCAACAGGCTCAAACTTGGACACTACCTAGCCCAATATTGCTTGCAATTATAGTAAGCTTACACTTTCACATGTTCCTTGCATAGTAGTAAGAGTTAAGTGGAAACTAATGTCCCAAAGGTGGTAACCCTTTGTCTCGTTTGAGCATTTTTGATTGAAAGCATTATAGAGTGTACACATTTAGTAGTGTCATTGGGAAAAAAAACTAAGGATGCTACATAGACTTATAATACTAAAAACGATTTTGAATATTTGAACTTAGTCCAAATTGTTGTCTTGATAATTGTATAAATTTTGTATTTGCATAGTAGTTTGTATCACCTTTCTACTTGCCACATTCATGCTCTACTATTACTACCACCTTTATGCTCTATTGGCCTTAGATCTACCAATATTCCTCCCTCCCTTTGTTGTCATCTTTTCCTTCTACTCTTCCCCTCTCTATCTCTCTCCAACCTCTCCCTTTTTCTCCTTCTCCTTGACACCTCTATCTTTGCTGCTTTTTGCCTTCCTTGACCCCCTTCATCTCTACCTCTTGCCCTACCTCACGTGTTCTTTATCTAATTTACATGTATTTGCACATATTGAACAAATGTAAATTGAGCCATGCATACATGTGGGACCATCAAAGTGGATATTCAAAGTGCTCTAATAGAAGCAAGCATGGTATTGTATTGTCCAGTGTGTTACTTCCTCAACATTATTAGCAGTTTTGATATAAAAGGATGGTAAGCAACTCTTGGAAGGATTTTAGGGCATTCAAAAACTACAATGAAATTTGAAGAGGATAGCGTTTCATAACTATACGATATGGGAGGCAGTTTTAGATAACATAAAGACATCACTAAGCATGGTCAATAGTGTGGAAAGTGTAGGTAAGCTAGTTGTAAAGAGAGCAACACTTCACATAGTTGCTAATAATGCAACAATAAAGCAAAACAATGATAGGAGAGTTGCTAAAGTCTGTGGTATCTAACCAAGAAATTCGAAGAAACATCATATTGATGTGTAACCTAAAAAGTCCAAATGGGTATGAGATGGTTATAGACATAGGTCAGATTGTTTATGTGAAGAGATTGTGAACACTATCATTCAACTTTGGACAAGCAAGACAATGATGTCTCCAAATAAGAAGGATATCTAGAGGTAGTGGATAAGTTAAAAAAACTTTAGATTTCATCATTGCCATTACTTGGAGCTTACTTAGGTATGTGTACATCAAAGGATACTATCTTCAACGTGGTATAGCATTTTCTTTAATGGAATACCTAGGACATTAAAACACTTATTTGAATATTCTCATATATATCCTTTAAGCTTGAGTAGAATCAATGATAGAATTATGTGTGGGCGAGGGGGGGGGGGGGGGGGGGGCACACCCAAAATTGTAAGTGTACTAATGTGATCAATAGAATCAACGAGAGAATTGCGTAAAGATGAGGGGGGTACATTCAAAATTGTAAGTGTACCGTGTGTGATCAATAGAAGGATTATTTAATTTACTAAAATCTAGATAGATTTACATACTTACATTTACAAAATGGATTTTTAATTGCATATTGAAAAAAACTCCATAAGCTTCTTAAGAGAAAAGGAGTCATTTTATTGCCTTATAGTAGTATGTAAAAAAATGGTAATTTTATATATTCTTTGAACTCACTTGATATGGATAGTTTATTATAAGTAAATCCCTTGAAGAGAACCAAGAAGAAAATTTGAGCTTCTGTGAGCACCTAAACCTCTTCATTGAAGACCTTAAAATTTATATTTGGATATTCTCATATAAATCCTCATATAAATAATATAATAACTAGGATCAAGACGCATAAAGGCCTTTTTAGTTACTAGATTGGTAGATCCACCTCTCAAGTGATACCATTAGTCTCTTTGATATTTTATTCTAGAGTATTGATATTATTAGTATGATTATTACTACTGTAATCATTAAAACTACTATTGATAGTATCCAAGATTGTTCTTAGCGATTCTTTATTTTGTGCTTTTTGTTCTAGTGATGTAGACGAAATTGTAACTGAACTCCAAAGAGTAACATCTCTCCATTGACATCAAGTTTCACACATTTCAATGCTTGAAGCCTTTTTGTGTTGAGAAACTTGAGGAGAGAAACATGTGATGTGTTTACCGTAGAAGAATTGTTTTGATGTGGCTTGTAGTGACATTTGTGATGACATATACAAAATCATTATGTGGAGATGCATGTGATTGCTTATGTGTGGTTTTCTGGTCATATGTAGAGAAAAAGTGCACTACCTATATTACAACCACATTTTCTTTGGCATCAAAATTGTGGAGGTTGGTAGTATGTCCAAAGGAACTATTAGCCAAGTGGCATGAACTTATATAATTTCTATGAACACGTAAGAACTATTGAAAATATTTATTTTGTCATTGTGAGCTTGATACAACAAATCAAAAACTAAAAAAGTGGAAGACTTTTAAGTATGTCATAGAGGACACAAGAGGAGGTTTAAAAAAAAAGGAATGTATAAGACAAATCTACAAGGAGATACTTGTGAAAAACATTATCCCAATGTATTTACAATATTTGAATATGTTTATCTTCCATAACTTTTGAAGTTATTGGTAGGGTTTTCAAATCAAAGAATGCTCGAGGAGTTTGCCAAATGATGTGGTGATATCTAATGTTGACTTTGCAGAGAATTTTAACTTCAATGTACAAAAGAAAAAACTAGCCCATGCATTGGTATAGTGACTAGTGTACAATAGTGGTATACATTTACTATTGGAAGGAGGTGTGTTGGGGCTAAAGGTGCCTATGCCTAGCTGCCCATGTATTAGTTACACCGACAATATCCACATACCTGTACACTACAGGTGGTAGGCACCCACCACTATCACATTATTCTTTATTCTTTTAATGAGATTTGAATAAGGGAGAGCCGATCACACATTGCGACCATTGGAGTTTCCACATCTGGTGTCTCTTCCTCTCTCTTGCTCTTGCTCCTTCCACCATAGCTCTTGGTTCCGCTTGCCTACTCCCACTCAGGGCTCACTCCCTTCAACTAGTATTAGAGCCATTGCACTAGCATTGAAGAGCTCCATTCAACATTGTCTCATCTTGCTTTCAAATACCTATGGTAGTTCACAGTCCTTGATAGCCACATAACTTCAACCTTCAAGGTATAAATTGATCTCCTATTGCTCCAACACTTACCAAGGTCCCTTGAGGCTCATCCCAAGACTTTATTTGGCGTTCTTGAGAACTTAGAGTGCATTTGGAGTCCCACAATCACTAGTGTGAGTAGCAAAAAAGGGGGTTGCAATTAGTGCGTTTGCACTTGCTATCCCTACTCTTTCTCTTAGCCCACTCGACCTCCTTCCCATCTCCTAAATATTTATCTGAAGGCTCCCAATCAATTTGTTGACAACCCTTGGCACTAATACTCGGCATTTGGCATTGGAATTGAGTTCATCTTCATTCTTATTTGCTATTATTAACAACAGACTTGCTCTGCTATAGGTTTGTAACATAGACTCTTTCATAGTTTGGAGCTCATATATGTATTCATTGATGCCCATATGCAATCACATTGATGCTAGGATGTTATGGTAATGTCTTATAATGCTATCAGCCAAGTTTGAGCTTGCATTTAGATCAGATTATCAGAGACTTTCATTACTGAAATATTTTCAAGGCAATAAGCATTTGATAGTCAAAGCTTATGACCATTGCCACACTTGATGCTACCGGGTTTATCTATTAGATGTACAAATATCTATGATGGATGCTACATGCATGACTATGCTCATAATATGTTATTGAGCTGATTTTGAAGTTGGAATACATTGACATTAGCTATCATTCAATGCTATGGTTAGTACTTGGATGCTTCATTGAGTGTTACTACTCAGAGCCTTGTAGATTACTTGGCTCAAATACTTCTGAATGCATGCTATATGGATCTCGCATGTATCAATGCCATCCCCATGATGTTTTGAACTTTGCTTACTCATTTGACATTTGACTTTTGTTTTAGTGGGAGCTATTCGGCCTTATGTATTGTGCCACATTTAATACTTGGATGTACTATAGAGCATTTGGTTTAAGAAGCTTGAGCTTGTTATGGTGAGACAATGGGACTTAGTGTAACATGTACATGCTCACTTCATGCTATATGTATGTAGTTGTTGTCTAGTAGACTGATTTGACTTTTGTTTTGGGTTGGCACCTATTCTGCATGCTGTTGTTAGGGATGTATTCATCTTAGATGGCTATGCAAGTTCACAACTCATTTTATCCCTCTCTAAGCAAGTTCACTACAATGTTGTTGATTGACAATTAGAACATGAGCTTTAGACATAGATTAAAAGTATTTATAACAAGGAGAGTCTTGCATATCAAATGTATTGACTAAAACAGTCGATCGACCTATTGGTTGAAACAATTGATGGACCTTCACATGAAGGAAGGGACTTCTATGCATGCATATTTGAATGAGTTCCACTCCATCTTCAACCATCTAGCTTTGCATGAGATTGAATTCAAGGATCCTTTGCATCCTTTATTTTTTCTTGGTACTCCACCTAAGTCGTGGGACACTTTTTGTACGGCTCTATGTGCTAAGGGGATGGGCTGAAACTGCAAGACTTGAGAGTGCCCTCTTAAAAGAAGAGGCGAATAAGAAGAATCTAGATGCTTCTTGTGTGTCACATGTCTTGACTATTAGAGGCCGGTAGGATGGAAATGGCTATGGTAGAGACTCTCAAAGGTCTCAATCTAGGACACTTGGATAGTCTCCCAGTAAGTCCCGTGGCTGTAACTCTAGTCTTACTTGTGGTTATTGTGGGAAAGTAGGCCATATCCGGCTACACTACCATAAAATGCATAAAGATGAGTGTAAGGAAAAGGAAAAGGGTAAAGTGCACGACAATAATGATGATTGTAGCATTGTGTTTAGCAAGTCTAGTGTAATAAATAGTTTAAAGTAGAAAATATAATTTAACTAATATAAGTAGAGTAACCTTATAATTAATTAAGTAAAAATTAAAAGAAACTTAGATTAATAGAATAAACTATGCTAAAAGTTAGATTAGTAGCTATAAAGCTAATTTAGTTTAAGAAATTAATGAAATTTATTAAAAATATTTCTAAAAGAAAAAATAATGTAATGAATATTATAAATTATCATAAAAATTATTTTAAAAATTATTGGACTCTTAGGGTTTGTTGTTCACAATATCATTAAATGGTCAATGAAAGTTAGGAATTTTAGTAGTCGTAGCCTAGAAAAAAGTAATATTATTAAAGATTGCAAACACTACACTTATATTCTTTGTAGTTAGTAAAAAGATGTATAATATATCCTAAGTACTTCTTTCGGTATCTTCTTAGTTGATCAAAAATAAATCTAGATCCCTAGTTTCATTAAGGTGTATACATATGCATAAAGTTAAACCCAAAATCATGAGTTAGATTTGATTGATTAAATGAAAATGACTAAAAATTCCATTGGAAAGTCTATTTTGGTTCTTGTGTTGAAAGGATTAGTTATTTGATTGATTTTGGTTGCATTAAATTATGAAAAGAGATTCTAATGATATCTATGCGCTCAATTGCTAGACAATATTGAGACATGATATCATTCCCAAGGCTATGTCTAGGAACTCTTCACTTAGAGTTATGTATAAACTACCTAAGATGGGTGACCATTGCTTAGGTATGTATGTTATTCATATTAGGAAGGTTCTCCCTTATAGTGGCTGAGAACTAATGGGGCTCTCATCTAAAGTTAGAATCGCAATATTGGTCCTAAGATAGGGAAGAAAACCTATATGAGCCCAATGTAGTTTAGTATTGAAAGGTTCGGGATGAAGAAGGCAAGGTGGAAACTTAGTTTTTTGGTTGGTTGGCTCATTAGAGTAGTTGTAATTATGATAATAATAAAAGTACTATAGTTTTCAAAAGGATTCTCTTGGTATTTGTATTTAAGAATGTGTTAATGAACCCCATGTAAAGATGAATTAAAGAACTTGTTTTAACATGTTTGACAATATTCATAGTACGCTTGCTTGGATACCTAAAATATCCCACATTAAGGAAAGTGGTTTGGATGGTCTTCTCGATGAAATTGTCCTATGGTTGGGTAGACTTGGTCAGCTAGGTGGAATTTTTTGAAGTTTAGAAAAGGGATGACAAGAGTGACCACCCTAGGATCATCTTAGAGCTAGCTAAGCATTGTTTTAGGGGGCCTATGTGAGACTATACCTTATGGGTAGAGGGATTGACACTCAATTCCCTCTCGTTTCTCACTCTCATTGAACAAAGTCCAATGCTTTTTCGTCTTGAATCTTTGAGGGCTTGCAGATTAGTGACCATCTTTTCTCAATGCTTGATGGTTGCTATAGATTGTAGTTGTATCCTTAGGAGCCCATGGGTTGATCCTTCTAGGATGAGGTCAGGCGTTTCGCTTGCAAGGTAGACCTAGGGAACACATACTTGCCTAAATCTGCACAGTGATAAGTCACATGGATAGTGATGGCTAGGATTGGATTTCTAATATAGTGTTGTATGTAGATAAGAACACAAGTCAAGATCCAACTAGTGTCTAGGCTCACACATGGCTTCTCCTCATAATGGGGGCATACAACTTAGAGCACCATGGATCATTAGTGGCACCTTATGAGGATGCGGCATTGAGCATATTTAACGCCCCCTTCAATGTCTAGCTGCGAGTAAAATATATCATTGGTCCAATGCTGAGTCTTTGAATATGAACTCAATGAAGATCCTTCATAAAAGCTTTGTTAAATATATCTATTCCATTCTCATCCATTAGACAAAAGACAAGTTGTACTATCCCTTCCTAAATCAAATCACATATAGACTCATAAGGGATTTCAACATGTTTGCTGCATGCATGAAACACTATACTTTTAGCAATAGTGATGAAACTTTCAATATCACATATCAATACAATTGGATCTTCATCTTGTATTCCCATGTGTGATAGGATCCTTCTTAATCATATTACTTCATATGCAACAAGAAAAACTGTCTTGTACTTTGCTTTCTATTGGGGGTAAAGGCGCCTCCGCCTAGCCACCCGTGTATTACTACACTGACAGTCACCGCCACTGCACACTACAGATGGTGGGCGCTCGTCATCGTCACTTTATTCTTTATTCTTTTAGTGACAGTTTGAATAAAGGAAGGCCCGGTCACACATTGTGACTGTTGGAGTTCCCATTTCTTGTCTCTCTCTTTCTTGCTCTTGCTCTCCCACCATAGCTCTCGAGTGCAAGCTTCGATCCTTCTCACCTTTCAACTGGTATCAGAGCACGGCTTCCCAACTCTTGAGCTTGGCTCGTGGCATTCTTAGCTTCCCATTGACTCCCCACTTGCATTGGGTCTCCTTCCTGCGATAGCCATTGCTCATTCTCTTGAGCTCCCATCACTCCCCGGCTTCCCGAGCTTCTTCCCGGCCTATTGAGGCACCATCAAGGTATTGGCATTGAGGTATTGCTTCATTATTTCAAAGTTTTACTTCAGTCCGCAGGTCTAGGTAAACAGGGTTTTCATAGGTTGTGGGCAGCCATAGCTCACACCTCTTGGAGTTTCCTTCACCTGGATCTTGCTTCTAGCCTATCAAGGCTTGCTGAGGCTTGGTGTAGGCCTTCTTTGGCCCCCATTTGTGCCCCCCTTTGGGCCCCATTGTTGACACGTGGGACAACAGACCCCCCCAACTAGCTCACGTTTTTTTTGCTCCTGTTTCAAAATTTGGCCCAAAAATCACTCTCTTTGTCATATCTCGGGCATTCGAACCCGATTCAAGCAAGGTAAGAGTCTAAGTTGGGGTTTTGGCACGCTCTAGACACGATGGTGATGTCGGATTTACCAAATTTTGATGACAGAATATTTTGCAACAGATTTCAGGTTTGAGACATCATGTATTTGTATGCCTATGGCTTATTGATGCTTCTACTGATGTCGATTGATTGGGGGATTGAAGCTACATGTAATGCTATGATTTTGGCCTGATGGTAGGGCTGGAAATACTCAGTTTATAACAGTAAATGCATACTGAATACTCTTGGGCTGAAGCTATCTTTCATGCTTTGACATATGCCTATTGGTTCCGGATGTATGTCTTGGGTTATGCTATGATGTATTGATCATCGAGGGATGACTTCAAGCTTGTCATTGGATCCGGATACTTTTGGAAGCTTGAGCTTATTTCAGCCCACACTTATTGACATTGGTTTATGCTTGACAGTGGTCAGTGCTTTGACAATTACATGCTCTTTGGGTACATGCTTACCCGACGCCTACAGCTTGACGCATTTGTCTTGGTATAGTGTACCATGTACTTGTTGAGCTTCAGTGCTCTCTGAAGACTTGGCTTGGATTCTCATTTGCTATTCTGAAATTTTGTATTGGATGTCACTTTGGTTATCAGAGATATTTATTGGGATGGATGTCTTGCTCATGGATGCTACCTACAGTTGCGGTGTAGCCGTCATGCTCTTGGGATGCTATTGAGGCATTGTCTTGGTTACCTGTCTTTGGTACTCTGACTTGGTTTGATTGAGTTGTTGAGCTCTTTTATCTGCCTCTTGTGCCAGTGGGAGCATCTTGTATGCTTGACCGACATTGAGCAGGAGGTTTATGCTATTTTGAGCATTTTACAGATACTTGAGACTTTGGGATCTCTTACACTGAAATGTTGCATGGTTCATGTACTGATATCTTGGAGTTGCTTTTGACCTGAGCTTGGGCTTTGCACTCTTGTGAGCATACACCTACTGGTGTCAGGTCTTGCCAGTGTTATGTATACTTTGCCCTATTGTCCAGGGGGTATGCCTACTCACTGACAAATGCTTTGGTGATTTTTTTGGGTGTTTGCTCAGGGTCTTGATGACTGTTTGGTGCTAATTTATGCCCGTTCGTGGCTGGTCATGTATTGGTTATCATTTCTTGACTTGGTGCAGTGATTTGGTCAGCAATTGCCTCTCACAATACCCTGCTGTCATTTATTACAGCAAGGATATAACTCCAGACTAACATGGATTTTTCTTGCCGGAATATTATGAAATGATGTACTTTCACTAGTACTTGGTGGGCAACAGCTTTGATTAAACTTTTCTTGCCATTTTCTCTTGATTTTGGTGATTTTTTGGTCATTTTCTACAGTAAACAGCAAGCAATTTTGAATTGTCTATAGTCTTCCAGCCTACATTATGGCTAGTTTATCCACTAATCATGCTATTTTCAACATCACTAAGCTTGATGGTACAAATTACTCTTATTGAAAGAGCCAGATTTGGCAGGTGTTGGTGTAGAAATCGCAGATCAAACCATTGAGGTTGAGCGCGAATCTGCATGCAACTATGCCAGATGAGGAATGGCTTGAGCTTGACGAGTTATGCAAGTCCACTATTGTATTATCTCTCACAGAATAGGTTCATTACAATGCATTTGAGGAAGAATAGAGTGCATGGCAGTTGTGGGATAAAATCAAGAATCTCTATGACAAGAAAAGTCCAGTGAGTTAGATGTATTGACTGAAGCAACTTATGGATTTGCTCATGAAGGAGAATGTGACTATGTCTGCTCACTTGAGCCAGTTCCATGCTATACTCAAGAACTTGACTTCGCAGGACATCACTTTCACAGAGGATGTCACTCCTTTTTTCTTGCTTGGTACTCTTAATAAGTCATGGGATGTATTCTGCACTGCATTATGTGCCTCTATTGCTACCTTGAAATTATCTGATGTTGAGAGTGCTCTTCTGCAGGAAGAGGTTAATCGTAAGAATTTGGATGCCTCTCATGTGTTGCATGCTATGACAGTTAGAGGTAGGAATGATGGGTATGGAAAGCATGGTAGTGGCAGTGGCCGTAGACGGGATTCTTAGAAATCTCGGTCCAAGTCTTGTGGAAAGTCATGTAGCAAATCCCGTGGCAAGAATGCAGATGTTACTTGTCACCATTGTGGGAAAAAGGGCCATATTAGTCCACAATACCATGAACTGTGCAATGAAAGGTGCAAAGATAAGGGGAAAGACAAAGTGCAGGATAAGTCTTCTGATCGCAGCATAGTGCCTGCAAAGTCCAATGTTAAAATTGAAGAGATCAATGTTATGCAGCCTGAGGATGTTGATGATGATTATATCATTGCAGCTTCTTCTAGTGCTTCGCAGATGATAGAGATACACTCTATGTATGCACAGTGTCGGCTCTTGGACTCAGGTGCGTCCTTTCATGTGACAACTTACCGAGAGTGGTTTCATTCATACCGTATGGTTTCGGGTTCTGTGCGCTTGGGTGATGACAACTCTTTTGATATTGTAGGCATTGGTGATGTTACGCTGCAGTTTCCTTCTGGCAGCAGTTTTGTTATGCAGGATGTACGTGATGTACCTACTTTGACATGCAGTCTCATGTCAGCTGGACAGCTTGATGACACAGGTTATTGTGTATCTTTTGGAGACTCTGCATGGAAGATCACTCGTGGCAGACTTATGATTGTGAGAGGTGCCAAGGCTGGCAGCCTCTATCCCTTGATTGTATCCGCTTCTTCCCTTGATCATGTTTTGTCTGTGGGTTCTATCCCACATGTATCTCTTTGGCATGCCCGTTTGGACCACATGTCTTTGAAGGGAATGAAAATGATTTCTGGTTTGCAGTACTTACCGCCCCTTGATTATGCATGTTTTGATTCATTTGAGCATTGTCTTTATGGCAGGCAGACTAGATCTACGCATAAGAAGTCTAGTAGGCCATGCATGAGTGAGCCCTTGGCATTGATACATTCGGATGTTTGTGGGTCCATGCCTTGTCAGTCTATGGATGGTGCCAAGTATTTTGTTACTTTCATAGATGATTTTTCATGGAACGTTTGGGCTTATCCCATTAAACTGAAATCCGATGTCTTGGCTATGTTTCAGAGATGGCTTGCATTGGTTGAGAACCAGTCTAGGTATAGGCTAAAATGCCTAAGGACAGATAATGGGGGTGAGTATGTCTCACGTGCTTTTGAGAAGTTATGTGATGAGAGGGGTATTAAGCGTCAATTGACCGCCCCCTACACCCCCCCATAATGGTTTGGCTGAGCGGATGAATAGAATCATCCAGGAGCGTATACACACTATGCTTAGCCATGCAGGTCTACCACAAAGCTTTTGGACTAAGGCAGTTAGTACAGGTGTGCATATCATAAATAGATCACCTTCTAGTGGTTTGGATTTCCAAGTTGCAGAGGAGGTTTGGACTGGAAAACCTCCCTCTTATGCGCATCTCCGTGTCTTTGGATGTGAGGCATTTTGCCATGTGCCCAGGGACAAGAGAAGTAAGCTGGATCCTAAGAGTGTGAAATGCATTTTCCTTGGTTACATATAGATGATAACTCGAATACACGCTATCCTCCACCAATGCTTTCCACTGCCACTACTGCTATCTCTACACATCGACTGAAGCATTCACAATCATTAGTAAAATAATACAATTAAACCGACAAAAGTGAATCCTAGCAGTCTTTAGCTAAATAAATAAATAAATTGGTTAGAAATCAATCCTAACCTTAATTTATCACGAGTGCGCACTCTAACTCATAAACGTTTATTAAGTTAATATGTATTTTGAGGAATCACCCGCTATGGAATCACCCATGTACACACTAAATTAACAAAAAACCCGAAAAGGATAGGTGTCCCCATCAACTTCTCGCACAAAGAATCCACTTTGTGTATGAGCCTTGGTAATAAAAGTTTACGGAATCCACTGTAAAACCTCACGGAATCCACCGTGAAATATGCCTCCTGGCATCATACCCGCGGGGTGGGATAGCAATTGTTCTCAATTGCTATTAGCTCAATGTGGAGTTAATAGAGTGGGAAAAGCATTTAAGTCTCTAGCGTGCATCCATTGGGCCTCTTCAACAGGATGGTTTTTAAACTTGACCAAATATCTAGAATATCTATGGCCAGTTCTAGTGGTCATAAAGTTAGTATCTATAATAGCTTCAGGCTCAAGGATTTGAGTCTCTTCATCTAACAAAGGTGGGTTTTTATAGATAGGGTGTACAGGTAATTGGCCTCTAAAGGGTCGTAATAAATTAATATGAAAGGTGTTGTGAATTTTTCAATGTGGTGGTAGTTCTAGTTTAAATGCATTGTCATTGATTTTGTGTATGATCTTGAATGGTCCATAGAATCTAGGTGCTAATTTCACAACTGGGTGTTTATCTACACTTTGTAATCTACCTTTTTCTATACGTAACCAAACATAATCATCAACTTTGAAATTCATGGCCTGTCTTTTTTTATTGGCTTGTTTTGTATATGATTGCTGGGCTTTGGTAATCATATCTTTAACCTCATAAAAAATAGTAGCGTGCATGTTAGCGATATCATCAGCAGTCTGAATTTTATTTGATAAAGATGCAACAGGTGAAGGCAATCTATAACCATAAATAACTTCAAATGATACTTTCTTTGTAGCTGTGTGTGGTGTATTGTTATATGCAAACTGAAGTAAATGTAGATATGTATCCCATGTATGTGGTTTAGAAATAGTGTAAGCACGTAAAAGATCTAAAATAGCATTGTTAGTAGCTTCTGTTTGACCGTTTGTTTCAGGATGAAATGCAAATGAAAAATCAATCTTTGTTCCTAAGTTAGTAAACAGAGTAATCCAAAAATTATTACAAAATCTAGAATCACGGTCAGAAATAATAACTTTTGGTAAACCATGATTAGTAAACACAATTTTCAAAAACAACTGAGCTGCTTGAGATGCAATAAGAGTTTTCTTGCATGGAATGAAATATGCTTGTTTGCTAAACCTGTCTACCACAATCCAAATCATATCATGGTTAGCTTTAGTGTTAGGTAAACCAGTAATAAAATCCATAAAAATCTATTCCCATCGTCATGATGGAATAGATAATGGCATTAGTAACCCATACTGTTTACCATGATGTCTTTTAACTCTTTGACAAACTAAACATTCAGAAACAAAGTTAGATACATTAGTGTCCATATGTGGCCAATAAAAATCTTCAGTGAATGTATGCAAAGTAGATATAATACCTCTATGACCTTGATATGGAGGACGATGAATCTCATTCAATATAAATGATCTAAATGGAACTGTAATACATAATATCTTTTCATAAAGTAGTAATCCATTATTGTAAGACAGTGAATCAATAGGAATCCAGTTAATTGCAACTGATTTATTCCAATCAGCTTGCAAAGTAATATCCTGATGATAAGTATCTTTCATAGGGATAAGGGAATCAAATGATATGACATAAATATTATGAATGGTCGGTCTTCTACTTAAAGCATCGGCTACTACATTCTCTTTTCCTGGTTGATATTGTATAAGGAGAATGAAAGTTGTCCATTTAATATGTCTATCAGATATTTGGGGTTGACTAAGGAGATGTCTAATGCTTTGTTGGTCAGTTTTAATCATAAATTCAGAACCCATTAAGTAATTTTTCCATTGTCGTAAGGCTTGTACTACAGCTAGCAATTCTTTATCATATGTAGAATATTTAAGTTCAGATGGTTTCAGTTTATAGCTAGAGTAGGCTATGGGATGATTATCTTGCATAAGTATGGCTCCTATTCTAGATCCACTAGCATCAGTAACTATTAAAAAGAATGGTCTATTGAAATCAGGTAGTTGTAATACAGGAGCATGGGTTAAAGCATGTTTCAATAAATCAAAAGATTTTTGTTGATTGTCAGTCCAGTTATAAACAATACCCTTATTTAAACGTTTAGTCAAAGGCAAGGCAAGTAATGAGAAATTTCACACAAACTTTCTGTAAAAACTAACAAGACCTAGAAAAGAACGTAACTCATGCACATTTTTGGGTATGGGCCAATTTAAAATTGCTTCTATCTTTTTAGGGTCAACCTTAATACCTTTTGATGAAACAATGTGTCCTAGATATTCAATTTCTATTTGAAAGAATTCACTCTTTTCTGGATTAGCATACAATTGATTATCTTTCAAAAACTTGAAAATTAAAGACAGATGTTCATAATGCTCATTCTCATTTTTACTAAATACCAATATATAATTAAAGAATACTATAACACAATGCTGATATTTTAGAAATATGCGATTCATCATTCGACTAAATGTAGCAGGTGCATTAGTTAAACCAAAAGGCATCACTAGAAATTCATAATGTCCAAATTGTGTTCTAAATATAGTTTTGAATATATCAGATTTATCCAATCTCACTTGATGATAACCAGATTTAAGATCTATCTTACTGAATATGGCAGAATCTTGTAGTTTATCCATAAGATCATCTACCCTAGGAATCGGATATCTATTCTTAACTGTAATTTTATTTAGGGCACAATAATCAATGCACATGTGATAAGTATTATTCTTGTTCTTTACTCATAATACATGTGCACCAAATGGAGAACTACTAGGTCTGATTAATCCTCTTTTTAGCAATTCCTCTACTTGATTTTGAATTTCTTTCTGTTCAATTTGGTTATGCCTATATGGTGCTTTACATGGTGGTTGTTACCAGGAATTAAATCTATTTTGTGATCTTCAGGTCGTGAAGGTGGTAGTCTAGTGAGAGCGGAATTTTGGTGCCGAGAAGTGCTTAAAAATAGCCAAAAATTATGAATATCAAGGAAAAAATATTCAACGCCAAAGGCGGCGGCTCGATCCAGGACGATTTTAAGCACCAAAGTGCTTTAAAGGTGCCCGAGCGACACTTGTTGATTTTTCATAATTTTTCAGACAGTCGTGTGGGTTGACATGAGCTACTGGCCAATGCCGGATGCCAAGCCGGACACCTAGGATTTTTCAGAGTTCAATTCCGAGTCCGGACGGGGAAATGGCCAAAGAAACGGTCAAGATGCGAAGAGGTGGATAAATTTTGGGTCAAATGGGTGGTGCCTTTTGGAAGCCCCCTAAAATTTTATGCCACATGACATTTGTAACAAATCGTGGGGAGGAAAAACGTGAAGAAGAAGCGCCTGCAACACGTCCGAAATTTGCGCCATGGGATGAGGAGATCCATCATGCTGCCTGCACACAACCCCCCCAAGTGATCATGGGCCTTGCTTCCCTCCTGAATGCTGACTCTATCGCCGCCCTTCGCCCGTCTATTGATGGCCTGAATGCTGAGATAGAAATCTAGTCTTTCTCTCTCCTCCCTCTCTCTCTTCTAAGGGGAAATTCATGTGGGAAGAGAAAGGAAGAAAAAAGAATGGTGGAGGCTTGTCCGGCATTGATCGGATTGCTCCACGGGCTGGAAATGGTGACTTGTGATCGTCATGAGCATGAAGTGCTGCTGATTTTCAGATTTGCGGCCATGGATATGAAACGCAAAACACGCAAATAAGCGGTAATTCAATTTTTTTTCAAAGGAAATTTGAGATTTCATGGCTTTTGATTGATAAAATGTTGTTCATGTAGGCTAAAAATTGTTTATGTTGCTGTTTTCCATGAGTATTTGTTGATCATAATTAGAAAATCAGAAAAAAATGCATCTTGTGACTCAAAATAATACAGTAAAACACGTAAAATATAGAAAATCAAGGGAAAATGATGTTTTTGGGCATAAAAATGGAAGAGTAAATAGGAACACCAACTAAATTTTCATTTTTGTTGCAAGAAGGAACTAAGGGCCACAACCCATAATGTATTTTGAATTTTCAGTAATTAAATAATGCACAAAATAAGGGAAAATACAAGGAAAATAGAGAAAAATCACTAAAAATAGGGAAAAAATACATTTTGGATGCGGAAAATTAATGAAAATTAAGAACAATGTTCGTGAATGTTTGTGGGGACTGAAGCATGAGGATTTGCCTTAGTTCAACCCCACCTTCTTGTTCTAGTGTGTCTTTTTCCTTTTTTTACACATAAAATGAGGGCAAAATGCCTTATAAATATATACAACAATGCAACATTTGATCGATGGGAGGGTAGAGTGGCTAAAATGTGTCTAAATGCGGAGTAAAATGATGAAAAGATTGCTGGTTTTTGTTTGCATGTCATATAGTTTGGGGAATAATTATAAAATAAGGGCCTAGTAGCACGAGGGTTCCCTCGGTGCTAGGTTCATGCAACGCCGCATAAGAACGGTAGTTGAAAATCATTGAAAGGATGTTTTCCACATGTGCACAATATTGATTTTATAATTGTTTGAGCACTTAGCATCCACACTATGCATAAATCATGGAAATATTTAAAGGTATCAGAAATCCTGGATGCACAGCAATTGCTTTCATTAGGACCTTGACCCACGTTGAGTGAGAGACAGGATACCCTAAGCCATAGGCTAGTCGTGGGGTCTAGGGGAAAGAGAAGTGAGGACAATGGTACATTTCTGTATGCGATTAAATGGTACATTGAGTGGATTTTGTGCGAAATTTTTATATGTTGAGGGACGCACTGAGGGGCCAATCCCCAAGGTGTAGGAGAGTCGCAGAGGGATGGCGGCATTCAGCCGTTGGAGGACCCCCTATGTTTGTGTTTCGTGCCATTGGGCAATGTGTAAGGGACTCCCTCTGAGGAGTAGTGGGTGAGAGAAGAGTGGACTACAAACGACGTAATACAAACGCAAGATATTTAGGAAGGCAATGTGTGTGTCATCAACGCTCCTGGCCGCGAGGTCGTGGGGTTGTTGAGCGCGTGTGATAGAGGTCCGGCTAGTGCATGAGCCAGTGCCAGCCCGTTCTAGGTTCCATCAGTGGTGCGTCTACCGGGAGCCGCTTAAAAGTGGCGGTCCTCGAATCCTGGTTGTCTAGGGACCAACTAGCAGTTTATGCCAAAGGATACTGTGATTGATCCGTTATTTATCGATAAGCATCGTCTAGCAGAAATCCAAAAGCAAGAGAGAGACGAAAGAGCTAGGCGACGTGTTGAAATTTTTAGGAGATATTCCCCTAAGCGTAGCAGTGCTGAACCCTTACGAGGGAGTGGATCTAGTGGTCTTGGGGCCACAAGCAGTAAGTTAGGAGAAGGTGGAAGCTCTAGTGCTCCCCTTTCTTCCATAAGCCAGTCTACATCAAGTGCGAGAGGTACAACCTCACCGTCCCCTACTCCTAGTGCAAATCCAATTTTCGTTATGGCACAGCCTATTGCAATTCCTACAGGAACGACGGATTTGCCAGCTCTAGGTTACCCGCTACCCATTTTTAATGGGCTAGTTGAGGAAGATGCAGAACTCCACATTAGGGAGTTTCAAAAGCTGATGTTTAACTATCGCATCCAAGAAGAAGGACATTTAATGATGTTCTTCAACATAACTCTCAAAGGAAGAGCCGCTATATGGTATCATGGTTTAGAAGTTGGAACCATATTGAATATTGATTCATTTTATGGAGCTTTTCGAAAGGAGTTTGCCCCTGAAAGGGGTGGGCAATATTGGTTGCGTGTACTCAACGTGACCCGCCAAGAACCACACGAGGATATTCGTGCTTATGCGAAGAAAATAAAAGAGGTTTTCCGTAAGTTGGACACCTCTATTCCTATCCCCCCAGCTGTCCAATTGCAATATTTCCTACATGGTTTGGACTTTAACATCCAATTGCAGTTGAGTAGTGTCTCGTTGGGGGATATAGATACTGCCATTATGCGAGCACAAGAGGTGGAATCCCGACTACAAGCAGCCTATGCTTCTCGAGGGAATTCGAATATGGGTTTAGTATTGGGAAACAATGTGGCGATGGCCAATGGCAATAGTGGCCAAGGGATAGCGATGGCTAACCCTAATGGGAGAGGGAACATGATGTAGAATGTCCCTTTATTACCAGCTCCCCCTAGCATGTCGATGTCTACGGGCAGTCAAATGGCTCCAAATGGTGGAGGCCAGGCGGTCTATTCTAATACCATGCCTGTGGCTCAACAACCAGTACCTAATCGAATTGTTAGGCTGATGGAACAACATGGTAATGACCAAGGCTATGAGTCGAGCGCTTCCAATGTTCTTGGCGAGGTTAAGGACATGATGAAGCATTATACCGACATGATTACGGAGCAGTATCGGCAAATAGCCGTTGATGTCAACTTCCTTAAAAAACAACAAAATTTGATAGGAAGTAGATACCCAGATGAGGGCTTACCTTCGAGGTTTAGTTGCAAATGGTGTGGTGGACAGCACTATCCAAGAAATTGCCCAAATGTTAAGTGCGACATCTGTGGAAAATCCAGCCATTTAGCAGCTACTTGCTGGAGTAAGATCAGTTCCCTCCAGCGAGGTAGTCGGGAACCAGGGCCTGTTAATCATCGTGCCCAAGGAAATGATTCCCAGCAAGAAAACGGGCCTAAACAAATACTTCAATGACCAAAGACTGCAATGGAGGAGCTACCTAGTGGTAGTGGGGTTAGTTTGATTGAGGCTGTACGTGTTAATGATGCTGAAACCTCTAATCTGCGAGCTGTTCTTATAAGAGGTCAAAAGGGTAGAGAAGCCGACAAGGATAAGCCTGTTGACGGAAACCCTAAACAAGGCGACAAAGGAATGCAAGTTTTGGATCCTGCCATGGAAGGGGGACCTTTGAAGCCCGTGGAAAGTAAAGCCGATAAGGAACCACCAAAGAAGAAGGTGCAAGTTAAGAAAGAGGCAATAAAGCCGGTTCAGCGACCTAAAGAGCGGATGGTTTGGCGTGAAAAGCGAACTCTATCGAACTATCATGAATTCGATTTGGCGAGTTCTCTCTGTGAAGTCAAGCCGGATGTAAATCTCTTACAGCTTATTAAGCTTTCCCCAGGAGTATGCAAGGAATTTAGGAAGATCCTACGTACCGGATATATCGTAGAACCTTTGGGTATTGCGCGAGTTGGTGATGACTGGTTCGAGCATGCTGAGAAGCATTGCCCAAGGGTTGCAGCCTATGTCGATGGGATATTAGTAGATTATGCCATTGTCGACACGGGATCATCTGTTAACATTATGAGTTCTGAACTGATGGAAAGGTTGGGTCTTGCGATCCAGAAAGATATCTCCACAATCCTCAGAATGGCAGATGATAGTTTGAGGCAGCTGGAAGGCTGCATTACTAAGGTCCATGTCACTGTTGCAAATGTAGAATGCCTGTTGGACTTTAGGGTGATTCGTTTTGCAGGCCGTCCAAGTTACCAAGTATTACTCGGATGACCTTGGATCTTGCAAGCGGACTGCCAAGTAGATATACTCGCCGGTCGACTGATATTCGGCAGAGGTGCCCAGCGTGTGTGTGGTGGTTGATGCTTATCCTGAGTCCCCGCAGAGTGAGAGAGCTCCTCTATCTTCTACAGAATTGGAGACATTAGAGGATTTATCTGCCAGTGAGACATCATGGAGTGATGAGTCCAAAGAGGGATCCACCACGGAAGACATCTATCAGATTACTTTGAATGAGCCGATAGAGGGCCAAGATCGTATAAGAGATGCAGATATTATCGAGCTAGACCTTGGTACGCCTGATGATTCATGGCCAATCAAATTAGGATCTATGCTTAGCACAGCAGAAAGGAAGGATATGTGGCCTTGATTTAGGAATTCCGTGATATCTTTGCCTGGAGTTATGATGAGCTGAGAGGCATTCCTCCTAGTCTTGCTGTTCATACAATTTCGTTGAAAGAAGGCAGTCGTCCTGTATGACTGAAAGTAAGGCGTATGCCTTTCGAACTGAGGGACGGGCTGTTTGAAGAGTTACAGAAGCTTCGGAAAGCAGGTTTGATTTTTCCTGTGCAACACACGGAATGGTGTTCGCCAGTCGTGATCAGAAAAAAGAAAAATAATCAAATTCGATTATGTGTAGACTTTAGGGAGCTGAATAAGCAGACAGTTAAGGACTACTACCCGTTGCCATTTATTGACTAGATTTTGGATCAATTAGCAAGTAGGGAGATATATTCGTTTATGGATTGCTTCGCAGGATATAACCAGATGGCAATTGCAGAAGAGGACAAGTTGAAGACAACTTTTATTACTGTATTTGGTGCCTTTGCGTACCATGTGATGGCCTTTGGTTTATGCAATGCACCTGGTTCGTGGCAACGAACAGCAGATAAGACATTCGGTGATATATCCCCTGAAGAGTTGAAGGTGTTTATTGATGACTTAGGGGCCACCACCGTGAGAGGAAGGCAGTTGATCATTTTAAGAAAATGCTTTGAGCGCTGTAGACAATTTTGCATCACTCTAAACCCACGGAAGTGTGTTTTTGGAGTACCTTATGGGCTATTATTGGGTCATGTGATCAGTTCGGTAGGAATTGCGACAGACCCCGAGAAGGTCAAAGTTATAGTTGCCATGGGTCCACCACGCACTCCGAAGGAAGTTCATAGCTTTTTGTCTTCGGTTGGTTATTACCGTAGATTCATAAACGCCTTGGCAGAAAGAACGTTGCCGCTTACAAATTTATTGTCCTTTAGCTGTTTGTTTGTATGGGGTGACCCTTGTAAGGTAGCATTCGAGGATGTGAAACAAGAGCTAGCAAGAGCTCCCGTTTTAAAAGCACCTAAAAGAGGCGAGGTGTTCTATATATTCTCAGCAGCCACCATGTATAGTATCAGCTGCTGTTTAGCCCAAATTTGGGAAGAGAAGTGGTACCACCCGATTGCTTTTACTAGCCGAAAGCTGGGGGTATCCGAGATCAATTATACCTACATGGAGAAGTTGTGTCTAGCAATGGTCTTTGGGACCAAGAAATTCAGGCATTATATTATCTATGAGAAAGTCGTGCTTTATACGAAGGCGGAGGGACTTCTATTATTGATGAATAAGCTACAGCCGCCTGATCGTCTAGCAAAGTGGTTGATCACTTTGCAGGAATTTGATTATGAAATCAGGAGTAAGCCACCAAGGTTGCAAGGCATCGTGGAATGTCTTGTGGACTTTGGGGAGCCGAAATAATCTGTGGCTGAAGGTAGTGACATGGAGTTGTTATTTAAAATAGATACGGCATCTATTCCCTCCTGGTATGCTGCAATAACACATTATTTATCGACGGGAGAGGCGGGATCTGAATTATCTAAAGCTGAGAGAAGGAAAATTAGGCAGCAAGCGTTGAAGTTTGCCTTGATCGTAGGTACATTATATCGGCAAGGGGTTGATGACATCTATCGCCGATGTGTGATGCCTGACGAGGTGCCATTCATTTTGGAAGAGTGCCATGATTCTGCTTGCGGTGGCCATTTTGCTGGATGGCTTACAGCACAAAAGGCTTTAAGAGCAGGTTATTGGTGGCCTACCATCTTCCAGGATGCGTTTGCGTATGTTAAGAGATGCGATATTTGTCAACGACATGATAGTCGAGAGAATAGGAAACGACCACTCAACCCTATTATGGCGACACTTCCATTTGAGAAGTGGGGAATAGACTTTGTGGGTCCTATTACTCCGTCGTCGACTGCACAAAAGAGATATATCATTGTAGCAATTGACTACTTCACAAAGTGGTCAGAAGCGCGTGCAACAAGGAAATATGATGCTAAAGAAACTGCTAGTTTCCTTTTAGAGCAGATAATATGCCGTTTTGGTCTGCCGAAAGAATTAGTGTCGGACCGCGGAACCCATTTTCTGAATAAGGTGATCAAAGATTTGACAGAAATTTGGCAAATTAAGCATAACAAGACAACCCTATATAACCCGCAAGCCAATGGGCAAGTTGAAAGCACCAACAAGCAGCTTGTGGGCATCCTGTCCAAAATTGTGTCGGAAAAGAAACGGGATTGGGATAAAAAGTTATATGTGGCAGTGTGGGCCTATAATACGACTTTCAAACAAGCCATTGGCCATACCCCGTTCAAGTTAGTATATGGGGAGGAGTGTGTCTTGCCTTTAGAGATTGAGTTGCCGACTATTCAGTTTGCCATCAATCATTCTTTGAGTGATGAAGACGCACTTTTTGAGCGCTTGACGACACTGGTACATTTAGATGAGCTTAAGCTGCAGAGCTTATTGCAGCAAGAAGTGGCGAAGCGCCGAATGAAGCAGCTACACGACCTTAAAGCCAAGAAATACACCTTCAAGAAAGGACAGCTTGTTTTGTATTATGACGCATGACGTGAATTATTTCTAGGCAAGCTAGAGCCCAAATGGGACGAGCCCTATAGGATCGTTAGAATAGGAAAGAATAAATCTACAGTCTTGTTAGCTGACCTTGAGGGGGTAGAATTTAAAAATAAGGTTAACCTTAATAAGATTAAACCTTATTATTTCTGATTGCACTAATACTATGACTGCCTTGCAGGTCTAGGCGAGATCGATCAAATATCTGCAAGGAAATCGTGGTAGAGGTTGATGGGTCGTCTGATCCCTTATTTAGAACACCCGTATTTAGAACAGCGGTATCATCAGGGAAAGCTCATTTGGTGGAGCAAAGGATACAAGGTGATTGAGCAAGAAGGCGGGACATTTATTTGGGAGATCAAGGTCTTCTGCCATCACTGCCTACAAATTTTGATGAGCATCCCTGTTGAATTCAATGATGATGGAGGGATGGAGCCTACGGTCCACCCGTTGAATATGCTGAATTTCGATTACCATAATTATGAGTAGAGTTTTGGATGGCGGGATATGTAAACCCTTTATGGACGTACACCTTGTACTTTGATGGGGCGTCCAGGGGTGCATGCAAAAAAGGAAGTATAGGAGTTGTCAGCCGAGATCCCTGACGACGCATTGTCATGAAGTTAGCTGCTTATCTCAGGGTGAATTTTACCAATAATATGGCAGAATACAAAGCCCTGATTATGGGTCTAAATATTGCAAAGAAGGGTGGTATCCGCCAGTTATTGGTGAAAGGGGACTCTCAGTTGGTTTTAAATCAACTCAATGGGACGTACATGGTACGAAACCCCATCCTTTGCATGTACCATCATACTGCCATAGCCCTGCTAAACGAATTCGATAGAGTGTCTTTTCAGCTGATTCCACGAAATTGGAATCAGTTTGCCGATTCATTGGCTAATTTTGCGTATGAAGAAGACCTCTTCTTTATTTGTGGCTCTTGTCCCGATATATCTATTGATGGTGAGACATGACCTGGTCGTTTGTGGGGTATGCTTTCTAAACATGCCCTCTTTGGCAGACGATAGTTGATCTGGGTGATGCAGAGGGTAGACGAGACTCATCTGCCTTTATTATCTTGGACCCACAGACTGATTAGATGACATGTGATGCCAACACCTCTTGCGATATACGCAGGAGGGATGGGTCATAATCTAATGCACCTAGTTTAGGGCTATGAGCCTCTGTTCCCCTGGGAATGGTATGCTTTGATGTCTATCATAGTTGCTTCCAGGAGGATGTTATGCATAGTATTGTTTGATTTCATTAGGCCAAGAGGGCCAATCTATTGGTAAAGTCATGTTTGATTTCATTAGGCCAAGAGGGCCATTTCCCTGTCTAGTGCGGGTGCGTTTAATCGGGTGTTTGTTTTAAGTGTTGTGCTGGACATGTTTCGTGATTCGTGGAATTTGGTGGAGCCTGGAGGAGCCTTTGCTGCGATGGAAGCTTCTTGTGGCCAATCCAAGTGATACCTCTCCTTTACGAGTACCTTTCTTTCCTGTTATATGTGTATTTGTACTTGTCGAGGGGATACATTTTTTGTTGGGGACCGGCAACCAAGGCATGAAGTCCCAGGTTTAGGCTAAGTATGTTTGAGGGAGGTCGGAGTAGTCACTACCTCCTGTAAAGACATTGTTAGGCATCGAAAGACCTGTTTTAGAAGGAAGTCTTAGTGGCCCTGTTCTGCTAGCCTGCTAGGCAGCTGTTCTAGGAGTTCTTGTTAGTAGTGAGGCAGTTAGAGAAGCTTGCCAGAAGATAATAATGATGATGCCAAGAAACCCTGTACATCTGACAAGATGAATATAAATACGAAGGTGTGTAAAAAGGGGTTCTAACCCCTATCAAAGAAAAGAAAAGAAATGAAAATGTATAGGCAGTTGATCATTGCCTTGCGAAGGCCTGGTAGGTTCCTGGGGATGAGTCAGACCCGGGGCCGATGCCTTGTCTTCCTAGGGGTGGCTTCTTGCTGGAAAAAAAAAAGACAAAACAAGGAAGGTTGGAGCGAAAATAAAAGTAAGCGTTAGAAAAGGATTAAGTGTCGCCTTGCGAAGGCTTGGTAGGTTCATGGGTGTCGAGACAGGTCCTGAGACCGATGCCCTATTCTCCTTGGGTCACTACGCTCAGCTCCCTCCTTTTTACATGCCCAAGTATGTTGATAAAATAAAAACCCTAAAAGAAGAAATGTGTCCTGAACGAAAATACTCCTTGATCAGGCTATAGGAGTCCTCGCCTTGTAGGAGCTCCTAGTTGGGCTGTCTTCAGTTGGTAAGTAGTTCAGACTACCACTTAGGGCAACCTCTTTGATAGGTTTTTTAGTTTGGCTGTGTTGGAGCAGTTGGTTAGTGACTCACTTCGGATCTTCTATTAGATGATGCTAGGCCTACTCCTTGTGGATGTCATGCCTTGGTTTTGTCCAGGGGAAGGGGGAGCATTGTGCTGAGTTTTATTATATATTTATTTTGTATCAGCTTGATGCTTCTTTGGTTGTTTATGTGCAGATATGTTCGTGGATTCGACGGGCTCAGTCGCCCTATCTTGTGGTCACCAATGAGAGCGTAATTTTGGTGCAGAAGTGCTTAAAAATAGCTAAAAATTATGAATATTAAGGGAGAAATATTCAACGCCAAAGGTGGCGGCTCGATCCAGGACGATTTTAAGCACCAAAGTGCTTTAAAGATGCCCGAGCGACACTTGTTGATTTTTCATAATTTTTCAGACAATCGTGTGGGTTGACACGAGCTACTGGCCAATGCGGGATGCCAAGCCGGACGCCCAAGATTTTTCAGAGTTCAATTCCGAGTCCGGACGGGGAAATGGCCAAAGAAACGGTCAAGATGCGAAGAGGTGGACAAATTTTGGGTCAAATGGGTGGTGCCATTTGGGAGCCCCCTAAAATTTTATGCCACATGACATTTGTAACAAATCATGGGGAGGAAAAGCGTGAAGAAGAAGCGCCTGCAACACGTCCGAAATTTGCGCCATGGGATGAGGAGATCCATCATGCTGCCTGCACACAACCCCCCTAAGTGATCATGGGCCTTGCTTCCCTCCTGAATGCTGACTCTATCGCCGCCCTTCGCCCGTCAATTGATGGCCTGAATGCTGAGATAGAAATCTAGTCTTTCTCTCTCCTCCCTCTCTCTCTTCTAAGGGGGAATTCATGTGGGAAGAGAAAGGAAGAAGAAAGAATGGTGGAGGCTTGTCCGGCATTGATCAGATTGCTCCACGGGCTGGAAATGGTGACTTGTGATCATCATGAGCATGAAGTGCTGCTGATTTTTAGATTTGCAGCCATGGACATGAAACCCGAAATACGCAAATAAGCGGTAATTCAATATTTTTTCAAAGGAAATTTGAGATTTCATGGCTTTTGATTGATAAAATGTTGTTCATGTGGGCTAAAAATTGTTTATGTTGCTGTTTTCCATGAGTATTTGTTGATCATAATTAGAAAATCAGAAAAACATGTATCTTGTGACTCAAAATAATACAGTAAAACACGTAAAATATAGAAAATCAAGGGAAAATGATGTTTTTGGGCATAAAAATGGAAGAATAAATAGGAACACCAACTAAATTTTCATTTTTGTTGCAAGAAGGAGCTAAGGGCCATAGCCCATAACCTATTTTGAATTTTCAGTAATTAAATAATGCACAAAATAAGGGAAAATACAAGGAAAATAGAGAAAAATCACTAAAAATAGGGGAAAAATGCATTTTGGGTGCGGAAAATTAATGAAAATTAAGAACAATATTTGTGAATGTTTGTGGGGACTGAAGCATGAGGATTTGCCTTAGTTCAACCCCACCTTCTTGTTCTAGTGTGTCTTTTTCCGTTTTTTACACATAAAATGAAGGCAAAATGCCTTATAAATATATACAACAATGCAACATTTGATCGATGGGAGGGTAGAGTAGTTAAAATGTGTCTAAATGCGGAGTAAAATGATGAAAAGATTGCTGGTTTTTGTTTGCATGCTATATAGGTCGGGGAATAATTATAAAATAAGGGCCTAGTAGCACGAGGGTTCCCTCTGTGCTAGGTTCATGCAACACCGCATAAGAACGGTAGTTGAAAATCATTGAAAGGATGTTTTTCACATGTGCACAATATTGATTTTATAATTGTTTGAGCACTTAGCATCCACACTATACATAAGTCATGGAAATATTTAAAGATATCGGAAATCCTGGATGCACAGCAATTGCTTTCATTAGGACCTTGACCCACGTTGAGTGAGAGACAGGATACCCTAAGCCATAGGCTAGTCGTGGGGTCTAGGGGAAAGATAAGTAAGGACAATGGTACATTTCTGTATGCGATTAAATGGTACATTGAGTGGATTTTGTGCGAAATGTTTATATGTTGAGCGACGCACCGAGGGGCCAATCCCCAAGGTGTAGGAGAGTCGCAGAGGGGTGGCGGCATTCAGCCATTGGAGGACCCCCTATGTTTGTGCTTCGTGCCATTAGGCAATGTGTAAGGGACTCCCTCTGAGGAGTAGTGGGTGAGAGAAGAGTGGACTACAAACGACAGAATACAAACGCAAGATATTTATGAAGGCAATGTGTGTGTCATCAACGTTCCTGGCCGCGAGGCCGTGGGGTTGTTGAGCGCGTGTGATAGAGGTCCGGCTAGTGGACGAGCCAGTGCCGGACCGTTCTAGGTTCCATCATCTAGGTGGTAAATCCTCAGCAAAACAATCTTTAAATTGAACAAGAAATTGTTTATGCCTAAGATGCATATGTTTTTCTTTAGCTTGAAGTTAATTCACCCAAATTAAATAAGATTTGCTACTTTTATGTAATGTACATTTAGCTTGAGTATGAGTAAGTAGTGGAAAAGTATTAGATGCATGCATACCATGCAATGTGATGTGTTTTCCTTGAAAATAAATTTTAATTGAATGCGTGGAATAATCTATGTCAGGGTTATACTGATGACGCCAAGGCATACCTAGGATAATATCACTAGACTGCAAAGGTACAACTAGAAAATTCCTTCGTTCAGTGTATTCACCAATTTTAATTTCTAAGTTATGCACCTCTTGTGTTCCATTATATCTTGTGCCTAGGAATGCTGCTTTAATGCAATAATGTGTAGAAACAGTTTGTAAATTCAATTCTTTCACTAAATTTGTAGAAATAAAATCATGTGTGTTACCATCATCATGTAAAATAATCTTTTCTTTACCATGCACTAAACATTTCATTGTCAACAAAGAATGTGGAGTTGGCATACCCGGCAAAGTATCTAAAGTAGTGGCAATGTCGTCTTCATCTTCTGTAGAATCAGGCATTTCCTCACGTTCTTCTACTTCCATTGCGCCAAGATAATTGATATGGACAGGTGGTTTCTTCGATTGGCAATTGGCTCTGCTAGATGTCCAGGTTGATGGAATTCGTAACAAACTATAGGTTTGGCTTTAGATACATTGTTGGCAATGGCAGGTAGTCTAGGAATATTAGGATTTGACTGTGAGGATGGCTTAGGGTTTTGATTGGTATTTGATGGCAAAGTAGGTAGTCTTGTCCGAGACTTACGGAATGTAGATGGAAGAAAACGACTTTGATTGAATCTTCTAAAATTTGAATTGAATTGCTTGTAACCATAGTTACCATTTGCTTGAAATTGTTGTGGACACTTGTCTCTTCCATGAATCTTGTCTTCAGTGTCATGAGCCAAAGAAATTGCATCTTCAAGGATTGTAGACTTGAACATATTGACTTCAGCATAGTAATGTCCAAGTAAGCCAGACGTAAACTTGCGTTTGTGAGTTGCTTCAGGTACATCTTCCAGCATGCGTAGTTGCAGTAGGGCATTCCAAAAACATTCGCTATATTGGGAAATAGGCTCACGATCTCTTTGCTGTAGAAGAACCCATTGCTTTATGGCTTTTTCATGGAATTGAGGAGAAAGAAAATTCTGCAAAAACTTCTTTTGGAAACTCTCCCAGGTAGTGGGACAATCAATGCTCTTGCGAACCACAGTCCACAATAGAGATGCTCGATCGACTAAATGATTAGTGACACTGTTATCGTGTTTTCGACCGTGGTTCCGCAGCACAAAGGAGTGGAAAATGGAAAGAATAGAAAATAGCAAAAAGGCGCAAGATAAAAGCAGAAAAAGATAAAAACAGAAAAAGGCGCCTTGACCAGCAACCAATCCCTGAAAAATTCAAATGATCGGACACGACCCGCAAGAAGCGTCGGTGTCGGGCCAAGGCAACGAAAGAGGAAAAAGGCGCACCATTAAAATGCAGAAGCACCCTCGAATCTGTGTAAAAGAGTGCCAGACTCGCTCTTGTGCAAAGTGTAGGCATTAGTTGGGAATAGGATAAATTAGAATGGTGGGAAATGGGAAAAATGGCCTAGGCTACGGCCGGCCATGTAAAAGAGGAATGACCGCCCAAAAAGGATTTAGGGCTTTGTATATAAAGTTGAAGAAGAGAATGAGAAGCTCATTCTTTGGTGTGTGGCAAAAGAGTCTTCTTCTTCCTCTCTTCTTCTCTCCTCCTTGCTTGTGTGTGCTCTTGAGAGAGGGAGTGTGAGAGTGTGAGGGAGTGAGTGTATGTGAGAGTGAGGGATCAAGAGGGTGAAGCTCTTCACCATCTCCTCTCCTCTTCTTCTCTTCTCTTCTCTCTTCTTTTCTTGCGCGCGCGGTTATGGAGGATGGAGCTTGGAGATGGAGGCGGCGTAAGGATGCTTGAGCTAGCATCAAGAATCGTGGAGCTACCGGAGTGCAAGAGAGAGGAGGGTACTCGATCGGGCATCAAGGTAAACTCACAACACTCGTAGGATCGACGGCGCATCGGCTAGGTGAGAGATAGCCATTAGAGCTCGCTTGGAACACTTGAAACAATAAGCGGTCTGTGGGTCTTGGCGGTTTTCGATCTTGAGAACAGGTAAGTATTTTGGGATATTCTGGTTGTTTGATGATTGGAAAACATGGAGAAATTAGTTCAGTGTTTTGCTTTCGATTTATGTTGGGTTTAGGGTAGGTTAATAGTAGGAAATCACACCCGAGAGGCAGAGGGTTGCTGCTATGAAACAGGGAGAAAATTGGGGAAAACAGGGGGAAAATGGAGGAAATGCGCATGTAAATGTGTAGGAAACGCTAGGAGAGTGATTTATAGTGTTCAGGGAATGACCAGCAGGGTATAAGTTCTGGAAGGGCAAGAGAATCCTCATTTGCAACCAGCTGAGAGTGAGAGTGAGAATGAGAGAGAGAGAGAGAGAGAGAGCGAGCTTGGGCGACCGTTCAATCGACCAGGGCACGGAGTGACATTGCATTCGGCAATCCCCAGGTACACAGATCTCTCCCTCACCACTCCAACCCCATTACTGGTGAATTTCTTGGTCAATAGTAATAGATATCTGGAGATCTTTGGGCGAATCTGTGATCGCAAGTTCGTCGGGGGCCGGCGGAATCGCACGCCCAACTTAGTGTCCGATTCCCAGAATCGGACACTCGGACAACCGTCTAATTGGACATTCCCGTCCGATTAGGACACTCGGACAGCCCGTCCAATCGGACCACTCCATCCGATTCGGACGCTCGAAGACTCGGAAGCTCGGACTCAGACCTACCTTGTCCAATCACACGAATTAGGACATGTCAGCAATCGGACCACCTGCTTGGTCCGAGTCCCAGAATCAGACCCGCCCATAAGCGAACCACCAAAATCGGACACTCGGACCAGCCCGTCCGATTTTAGAAATCGGACCACCCTGTCTGATCGGACCATTCGGATGAATCGGACCACCCAAAATTGGACCAGCCCAGAATCGGACCACCCTTGTCCGATTCAGTGAAAACTTGCCCATCTGATTTTGAAAATTGGACACTCGGACTCTGAGACTACCACTCAATCCTGACACACTTGGTCGGATTCCCAGAATCGGACCATTGGTAAATCGGACGTTTGATTCCCAAAGTCGAACAAAAAAAAAGAGAGGGAAAAACATCAAAACTTGACCCCCACGAGCGACTGGAAGCGCAACCTGCTCCAGGATGACGTGGCGAACGCCTTGTAGGCAGTCTCCGACATAGGAGTCAAGACCAAGGGACACACTAGAGCATTCCCTAGCGACCTACCCCTAGTGAACAATGAGAAGCAGTGCATACCCTAGAACCCATTAGAACGGCCAAGACTTGAGTAACAAAGCCTATCAGGCCCGAAACGAGCGGGAGTGAGTAAGAAGCCGAGAAATTACTTGCAGCACTCACGTTGAATTTCCGCACTTGAAGTACACTTAGGAAAGCTGAAAGCCTGATTGAGCACAAGCGCATGAGGAACAACACACTCACGGGTGACCATAAGTTGATAATTGTATTCAATAATTAAAGGAACTCACTCAGATAAATAGCTCAAAAAACCCACCAATAGGAGAGGATCCAAGACGTAGACAAACGCGCAAAGCGCAAGGTAGAACCAAGCAAGGAGCGCCAACGACAAGGATCTGTCACGACTAGTCAACCTGATCGACAGCGCAGCGAGGCACAAGAATTCGACCATGATGGAAGAAAGCTCAGACCATCGGTCTACCGAGGAGCTCGATATGAGTGTATTCCCAGACGCTATATAGCAAATGGTGAGCAGTTACGATGCACACACCCGGTACGAGCACCGTGGCAGAACGGCAGATGCAATCATTGCAGACCTAGAGGAGGAGAGAAGGCTAGCTCGTAAGGCATTGCAAGGCAAAATTGAGTATAATAGGGATCAACAAGCTAGGAGCCAAAGGAAAAGCATCGAGCTGCATGAGGTGCAGCGAGTGCTGAACTTGGCTGGCCGGAACCGAACAGACCATGAGAGAGCACTAGAGGGAGACCTAACGCTGAGCAAGCTCCTCATGAAACGGCTGCTGGATAACACCGCAATAGAGCAGAGTGCCAGTGCACTAGCGACGTCTCTGCTTGCAGGATTAGGGGCAAACCAGGGCTCAAAGAGCCAGGCCAAAATACCGATTGTTGCCAAGCAACTCAACAAGTACCAACCGCATGACGATCTGTACAGCTTCGTTGAACAGTTTGAGCAAGTCTGCGAAGCCAACGGCCTCAACGACCAGACTCAACATTCGCAAGCATTTGGACTTTGCTTAAGCGATAAGGGTAGGACATGGTATACAAGCCTGGATGCCGTGGAACGAGCCAACTTCAATAATCTCAAGGATCTCTTCGTCAAGAGGTTCGCCGAGCCCAGATACTCCAACAACCTGCTAGTACGCTTGATGAATGTCAAACAGAAGGAGAAGGAGGACATCCGCGACTATGTGACCCACGTGAGAAGTCTCTTTAAGAGAATCCCCTTAGGCGAGCGACTGACTGACAGAGCAGTTTCAATTGTATTCATCAATGGAATTAGAGATGAGGAGTTATATAAGGCATTGGTAGGCAATTGAAGCTTGCAGCGGGACGTGGTAACAAGAGTTTTTGAGGAAGCCATTAGAGTCGATGATCAGCTGAAAGAGCGAAGCTCTAGGAGCTCAACTCTGGAAGAGACTAACCCGTGAAGCTTAGAATGCACATCAACCTCTAGTGAGTAGTCAAACCCATTATCCCAAGATAAGGGAAAGACCACCGAGACGGGGACCAAGGCTTGGCTGAGGTCAAGATGGAATTAGCCAAAATACAAGACATGTTGAGATGACCAATGCGCCCGCACATCTAGTGCGTGTACTGTGGCGAAAACCACTTGCCAGCAGAGTGTCAAGACCCTAGGTCAAGACCTTGCATTAACTGCGGTAGGTTCGGCCATGATGCCGCACACTGCAGATTACCACGAAGACTTCCATACTAGCAATCCTACGGCCAGCCTTATCCAGCTAACAGGCCGTAGCCATTCTTCGGAAGGGGAGCCCCGTTAGCCCTACCTGTGCCTAACGATATGGAACCAACTGTCCCTAGAATGGACATAAATCCTACTGGCATTCCTAGACCGCCTGGTCCTTATGTGACCCACCCACTGAGCGATGCTCCCGTACACTATGTGAAGGAGCCCAGTGACGAAGAGACCTACATATACCCTTACGTCTCACATGACGATGAGGGCAACGTGGTCCTCATGGATTATCGACCCGTGCCAGTGATGGCGTTAGGACGAGGACGGGGTAGAGGCCTAGGAGGGCAGCCACATGATTCGGTCACTTGTTGGAATTGCGGATATCCCGGTCATGTCTCATCATGCTGCCCTGAAAGAGAGCAACAAAAATATGGACAAAGCTGACCAAAGGTGCGCAGAATGCAGAATCACCCATCTTTTCGTAGACTACCCAAAGGAGAAGTTGTCCTCTGGTTCAGCTAATTTGCCATCTGTCCCATTGGGGCTGTTTGGTGTTGAAAACCCCGATCGGGAGGCCACACCTATTCCCTTGCGAGTTATGACACGAGCCCAAATGAAGCAGGCCGTCATCTCTCTGCCAGGACCTAGCAATCTTGATGCGACCTCAGTAGGAAAGAAAAGCCATAGGCAGAGAAAGAAGAGATCAAAAGCTAAGGTCGCATTAAAGACCGACAGTGCTACGACCTTACCTAATGGGAAGAAAGTCTCAGACGCGCAGAGGCAGAGACTTCAGCCCCTAGAAAAACCCAAAAGGGAAGCACTAAGATAGGGGAATATCCGCATCCAAAGCGGCAATTAGAGGCCATAGAAAAGGTGAAGGAATGGGTGAGGGAGGCTCAGCAGCATCTCAAAGATGCCGAACCCATCATAGAGGACGAGACTGATGATCTTTCCAGCATGAGCGTGTCAATGTCACCACCTCAATCTAAGTCGGCTGAGGCCACTGCGCCACAAGTAGTGCCGCTGAGACCATGTCTAGACGCAACAGAGCCGCAGAACAGCCGCGGCCAGTGGCCAAGACAGTCTAGGCTAAGAGAAGGACGAGTGTCTGACAACCTCTTGACCACATTAGTGACCATGCCTGTAACGCTTAGCTTGGGGGACCTGCATAAGCAGCACCCTGCCCTATGGTAAGACCTTAAGTAGTGGGTCGAGGGATCACAAGAGCAGGCCACGGTAGACCCTCAAGACTAGGATGCAGAAACACAATTGCCAAGTTTGATGCTACATTGCGTGCCTAAATCCTTGCACGTCAAAGCCTTTTGGGAGGGCTCTGAGATGCACGCAGTCTTGCCGGTCCTACCTGGGTGACGCAACAAGGAACGGAATTGTAGACACGGGAGTCGGGGTTAGTGTGCTTAGCCATACAGTGCTGCAGACTTGGGGAAACCCACCTGTCAAAGCTACTCCGTTTAATGTCACGCTAGCAAACGGTATGAGAGTGAAGCCATTCGGGGTCTTGAAGAATTGGCCAGTAAAGATCGCAGGTGTCTAGTTCTCTGTCGACTTTATAGTCATGAAGGGAGTGGACTATGATATCCTATTGGGCCGAACCTGGATGTGCAATGCTAGAGTCATCAAAGATTGGGGTAACAGCTTGATCTTCCTTGGCAATAGAACTGACACCGTAAGAATAGAGATGGACACTTTGAAGACCTCACCAGTCGACCTAGACGCCATCTCTGCTATGCTCAAAGGGAACACTCAGGTCAGGGAACTCTATGGGTCCTTGACTAAGTATATCCCATGCCCAGAGGACAAGCAGGATTAGATACACGTTCTCGCTACACTTGACCTGCCATTCTCAGACCATGAGGCATATGAGCAGGCCATCAAAACAATTGGCAAGACAAACGAAGCACTCGCTACACCCGTCTACATGATGGCAGTAAGCCTCCATGGAAAGCCTAAGCTTGTTACCTTCCAGGTACCATCCAACAAAAGGGAACTCCAGGGGGTACTAGAATACCTAGCAAACTAGCTAGCGGGTAACCCGACTGCCAACTTCAAACTGCTCCAGGATCTCTTAGAGGATCCTAGGTGGCAATGGACCAGAGTGCACGAGCTGAACCTCATGTATAACTGGGCCCTGATTCCAGACCAACGACACGGGGCATTCCAAGCCCCAGGAGACGATGGGCAATTGAATGACAAAGATTCCTGTGATGAGTACGAAGACTGCCAATCCTTCAGTGTGATGAGAGCAAAGGTGAAGTGGATACCATAGAATACGACACTGATGGACGAGAAATTGAGCAGATACGAGCAGACGCCAAGCCACAAAAAAGGCAGGCCCTTAGACTAGAGCAAGAAGTCATGTGCATGGAATGTGATCGTGCGTGGTTGGAATGTATGGGGGCCATAGACCTGGGGCAAGCATGCCTAGCCCAATCAGGGACGACACCAATACTTAGAACCAAATCGCCATCCAAATTGCTGCCACTAGGGGAGACCACGTCTTCTAGCGAAGATGGAGGGTTTGACTCTGAATCGAAAGTTACTTCGGATAGCGACCCAGAGATCCCTAGGCCGCCCATGGCCAGATGCACCAAGGGGGACTTACCCGTCCACCTGAGACGCAGAAGGTCACAGAAGGATAGGGCAAAGCACCCCAAAGATACATGATTAGAAGGGTAGCGAAAGCCGCAGGACCTCCCTAAGCGATTCACTAAATTCATAAAAGGGGATAGGGTAGTGGTTCTGCTAGGTGCCAAGCGCCAAGGGCAGACAAGCGAACCAATCGAAGGACCAGCCAAGGTCAAGGAGGTAAACCTAGCCCTGGAAGGGGAGATACCCCGACTAGTGTTCATTACCGATGACTTGACTGGTAAGGAAGAGTTGAGTCTTGTCGCTCTCTTGCGGGAGTTCATAGACGTATTTGCCTGGTCCTTAGAAGAGCTACGGGGGGTAGATCCGAGTGTTGTGACTCACAACATATCCATGACGTCAGACGCAACACCGGTCAAGCAGTGACCGTATCCCATGAATCCAAAACACACCCATGCTGTCAAGGAGGAAATTGATAAGCTAATGAGAGCTGGATTCATTTACGAAATTGAGCACATAGACTGGGTATCACCCATAGTCATTGTGATGAAGAAGAACGGAAAAATCCGAGTGCGCGTCAATTACAAAAAGGTGAACGTTGCTACAAAGAGAGACAACTATCCTTTGCCGTACACCAAGCACATGCTTGAGAAGGTGGCAGACAAGGAAGCCTACAGTTTTCTGGATGGCTTCTCAGGGTACAATCAGGTGCAAGTGCATCCTACAGACAGGCACAAGACCACCTTTGCCACTGAGTGGGGCGTCTTTGTGTACGTAGTCATGCCCTTCGGGTTGACCAATGCCCCCGCCACCTTTCAACACCTCATGTGCGCCATCTTCAAGGACATGCTTCGCAAGGAGTTAGAGGTCTTTGTCGACGACCTGTGTGTCCATTCGACCTGGATCGAACACCTAGACAAACTCTGCACAGTCTTTGAATGGTGCCGCTTATATCGTCTCTCCCTGAACCCCTTGAAATGTCAGTTTTGGGTGAAGCACAGATGCATCTTAGGACACGTGGTGTCGAAGAACGGCATTGCCATGGACTTCTCGAAGGTCAGGGTTATCGTTGACCTTCCACCCCCAAGTAATTACAAGGGAGTTCAATGCTTCTTAGGTCACACAGGATACTATCGGCGGTTTGTATTGAACTACTCACTGATCACTAGGCCATTGTACAAGCTGCTAATTGTCTTTGAGTGGACCGAGGCATGCCAACGCGCATACGAAGAATTGAAAAAGGCTCTAACAATGGCACCGATTCTACGAGCCCCAGACTAGACCATTACCTTCCATGTACACATTGACGCTTCTAAGTTTGCCGTGGGGGCAGTGTTGTGCCAACCTGGTGAGCATAGCCTAGATTACCCAGTGAGTTTTGCTTGCATGCAACTCATTGAAACGGAGATGAATTATTCGACAACAGAAAGGGAGGGATTAGCCATGGTGTTCACCGTGAAGAAGTTTCGGTATTACCTGTTGGCCACCCCTTTCACCTTCTTCGTGGACCATCAAGCCCTACTCTATTTAGTGAACAAACCTTGTGCTATAGGATTTATAGCTCGATAGCTCCTCCTGCTCCTAGAGTTCGATTTCTCCGTGGTGGTACGAAAGGAAAAACAGCATTACATGGCTGATCACATGTCCCATATACCCACAGGAGAAGCCGCTGGATGAGGCATCATGGACGAGCTACCTGACGCCCACTTATTCCACCTGTCCAGCAAAGGAGACCTATTTAGGGCCGATCTGACACCATACTGGGCAGACGACATAGTCCAAGTGCTCGAGCACGGACTACCCGAGCGACCAATAGAACGGGCACGGCTTAGGCGCTTGATCCTGAAAATCCAGGCCTACCAGCTGATTGCAGGCCAACTCTATAGATTGGGGAAAGATGGATTGCTGAGATGCATGATGTGCTCTCAGAGGCGCACAACAGCATTGCAGGAGGACACTTTAGTGGTGACACGATAGCATGCAAGGTGCTGCAGTCCCAGCTATGCTGGCCCACACTTTTTCGCGATGCTAAGCAATTCGTCAAGCATTGTGAGGAGTGCCAATGGACAAAAGTCCTGATTTGTAAGGATCAAATGGAGCTAACCCCTGTTATTGCTCGCCAACCCTTCAAAAAATGGGGGATTGACTTCATAGGACCCATCAGCCCCGCGACGCAATACTCACAAGCCAAGTACATCGTGGTAGCCACGGATTACCTCACGAAATGGGCAGAGGCGAGAGCCACACCAAAAAACGATGCTAGGATGACTGCCAAGTTCTTATGGGAGCAAGTGATCTTGCGCTTCGGTTGCCCCATCGAACTGGTTAGCGACCAAGGAACACACTTCATCAACGAAGTGATAGCTCATCTCCTATCCACCTTTCTTATCATCCATCGCAAATCCTCACCATACTACCCTCGGGCTAATGGCCAGGTGGAATCGACCAACAAATTCTCATCAACGTCTTGGCTAAAGTAGTCTCAGCCTCACAAAGCGACTGGGATAACAAGTTGATGGCAGCCTTGTGGGCCTACTCCACAGCTTATAAAACGGCCGTCGGTCAAACCCCTTTTAGGCTGACCTATGGGACTGAAGCTATTCTCCCATTAGAATTCTTTGTCCCTAGCCTGAGAATAGCGCTCCAAGAACGATGGGAAGGGAAGGAAGCATGGACACAACGCTTGGTCGAGCTGGAATGCTTATCAGAGACTCGTCTTCTAGCCACCCACGCACTTATCTACAAGAAAGCCCGACGCAAGAGCTGGTTTGACAAACATGTTAAGCAACGGGAGTTTGAGCAGGGTGACTTAGTGCTCCTTTACTCAGTTAAATGACATAAGCAAAATATGAAATTCAGAGGTCTCGGACCCTTCAAGGTTCGGGCAATCAGCCGAACTGGTAATGTCGAGCTTGAGACACTAGATGGTGAAGGAATAGGCTTCTTCAATGGAAACCGTGTCAAGAAGTACTACCCTCCCACTCATCCTTTGCATGAGCCACCAATGGTAGAATTGCCTGTCAAAATATGAGTAGCCACAATTACTGAAATCTATGAGAATGAAGAGGAGCCTGTAGAACCCGCCTACCTCTGTGTCACGGTCACTGCCAAGCAAATGTGCTCCTTCAACGCCTTGATTGATGAGGGGGCAGATTTCAATGTCTTAACGCACAAGCATTGGATCCAACTCAGCAAACCACTACTTCATCCCACAACTGCCAAATTAAGCCCATACGGGGCTCAATCTTACGCGCTTCTCGGCAAATGTAGAGTTGCCATTTCTATCGAGTCTGAGACTGTCCCAATGCTGTTCTATGTATTGCCGAGTACCATGGACGTAGGCATGGAGTCACTGCTCGGGTGAACCTTTAAAAAGAAAACTCATTGCAATGTTGATTATGAGTCGCAGCGCATCCACCTAACAATCGGCAACGTGCTCATTGTCACAGCTTTCAGCAAGGGCCTCGTAACACCGTCACCATCTGTAGGGCCACTGATAGAAACAGCTGTAGGCAAGACTAAGGAGGAGGGTAATGCATGTCTGCCGCCCCCAGATTCTCATAAACTGTAGGCCACAGCAACCAAAGCAAAACCCCAATAGCCTTGCTTTCAATGGGTGCCTAAACAGCCTCGAGAACCGCCTAGGACTAGACGCGCATGTCTGCATAAGACCTGCAACTCTAAATCTAGGAAACCAAGATGCAATCACCGGAAGCGCCGCGTGATTAAGCAAATATGGATCCCTAAAATCCTCCTGCATGCGCAAGGCTACTATGAGGGGAATGCCTCGCTGTGGATCCCTAAGGCCCCTACTGCCAAAAGCACTAGTCCTACGCTGACCTCAAGTCTGATCAGCCCATGTCCCCCGACGCCTCAAGACCATAGGCCGCAGTGCTCTCCAGAACCCCAGCCATTCGACTCCTCTATGCGTCGGCCCAAGAGAGTCGCACACACCTATCGGCCCAAACAACGGCCATCACCACAAGTGGCATCATCCGACCAAGTCAATACGTCGCTCTGCAGCCTAGCTGATTGCAGTAGCCCAGCTGCTGTGACTGAACCTAACCCATCCATCTTGCCAATAGCCAGGTTGCCGACTCAAAAGGACTCCCAGCCGCAACTCTGTACAGTCAAAACCTCCAGTTCTAGCAGACCTCGACCACCCGTCGGCCTTATGCCCTCCTATGAACAAAAGTCATTTCTAACGCTGGCCGCTAACCTTGCAGAGGACACTAGAGATGATGTGGTGGACTGCATCAAACAACTCAATGCCACCTTTGTTGCACTGGCCCTTAGCTATGACCGCTTGGACTTGGGTCTATTAGCAAAACCCTTTGCAACAGACATGCGCAATATGCCTTGATCTTGGGAGACTTTTGAATTCGCCTTTGCACAGGCTTCTCGCTCTGCCACTAAGTTGCTCGCTAGCGAGGTCTCCAAAGAGCAAGCCATTAAGCAACGCCTCATCACATTATATGACCCACAGACAACGTCTGCTATCACTAACCAAGAGATTGCAAGGTTATCCCACCTTGCTGATACATGATCACCCTTCTTGAGGCAGTGGTACGCTCTTAGGTTGCAATGGGAAGTCGACGGATGTCGCATAATGACCAATGCCGAGCCATCAAAACGGCCGAGTATGATCCCATCTACGTCGCGCCTACCTTGTATAGAGTGTTAACCACTCTTCGGGGTTGACCCATGGACGAGCATATCACAGGGCACCCCTATCTTGACCGCCTCTTAACAGAGAAAGAGCTCCACATCGCAAGTCGGGTCGACTCCGGTGATTTCCTCACAGATGTCCTCACGTATATCACACATGTAGGAATTCGACCCTTTAATCTGGACTATGCTGCTCAACTAGAATATAACCCCAACTTCTACGCTTGGCTCCTACACAAATAAAGATGAACGCCTTGGCCTCGCAACCTCCAATCCTGGGACAAATTCTTCTTTTCCAAAGGGAGGAAGGGGTAGTAAGGTGGATAAACGAAAAAAAATCTAAAAAGTAAACCAAGTGTGAAACGCTTAAAGTTGAGATGCAAAAGTAAAAGGTGGTGATAGAAGTCTGAAAAGCAAAGTTAAGGCTATGTTCAATAAAATCTACTATGCTTTTGTTCTTCCAGCAAATTAGTTGCCAAAAAGTACTAAAAATGGAAATGGCTAAATGTGCAGGTGGTGACCATGGCAAGCCAGGACAAAGCAAGCAAGCTTCCCTTCTCGAAGGAGGAACAAGTAAAGTATGGCCTCACAGTGGAAACAAGAGCTTTCAACCAGTTAAAGTTCCGCCACGACTTCAACCTTGAAGACGTAGCCATCGAAGAACCAGCGGTACGTCAAATCATAGAGCAGTGGCACCTATAGAAGTACCTGGATGCAGTGGGCCGGATGATAGATTACACCCTGTGCGCTGATTTCTTGCGTATCTTCAATAGAAACAGGGGCACCGTCACGGTGCGTGACAAGGAAGCTATGAGACAGGTGCAGATTGAGCTAACCCCTGAGTTGGTAGAAAGGGCACTAGGGCTGCCAAATAAGGTGGAAAGGAAGCCAAAAAGAGACATCTATGCCATGTTGGGGATGGATAAAGTGAAGGTTCACACCAATGATGGAATTAGCCTGGCGGACATCCCCAACCTAGAAATTCAGCTGTAGGCAAAGATGGTGCACGCCCTGTTCTCAAGCTAGAGGTACAACAGCATTATGACCTGAATCAATGTACCTCTGGTCGATAGCATTGCGGCGCAATCGCTGGATGAGGCGAACCTTAATGGGTTCGTGAGAAAGACAATTGAGGCCTCAGCGAAGGCTCTGGCGACAAGAGGAAGAGCCATGGTGGCAGGAGAGTCCCCCTCGTCCCGATCGACATGCAAGGCATCATCCTCCAAGGCCTCCACCATAGGGTTTGGAGGTGTCCTTACGCCAATCATCCAAGAAGCGATAGGGCAGGGACAAGCAGGAGAAGACAAAGAAGGAGGTGACGAGGAAAGTGGCGAGTCACCGTCACAGTCCTCGCCTCATGTAGAAGAGCAGTAGAGGTCGTCTGATGAAACGGAGACGGATGCCGACGAAGAGGGAGAATCCCAGGCTACACCACAAAGACATGCGGAACAACGAACCAAGGCCTTGCATGGAAAAAGAGAGGAGGAGCGAAAGAAGAAAGAGAAGGAAGATCTGGAAAGGGCTCAAAGGGATTTGGTGAAGGATGAGGAGGAAAGAAAAAAGAAGGCCGAGGAGGAGCTGAGAAGGAAGGAAGAGGAAGAATTGGAGCTGGCAACCCGTCGCTCCATCGAGGAGCAGCACAGAAGAGACGGTGAAGGAGCAGAGGGTTCGCACCAACCTGAGGCACCCAGTCCCAGTACCAGTGTGCAAGAAATCACGCCCCTGCCCCCTGCAAAAGGAAAAGGAAAGGACCTGATCAGGCCAACTTCCCCCCTCCTCATATCGTCCATGCCAGCCACTCCTATCATGACGACCACCCTTGCCACCGCCACCCAAGGGCCCACCCCAAAAGTCGACGAGAGCAATGTGGTCACTTGGCTACAATTTTTGGTGGAAAGGGAGCTGGCAAGGGAAGCGGCCATGGCCACCCCAGCTTCAGGAGCCAAAAGGGCAGCCACGTCTGAACTGGAGCCAGGGCCGGAACTAAAAAAGACAAAAAATAGAAGATGTTGCCACCACTACGACCATGCCCCACCCCCCACCTCCAACAGGCCAATACGACGAGTATGTTCAGGAATTGCTCTCGCAGTTGCAAAGGGCCAGGGAAGAGAGCAAGATAGCCATGGAGGAGCTGGTAGTAGAACGAGAATCACAAGCCACCCTCCAGCTGGAGAGAACGAAGCAGATAACGGAATATCAAAGGGAAATCGCTGTGCTCAGGGAGGAAGCCAATACTAAGGAGGCGAAAGAATTAAAAGCCCTGAAGGAATGTGACGCTGCCTGGGAGGGAAGGAGAAAAATCTAGATGGAGCATCTCAACGGGGAGAGAGAAACGAATGCCCACCTTCGACGCAAAAATGATCATTTATCTGCAGACAACCTGAAAGCGCAAAGCCAGCTTGACAAGATCAGACAAGAGGCTGCAGAGCTGGACCAGTTAAGGGCAGAATATGTATGAAGGATGCAGGTGAAGCTGGACCAGCTCAATGCGCAGATCACAGATGAACGCCAGGAGCAGTCCCGCCTGCACCGTGAGCTCGAGGCCTAGTAACAATAGATCCTGGCAATGACCTTCCATCAGGGGGAGAGCCTGGAAGATATGGAAAGAAGGGAAAAAGAATGGGCCGATCACAATGAGTAGAGAGTACGGGACTTAGCATGCCGGCTAGTCAAGGTCGAAGGAGACAGGGTGCTGGCCGAGAATCAGGCAGAGGCAGCCCAACTCTCCATGATAGCCCAACAGCACACCTTTCTCAATACGTTGCTCCACTCCACCAGACTGGAAGGATATGAAGCCAATGATCAGCTGCAAAGGAAACTAACCATTGCACACAGAGTTCTCACAACAGGCCTGCACGTGCCGCTGCAGCTAGGAGGCCCGCCGCAGAGCCTAGAGGAGCAGAGGAGATATCTTGCACTGGTAGGCCTAACAGTGCAGGAAATAGATGACCTCGGTTTTACATAGGCAAAAGCACAAGAAGATGAGAAAGCAGAAGGGGGTGAACCGGAGTACGATCTGGGACCTCAGGAGGAGGAATACGCCCCCACCCCCTTAGCCACAACAAGTGGAAGTGTAGCCCCCTGATACATCTGCCGGGAGAAGAGCGGCCCAAACCAACCGCAGGAAAGAGATGGTGGAGAAGGCAAGAAGAAAGCTGAATACCAGACCCATTCCAAGACAGCCTGCCCCTCTCCTACCGCGCACCCAAGATCCCCCTGCTGAGTTCCGTGCCGAATTAATTATTTGGGAACAGCAGGAGCATAACCGCGACCCCTTCGACTTGCGCTTTGAGTTTCCCACTGCCTTGAATAGGGTGCTGTCCATTCAACTGGTAGAGGACGTCATTGCTGTGGGGGCAAGGCTAAAAGCCAAGTGGTTAGTGGAGCGTGAGGCTCACCCAACTTCTTGGGGAGCCGAGGACCGCGAATTTTGGCAAGATAAAGTCCTCCAGGTGCCTAGATCAGTGGAAGGCTATAATTGCCAACCCACCTGGAGGAGACACATTTTTGACGTCAACCTGGACGCGTGGATGGCATTTTGCAACACCCTCCCTTCGGAGAGAAACGACCCTACTTTTATGCCGTATTCTCGAAGGGTAGGGGTAGACTTCAATCCGTCCATCTACGGCAGATTTGATTTTTCCATTATCTATAATACCAATAGGACCTCCCATAGGGACGCCCTTCTCTTCACCCTCCTTGATTTGTACAGCTCTATAGATAGATTTCTTAGCAAGTTCACCTCTTGTCCCGACCCCGCATTCATCACCACTTGTAATTATCTTAGGCTAATTAGGATCCTAGTCCACCAAGAGCCCGCACCCCAAGAACGCCACCTCCCACCCCTCTATTTTGACCCCAATGCCATAGACGACAACACATGACTCGCCTCATGATGCGTGCTTCTCTTTTTCTATCTTTCTATGTTGCACTACTCGAAGACATGAACGGCAGCAAATTCACCCAGTGCAACCACCCCTTCCCTTCTACCACCACCCTCAAAACCCGCCTCCACATCAAAGGCTACTTGTTGAGTCAAAAATTCCTTAATAAGGCCCTCGGCCCTCCGCCAACCCCTACCCACCATTCAGATGACGAGGAGTAAACTCTTGTCATGGCCTTGTACCACTTGCCTCCATATATACACCTCCTCATGCTATTATATATTTTTTTAAAAAAAGAAAGAAAAAGAAGAAGAAGAAGAAAGAAAGACGCACCACAATCACCGCACCTAGGACCCTCCCTAGCCCCCCCACTTCACACTTAGGGCACATCAAGGGCAGGACTTTCAGACCTGTCACCCTAAGACTTGCATTGCACCGCCAATAAAGCACGAAATGGGTCCTCAAGTGTAGGACGTTACGAAGGGCTTACCCAAGGTCAGACCCATCTCCCAGTTCCACTGCCACACGCACCACACACTACACAACAAGATAGACACACCCCTTAGGGAGTGCACAACTTTTCTTGTAGGTTATGTTCGCACTTCAAGACATGGCTACCCGCCGAGGAGGATTGCCCACGGCTTCCCTTAATGATCAACACTTCTTTTCCTGTACCGGCATCTGGCCACCTGCCGGCTGATGGCCACCCTGAGTGAATCAAGTCAAGGCAGAGCTGCCATTGGCATAGATCTTGGAACCTCACCGTCCAATGATCCATGCCCAATGCCCCAAGATCTACGGATCGCTTATTGATTCCACCAGCCTGAAGACCTTCAACTCAGAACGGAAGACCTTCAAATCAAAGACAAGGATCTTCAATCAAAGCCACGGGTTTTCAAACCAAACAGTGTTCGAGGGGTTTCTCCAGAATAAATCCCTCTGATACCACCATCCTAAGGGGTTGCTTAGTACTTCAAGCGTTTCTCATACTCAAAAGACGACCGGCTACATAACCAGCAGCACAGCCATGTGACAGACGCCGAGTATCTCCGTCGAGCCTAAAGCACGCCGGCATCTCTCTTGGTCATCATCCCTAACCACCCACCTACCTGTTTCACCTAACTTGCCACTATATCCCTCCGTAGTGCCATGGGACTGGCACTTGGCTAGGAAGGGGGTAATGTTATCGTGTTTTCGACCGTGGTTTCGCAGCACAAAGGAGTGGAAAATGGAAAGAAGAGAAAATAGCAAAAAGGCACGGGATAAAAGTAGAAAATGATAAAAATAGAAAAAGGCGCCTTGATCGGCAACCAATCCCTGAAAAATTCAAATGATTGGACACGACCCGCAAGAAGCATCGGTGTCGGGCTAAGGCAACGAAAGAGGAAAAATGCGCACCATTAAAATGCGGAAGCACCCTCGAATCTGTGTAAAAGAGTGCCAGGCTCGCTCCTGTGCAAAGTGTAGGCATTAGTTGGGAATAGGATAAATTAGAATGGTGGGAAATGGGAAAAAGGGCCTAGGCTACGGTCGGCCATGTAAAAGAGGAATGACTGCCCAAAAAGGATTTAGGGCTTTGTATATAAAGTTGAAAAAGAGAATGAGAAGCTCATTCTTTGGTATGTGGCAAAAGAATCTTCTTCTTCCTCTCTTCTTCTCTCCTCCTTGCTTGTGTGTGCTCTTGAGAGAGGGAGTGTGAGAGTGTGAGGGAGTGAGTGTGTGTGAGAGTGAGGGATCAGGAGGATGAAGCTCTTCACCATCTCCTCTCCTCTTCTTCTCTTCTCTTCTCTCTTCTTTTCTTGCGCGCATGGCTATGGAGGATGGAGCTTGGAGATGGAGGAGGCTTGAGGATGCTTGAGCTAGCATCAAGAATCGTGGAGCTACCAGAGTGCAAGAGAGAGGAGGGTACTCGATTGGGCATCAAGGTAAACTCACAACACTCGTAGGATCTACGGCGCGTCGGCTAGGTGAGAGATAGCCATTAGAGTCGCTTGGAACGCTTGAAACAATAAGCGGTCCGTGGATCTTGGCGGTTGATGAAAGCTCCCACATACACTTTTAATTTTGTCTTTCTTAGCGTATGTCTCTTCATGAAAGTAATCATCAAACTGACTGATAAATTCAAGTCATGTCTTTCCATCTTGAGATCCATTGAAAGTACAAAATTTGAAATTTCTTTTACTTATCTTTGTTTCTTTGCGGATGGATTGAGCTTCAAGTGTCACATAGATGGTACGCCGAATAAGATCTTTGGGTTGCGGTCCATCTTTGTCGGTGGTAGATCGTTGCAAATTGGCCAATTGAAGTTGCAAAGTTTGTCGGGCTCTTTGTTCTTCATCAAGCTGCATCATAATCAAATCCAATTTTTGTTCCATCGTAGGTTCGGGAAGATCACCTTCAGCCATTAAATCGTCCATGTTTTGTTCCGTCATCCTGTAAAATCCAAAAGACCTCACTCTCTCAAAATCTGATTAGCAGGATGAGCGTAGCTCAAAGTCGGGTATACAAGGCTTATAGATTTTTGTTTGGCTTTAATGGTCTTTGTCCTTTGTGGTTGTGGTGTTCGTAGTCTTCGTAGAAACTACGTATGAACTTTTGCGTTTGCTGAAATTGGTTCAGCAAGTTTGCGTATGTGAACAGAGTCTTCCAGGGAGCAATTCCGTAATTCTGTGCTTGTGCGCAGGAATAGTCTTTATGGGAGTAATTGAGATAAGTCAATTTTGATCCTCTGTGACTTACAGGACTTGCAGAGTAAAACAACTTGGAGGACTTGTAGAACTTGATAGACTAGGAAGTTTGAAAGCTTATGTAACTAAGCTTAAACTTAGACTAACTGTCGTTGATTCGATTTTAGGGGGAGGGGGGGTTTTTTCACGCCGCCGTTTGAGTCATGAAGGTGCCGCGATACCAGATGGAAAATTTGGTCCCTTAAGCTTTTAAATAAGCTTATTAAGCTTACTTAAGCTTTGAATTAAGCTTAAACTTTTTTGAGATATAGAAGCTTATCTGTTTGTCTGTGGAAAAAAAAACGACTTGGAGAGAGAGATGTAAGAGTGGTCCTCCGCCTCCTCAGGCCGGTCCTTCGCAATTAGAGGCTGCAGGCAGACAGAGGTTCTTGACCGCCAGGAATCCACCCGTATCGACCGTTCACGATGAAACTCACTGTAGAGCTTGATCATTCTAGGTGCTCCGCCTTCGCACAAGATGGGTAGCGATTGGAAGCTCTCGATCTCAGCTTTGCTCTGATACCATTGGTGCACAGATCGGATGCTGTAAGCGCGCATAGTGAGCGTCAGAAGGTCCCCAAGAACAAAATAACTCTACTTTTTGCACACAAGTCAATGAAGAAAGCTTGCACGACATGAACAAGAGACCAATTGGGTGCAATCTCCCCCCATGCCTCGTGTGAGCGCTCCATAAAGCATGTATTTTATGTATTAATCATCTTCAAGCTCAAATAATAGCCCAAATTACAAAATAGCATGCTTTTGGCTTTTGAGTTTACTTTTGTGCCAAATAGAAATAAAGCTAATGGGCACCCAAGAAGTCACGCGTACCCAAATACAATGTCCAAATACAAATATCTAAATCGTGCACCCATGCACATACAAAAATAATAAATAAATATCAAATGCCTTGACAAATAGGTGCGATAAAATATAGGCGCCATGCCTAAGGTATGCACCCATCAAAATATAGATGATAACTCAAATACATTCTATCCTCCAATGGTTTCCACCGCCAATGCTGCTATCTCTACACATCAACTGAAGCATTCACAATCGTTAGTAAAATAATATAATTAAATCGACAAAACTGAATACCTAGCAGTCTTCAGCTAAATAAATAAATCAATTGGTTAGAAATCAATCCTAACCTTAATTTATCACGAGAGTGCGCACTCTAACTCATAAATGTTTATTAAGTTAATATATATTTTGCGGAATCACCCACTATGGAATCACCCATGTACACTAAATTAACAAAATGCCCGAAAAGGATAGGCGTCCCCATCAACTTCTCGCACAAAGAATCCACTTTGTGTATGAGCCGTGGTAATAAAAGTTTATGGAATCCACCGTAAAACCTCACGGAATCCACCGTGGCACGGAATCCACCGTGAAATATGCCTCCTGACATCAAGCAGAGGGCTGAGATGGCCAAGATTCCCTATGCATCGGCCGGCAATGGGCAGTCTTATGTATGCCATGATCACCACTCATCCAGATATTGCCTTTGCAGTTGGTGTTGTGGCACGCTGTATGGCTACACCTGGCAAGAAGCATTGGGATGCCGTGAAGGGTATCATGAGGTACCTGAAGGACACTGCAGATATGTGCATATGCTATGGCAGCCAGGATACAGGAGTCGTGGGGTACATTGACTCTGATTATGCAGGACATGCAAATAGTAGGAAGTCCACTTCCGGCTATGTATTCACCTATGCTGGAGGTGTTGTTTCTTGGATATCCAGGGTGCAGAAATGCATGGCCCTTTCTACTACAGAGGTCGAGTATGTTGCAGCCCCACTGAGGCTTGCAAGGAGGCCATTTGGTTGTTGCTGACCTTGGTATTGATGCTATCCCTACACTGCATTTGGATTCTATGAGTGCTATTCAGTTAGCCAAGAATCCGGTCTTCCATGCGAAGACGAAACACACTGAGGTGAGGTATCACTTCATATGTGGAGTCATTGAGGACAAATCTGTTGATCTTGTCAAGATCTCGACTGGCTAAAATCCTACAGATCTGCTCACAAAAAGCCTCTCTACAGAGCGCTTTGGCTTCCTCAGGAGGTTGATGGGCATGGGATGAGATGATGTCTTTCCTCATCCTGTTGTACATGTGTACATGTTGTACTGTATTTTTTTTCCCCTTTTCACTCCTCACTAGGGCAGATTCGCCTTTAAGTGGGAGGTTGTTGGGGGTAAAGGGGCCTCCACCTAGCCACTCGTGTATTATTACACTGATAGTCACCGCCACTGCACACTGCAGGTGGCGGGCGCCCATCACCATCACTTTATTCTTTATTCTTTTAGTGACAGTTTGAATAAAGAAAGGCCCGGTCACACATTGTGATTGTTGGAGTTCCCATTTCTTGTCTCTCTCTTTCTTGCTCTTGCTCTCCCACCATAGCTCTCGAGTGCAAGCTTCGATCCTTCTCACCTTTCACTTTCTTCTACTTTTCTATTCCATGAAGACATTCTTGAATCCAAAGAGAAATAATACACAATAACTAATTCATTCGAATTGCCGTCACTTACCTAGTGTGAGCCATAGTTCCTGAGAAGTGAATTTCTAAAACTGTATATGATACCGTAGTCAAGAGCTTCCTTCAATTAGTTGAGCATCTATATCTCAACTTTATAATTACTTTCTTATGGTTTTTTTTCAGAACTTCTCAAAACACCAATAACAAAACTGATATCTGACTTGGTGTTGCACAAATAGATGCAACTATTGACTAGCCTTGTCTACCTCCCAATGTCTGCTAATGTAGATGTATCCTCAATGGTTAGCTTTACATTGACCTCCATAGGTGTAGCCATCTCCTTACAATCGTATCTGCCAATTACTTTTAAGATCTCCCATACATACTTCTTTTGTTGAGAGATGAAGATTTTGCGAGACTGGCTTCAATATCCAAACAATAATGCAATAAGCCCAAGTTTGTCATTTCAAACTTAGACCTCCAAGCCTTTTGAGTTTGATGGATCATCTCTTTATAATCACATGTAATAAGGTCATCCACATATAGGACAATCACTAAAGACTTTTCACTATCCTTATTAACATACAAGTTAGCATCTGAGGCACATATTTTGAAATTTAAGCCTATAAAGAATTTATCTATGTATTGGCAATATGTTCTACGGGTTTATTTTAGTTCATATAATGGCTTCTTTATCTTAAAAACTTTATTATTAGAATTGAGAGTCTCAAATACCAATGGCTAATCCATGTATACCTCCTCCTTGAGGTCACCATCCAAGAACACTAATTTAATGTCCATTTGGTAATATGAACACTTCTTGTGAGCAGCCCACTACATTCGCTGTGCGAATAGTGGTCATTTTGGTAGTTGGAGCATATTTATTTTTGAAAATAAAATCCTTCAACCTATGAAAATCCATCTGTACATAATTCAGCTTTCTACTTTTATAAACTGGGGTGGCATAAGCCTTGTACTTTACCTTCTAAACCCACTTGCCAATAATCTTCCTCTTTTCTTGCCAATCCACTAGCATCCAAGTGTGATTGTTGATTATGCTATCATACTCAGCTTGCATAGGTACTTTGCATGCTAGATTGGGAAGTGTTTCCTCTTCCTTGAGGATAGAGAAAGCTCTTTAGATAGATTCATAGTGGACTCTAACTTCTTCACTGGATGATAGAAGGGAAGAACTTGTATTTTCCTCGTCCACTCTATGCGGTTGCTCCTTGAACACCACATCAAAGCTTGCTATGATCTTCTTTGCCCCTTAGTCATATAGTTTATAAGCCTTTTACTCATCATTATAATCCAAGCAGATACATTTTGTGCTTTTTGGATATTTAAATTATTCCTCTGATCCTTTGGAACATGTGCATAACTTTCATATCCAAACATTTTAAAGTGCGAGACAAATGGTTTCTTACTAGTATAGGCCTTGTGAGGACTTTATCCCCCTTAAGAGCCTTTGTGTAATTTAGATTAAGAATGCTGTTAGATATGATCAATGCTACATCCTTGTAAGGTGCCACCAGATGATTCATGGTGCTGTAAGTTGTAAGGCCCCCATTATGAGGAGATGCCATGTCCAAGCATGGACATTGGTTGGTTCTTGACTTGTATGTTAGATGAGGTCGATGTGGCTGAATGGCAAAAAGGTGACCTTTGTGGATCTAGCCTTTGGGTTAGATAGAGCTGTCATGCTAGTAGCAACTTGAGGCATAATGCATTGAGTTGCGAGCTGTGGGAGTTATTAGGGACCCCTATCTTGGGATGTGGGGCGGTAGACTAGGGAAGGTTCATAATATGGTCAGATAGGCCGACTAGATTACCTTTCCAAGCTATAAAAGGATGACCCCTCGAAATCCATCGTTAATCTATCTTTCACCTAGTCAGAGTTCTTCCAATTACCCGTAAGCTCTTTGCCTATCATCTATCTACGTCACTGTTTACTACAACACCAACAACAGGAAAAAGTAAGAAAATAGAAAAATCTGAGAAGCAATAAAAGGCGTAAGGCAGGCATGGAGAAGGAGCCTAGAAGAATAATAAGTCTGGGAAAAATCCAAAAGCATGGAAACAGCTGCCAAAAGTCCAAGGCGTAGCCACCGAAGTCTAGAGGAGCACACCTTTAAATGCAAAGGTGCTCTCAAATCCTTGTAAAAGAGCACCAGGCTCCTTCCTGTGCAAATTTTGAACTTAAAAAGGTGGTAGGACTAGATAGGAAGTGAAAGAATGGAGAAAAAGGGCCTAGGCCATGGCCAACCATGTAAAAATTGGGAATGATCGCCCGTGGGAAGTAGGGCATGTATATAAACTTGAAAAGTGAATGAGAAGCTCATTCTTCTGGGTGGCAAAAAGCTACTTCTTATTCTTCTCTTCTTCTTGCCTTCTTGCTTGTTCTTGAGAGAGGGAGTGAGTGAGTGTGAGCGAGTGAGTGTGTGAGAGTGAGGGATCGAGGAGAAGAAGCTCCTCATCTCCTCTCTTCATCCTCTTCTCATCTCTACTCTTTTCTTGTCTCACATGGCTATGGAGGATGTAGCTTGTTGGAGAGGGATTGAGGTTGCTTGAGATTGGCTCAAGGATCGTGGAGCTACCAGTGTGCATGGGAGAGGAGGGTACTCAATCGGGCATCAAGGTAAGCTCAATAAACCCCATAGGTAGGGAGGGCACGTCGGCTATGTGAGAGGTAGACATGGCCGCTTGGCTTGGAATGCTTAACCAATAAGCAATCCGTAGGTCTCGTGGGTATAGCTTGTAGCTCCCTTCATTTTGGTTCCGTTTTTGGGACTGACGGAATCGAGCCTTGAGTGTCGTGCGCTTTGAATCGAGCATGGAAGTAGGGCTTTTAGCCCAAATCGGTGCTTGGGATAGATAGGATATTTAAGTGGTTTGATCTTTGGAACAAGTAAATATTTTGGTTTGTTGTTGAGTAGACAAGTAGGTAAATCAACCTCAGCCATTGTTTTTGATTTTTGTTGCGCATTGGATAGGATTAGGACCAAGGAAACAGGGAAAACAAAAGGGTTTTGTGCTGCTGAAAATAGGCTAAAAAATGAGAAAAAGGGGCATAAAATTTAAATCTTGAGTAGATGGGTGCAAGAAGGGCAACCATAAGGTTGAAGGAGACTTGAACAGGGCAATAAGAGGCTCAAAAGGTCAGGGGAGGCCTCAATTTGCAGTTAGACATTGAGAGAGAGAGATTGAGAGAGAGAGAGAGTGAGTGAAGGTACAAAAGGGGTTCGATCCGGTCATTTTGCTATCGCCCAGCCATTCCAGGTATTCCTTGACCTTCTTTGAGTTGTGCTTGTTTGATCTGGAAAGTTGTGTAATAAAGCATAAGCCACTTTAGTCTAGAGTAGGTTAGGGATTAAGTATAAAAGGTGGAGATGTAACATGTGAGGCATCTTTTTGCCATTTTACAAACATATCTTGTTTGAGGTCTCAACCTCCCACCATCTAAGAGGGTGAATACTCTTGGCCACCATAGCTTGGGATGCATACCTTGCTGTAGCCTCTCATCATTTGATTCGCAACCAATATTGGTAATACCATTTCTTGCCAAGCTACCTTGGCTATGGCTTCCTGGTATTTTATGTATATTTCTTGTATTTTCAGTTTAAAAGTTTGCTGTGGAATTTAGCTTTATTACATTGGTATCAAAGCCTTGCTTTGATCCAAGGCATGCTTTAATTCCATCATTTTCATGATTATGATCTGGCTATGGAGGTCATTTTCAGGAAAGATCTGGTTACATTCATCTTTTCTGTGTAACTGGAGTTGAAGGCATAGTTCTTAGACTTGGTTTCTTCTTGATAGTGACTAGTCAGGCTTTATTACTTCAAACTATAGTTATTTTAGAGCTTTTTGACAAGAGACATGGTGGCAGTCAAATTTTACTCCATTTTGAAGACATATGGACCAAAGAAGGGCCAAACATGGCTTGAGAACATTTTAACCTTGGTTACTTTTGAGAGGAAAGGGTTTCTTTTTGGGACTCAATCTTTCTCTCTCCTACTCCAAGCTTTCTTGAAACTTCCATAGCCTTACCTTCAAGAAATCTTCTTCCATCTCATCTCCATGGCTCCAATGGCTACTAAGACAGTTAGTACTTGACTCCTTGGTCTATTAGCTCTCTATAGAGCACCCATTTGGCACAGTACAAACTCGTGATGAATAGTAGTACTCCAGGCTGAATCTGTGCAGACTGCGCCATGTTTCTAGACTCGCTTACGATGCAGAAAAATTCAACTAGTCAAGCTTTAATAAGCCTGGTTATGGCTTATGCAAGCTTAACATTAAGCCTCTTCCAACTTGGTAAAGATTTCTTATCATCTTGAACTCATCTACTTTATGGAAACCCTAGCTTATAACAGTCATGGACAGCCAATAATCTTTTCAGATTTGGACTTCAAAATGATGGGGTTTTAATTCTATTTCATCTCCTAATGCTTCTATACATTCCATATGGCCGACATTGAGTTTTCTTCAAGCTTGAAGCTCCATTTTGGCATGGATATGGAGGCATTGTTTCATGATAGTTTGGGACAGCATAAATAATTTTCAGATTTCTCAATCCAAATTGTAATATCCTGAAGGCGCAAGCACGCGTGAACTGCCTCAACTGAGGATAATGGCATTGGATAATTCTTTTGATTAATAATTTTTTAAAAAATTATTTCCCCTCTCCTCCAGCCGACTGTCGAGCTGGAGGAAGAGGGGAATAGCAAGAGAGGCAAGCTCCTTGCTGGAGCTTGCCTAGGCTCTTAGCCATGCCGGATGACATGCAAGGGAGGGAGGATCCCCCTCCCCTTACCTATATAAATGGGGGGGGGGGGGGGATGCAAGCGGAAGGCAGAGGAGGTGCTGCCTTTAAAGCCTTAGGAGGAGGCTCTGTTGGAATAGTGAGGGAGGGAGAGGCTAATGAAGTCACCACCTGTGCTACTTGAGAGAGGGGTGGGCTGCCGTGGAGCCACTCGAGGAAGAGACACTCCCAATAATAGCCACCGCTGTTGCCTGAGCTTCGCCGCTATCTGACGGCCTCCAAACCCCCCTCCACGTGGCCCGTAAGCTTTTGGAAGCTTAAAAGCTTCCAAGGGGGGCTTCCTAAGCCCTCCTTCCTATGGGCTTTGGGGTTACCCCCCCTCCCTCCAAATTTTTCCCTAAGGGACCTTAGGCTCCTTTCCTATAACCTTTAAAGGCTACTTTTTTTTCCCCTTTAAAATTTCTCTCTAAGGCTCCCTTAGGGCCTTTCCCCCCCATAAAAGGTTACCCCAAAGGGCCTTTTCCTCCCCCATATTTTAAATCCCCCTTAGGCCCTTTCCTATAGCCTTAAGACTACCCCCCCTGCATTCCCTCCTAAGACCTCCCTAAGCCCTTTTCTTCAACCCCTCAAAATCACTCCCTAAGGGCTCCCTTAGGCCTTTCATGTCCTTTTTTTCTTTTCCCTCCTAGCCGTGGTTCGTGAGGGATTGTCAAAACAACCCCTACCCCCCGGAATTTCAAAGCCTTCATGTGCCCTTGCATATAACACCCATCCACGAAATTTCCTCCCTAAGGACCCTTATAATCCCTTTTGTTTTACACCTTTTATTCCTCGTTCGTGTGAGTCTTTATAAGGCCATTAAGCCTTTCACATGGTTTTAATGGGCCTTATTCGCGAAAGATTTTGAAACACCCCCTTTTCAAAATCCCTACTTCAAGGAGGAAGCCTTCTAAAACTGCTTTCGGCAGACGGTGCAAGTTATCACAAAAGGGAGCCACGGTGGAATTTCAAAAAGGAGTTGTAAAGTTGCATCCACGACGGAAAGACTACAATTGCAATGCCTCCTAAGAAAGCCCAAGGCGCAACCGCAGGAGGATTGCCTCCTAGCATCCACGTGGACATCTCACCCCAAGTCCAGGTTTTCATTCCTAATTTTTATTTGGTATTGTTATAATCGTGAGAGGATAATTGTTGGAAATAAGGATGCATTTTTTGTCTTAAATGCTCTAGGAAATTGATAAGCATTTAGTCCATATTTAAAAAAAAAAACGAGATTAAGATAGCGTACTTCGTTTAAACATGGAAGTATAAACTACATATCGCATTATTAAGCCATATCTTCTTCACAATGAATCATCATGGGAAGTGCTAGGAATCCTTAGGAAAGTGCAAGGCATGAAATGATTCTTACGATGCATAACTCTAGGCAATTATCGTTTGTCAACTGCATAAATTATCAAGTAAAAGGTTGCTTGTTTAGCATGAATTTTGTTCGCAAAGTTATAGGAAGATTAGTTGGAATTAACCTAACCTATGCCTGACCTTAAATTGATAAGTTAGGGTTGAAAAATCAATTTACGCATGGACAACGAGTCATGTGTTTACGAAATGATAATGTAACTATCTTCAAGAGTTAAACAAATTGGCATAAACCTAAACACTTCAACCTTGGAGTACTCGTTTAGAATGAGTTAAATTACAAGAGATTCACTAGGAATTAATACGTGACCTAATCGTACGTATTGCTAAAACTGAAACTCCTATACTTTAAATAGTTTCCCACATTCATCGAAATGTAGGGACAGTGAAACATATTTGGAAAGTGAACTAGGGTTTGTCCCTAAGAATCTTACGAGATGGATCTTGGAACCCTAGGACTGACGACGTCAGCCTAATGTAATTAGGAACAGATTGTTTCGTGACTCCATTCAATGAGTAGTATAATCTCATAGTTTGATGCGACGCTTGTGCAACAAGTGTGGAGTCGTATGGTCTTGTGATTGGATCACAAGGGAATGGCCAATTCTCGCAATGAGGTTGGCTGGTCCTTACGCAAGTTATCTTGCAAGAGGATGAATAATCATCCTAATATAGTATCTTTCTTGAGTAAAGATAATTGTTTGGAAGCAAAAGACCAGTCGATAAACTGAAATAATCTATGAACTTAAGGTTTGACCAAGTTGGTTTAGTAGGGTATGCCCTAACCCAGGATATAAGGGATCTTGCCAAGTCGCAAGTCATCCCGGATCGAGTGCTGGATGCATTCAAAAGGAAGGACTCATTCCTTAGCAGTTTGCCAATAAAAATGACCAATGGAAATGTTTGTGCTTGTTACAGATTTAAGAGCACTGTTTGGCTTTGTTTGATCAATGAATTAAAATATAAATGGATATCTAATAGTTCAGGTTGAACGCCTGAAGGGAGAGGCAGCTTTTGTTACCCCCGACTGCCTGCCTGACCCTAACCAAGGGGGTTGTTAACCGCACTGGGCAAGTGGACCGAACTCGCCGCGAGAGTCTCTCCGTTGAGCGCTACTTGGAGCAGGAGGACGCTTGGGTGCCTGGGGGGGCTCTGGCCATAAATCCCTCGCCTTTCGGGCCCTGCACAAGAGACTAACGTGACTCAGGATTGGATCTCGAGGCCCGCATACTAGTCTATGAGCATAATCTTGGATTGGCGATCCCTGTGGATTGTTGGATAGCCTTCGGGCGGATTGTGGATAAGCCTACGGGCTGGACTTTTTGTATTTCAAAGATAAATATGATAACCTGTTAATAAGGAACTTGTTTGACATTGTTTTTCTGTGTTAAGTGATATAATTACATGGAAGAACCAGTGCCTAACAGACTAATTAAAGAAGCTGATTGATACATGTCCAACTAAATGTGCTCGGTAATTAAATAACTAAAACAACCCGAGGAAAGTGCGGTGGATGTGGCCATAGGTCCGTCCTATGGATGGGTGGTCCCGGTTGGCCGGGAACTTTTCTCAAATCATGATGGACAGCCAGAAGATTGTCAAGAACACGCACAATAGAAGCGTTGACCTAGAGTTACAATTGATCCCGATTTATGCTGTTTTAGGGAAACGGAATGGGACTATGCCTTATGACAGAGAGGTTGAGCTTCGCATCCCTCTCGTTCCCCATTCTCCTTGAACCAAGTGTAGCATGAATCCGCTTTGGACCTGACATTTCTGCATAAAGTAGTTCGCTTAGGTTCGACGCTAGTTGCCGTTAGAAAATGACCAATAAGGAAAACCCTAATTCAGGTTGGTCCTAAGTGGGAATGGACGGAATACTTCTGCTACGTGGTAGACGCGGAAAGCCCTAGATCGCAAACCCCGTAACATTCCATGGGAGTGCCGGGCAGAGCTTTCTAGACATCCTTTCCGATGGACTGCTAAGACGTGTCCTGAAGATACAAGTGGACATGTTACAGTTGGTATCAGAGCCAACCCACAACAGAATTGTTTTTAATAAGATAAAGTAAAGCAAATGTTGCTGTCCAAACATTTCCTTACTTCTAATGCTGTCTTGTAGAACTATGAAGCATGGAACATGTTCTTGGTATTCCGAGTCATATTTATGACTCCGATGCATTCCCCTGATTATTGACAAAGGGTTGAGATGATGAACATCCTAGAGCGAATCTATAATCCATCGCCTTTGTACATGGAATGAAGATGGACGGGTGCATCAGGAATCTACTATATAGTTGCCCACTAGTTTGCATATTTACAGACCAACCTAAAGAGGATCAAGTGGTTGGAGGACCTGAAAGTCGTGAAGCTATTCATTTTTGTGGAAGCTCACGTAAACTCAACTTTACATATTCAAGGTCGGAGGGTTGAGATGAACTCATATGTATATGAGGAAGTAACCCGTGTGGTTCCCACCGACATGATTAAAATGTTGGGAAGCCATGAGAAGAATGGGTTCCAAAGGAAAGGATACCCCAAACTTCCAATGACTTACCGATACCTGAAGATCCATGACCCGAAACCATACTATTATACAATTCCTGTAGATAAATGTAATGCAACATTGTTCTCCCCAAACTAAATCTAATAGTTGACTTATCATTGCAAGAAATGTTGTATTCTAGAAGGGCTAAGCCCATATAAATACAAATAAGGCTTCTTTTTATCAATGTCTGATTGTGCATTAAAGTTAATAAAAAGTTAAGTGGTTAGATTGCCTGGTTGATAGCGAAATTAGAGATGTAATATAAACCAATAACAATTATCGTGTAATAACATTAAGAAACCTTTATCCAGGCACAACCCCAGGTACAGGTTCCTAGTTCGCCTCCTATATCAAAAACTGCTGTAATCCAAGAGAAGAAGTTCCTTCTCAAGTAGATTAAGCCACTCGAGTTTGACAGGAGAGGCAAGTCCGTCCAAGCAGATGCTGAAATTTGGATTGAATCCATGGAGGATTACTTCGAAGCAGCCAGTACTGCACCCGCTAATCATGCTATGCTCGCCAAGCTAAAGCTCACCGACGAAGCCACGCTTTGGTGGAAGCAATGGTGCAGGGATCAAGGGATCACGGAGGGATCCGTTACCTAGGAGAAGCTGAAGAAAGCCATGAAGGGAAGATACTTACCACCTGCATATCGCATGCAATAAATGAATGAGTTCTATGAACTAAAACAGCTGGGGCTCACTCTTGACGCATACTACTCTAAATTCGTCTCACTTCTTAAGTATGCGCCGCAGATGGACATGACACAGCATGTGTGGGAGCTTTCGCTCAACCGCCAAGACCCTCGAACTGCTTATTCTTTCAAGCGTTTCAAGCGAGCTCTCATGGCTATCTCTCACCTAGCCGACACGCTGTCAATCCTACGAATGTAGTGAGCTTACCTTGATGCTCGATCGAGTACCCTCCTCTCTCGCGCACTCTGGTAGCTCCACGATCCTAGATGCTAGCACAAGCATCCTCAATCCTCCTCCATCTCCAAGCTCCATCCTCCATAGCCGCGTACGCAAGAGAAGAGAAGGGAAGAGAAGAGAAGAAGAGGAGAGGAGATGGTGAAGAGCTTCACCCTCTTGATCCCTTACCCTCACACACACTCACTCTCTCACACTCCCTCTCTCAAGTACACACACACAAGCAATAAGGAGAGAAGAAGAGAAGAAGAAGAGGACTCCTTTTGCCACACACCAAAGAATGAGCTTCTCATTCATTTTTTCAACTTTATATACAAAAACATAAATCCCTTCCGAGTGGTCATCCCCTTTTCCTCTTTTACATGGCCGGCCGTAGCCTAGGCCCTCTTTCCTATTTCCCACTATTCTAATTTACCCTATTCCCACTAATGCATATACTTTGCACAGGAGCGAGCCTGGCACTCTTTTACACAGATTTGGGGATGCTCCCATATTTTAATGGTGCGTCTTTTCCCCTTTTATTGCCGTGGCGCCACATTGAAGCCTTTTGAGGGTCGTGTCCAAATATTTGAATTTTTCAGGGATTGGTTGCCAGCCAAGGCACCTTTTTTGCTCTTGCGCCTTTTTTGCTCTTTTTTCTTCTTCCCAGTTTTCGTTCCTCTGTGCTACGGTAATGTGGTTGGAAACACGGTAACATTATGTGGTTGGAAAACACGGTAACATTACCCCCCTCCTAGCCAAGTGCCAGTCTGTAATATTTCCGCGTGATCGTACCGTAAATATTAACCTTGTGTACGCCGTGCAAACCCTGTGCAAAGGGTATCTCTCGCATTTAAATTATTGGCCGCATAATGTGTGAGCCGCACGCGGGAAATAGGGTCCTCTGCGAATGGTAAATCGAACCGGGTGTTCAAAACCGCAAGCCACACGGAAACACCCTCTTGGGAGGGGCAATTTAATTAAATAAATGCAAATTTTTTAATGTTTATCCCTTCCCCCAGCCGATGCATGGCTGGAGGAAAGGGAGTGTGTGGGGGGAGGATGGCAAAGTGGGGGTTTGCATGGGGGAGTTCCCCACGTGGGTGGAGACCCCCTTCCCCACCCCCAAGGCTATAAAAACACCCCCCATCAAGGGGGTGCGCTTAAGGAGAAGGAGGGAGAGGGAAGACTGTGTGAAGGAGGATACTGTGGAGGCCTGTGAGAGAGGGAGCAAGGGAGAGGCTGTCGGGCCGTGGAGGAGAGGGACGTAGGTCGCCGCCATCGAATAGGAGCCGCCGCCCAGCCCGTCCGCCAGCTGCCATATCCGCCGCCAGCCTGTCCACAGCCGCCATCGCTCCCGCCCTGTCCGCTGGCCAATTCGGGCCGCCGCCACGCTGTCACGACCCCCCTTTGCCCACGTGGAGCTGAGAAGCTCAGAAGCTTCTTTGGAAGCTTCTTTAGAAGCTTCCAAAGGGGGGCCTCCATAACCCCCTTTCCCACCACCGTCCCGAAATCCCTTTCCCACCCTCTTTTCCCAAAGACCTTTCTCCGCCCGTTTCCAAGGTCCACTAATACCCCCTTCCCGGAAATCGAAGAGGGCCCATAAGGATCCCACTAGACCGACGGAAAAGGTCCCGCGAAGTCTTTTAAGGCCCTTCTTCGCAAGCGACCTACCGTAAAAGGATCTTCCGCCTACGAGGAAAGGCAAAGGCCGGAAGGTTGCATGTCAAAGCAAAACAATCCATAGGCGACAAAAGCGAGTTCAGAAACCTAACCTACGTGTGCAATGGCTCCAAAAAGATCCCAAGAGGCGACCGCGGGAGGCTCGACTCCGAATGTGCAAGTGGACATCACCCCGACTCCACAAGTCCAGGTTCTTCCGTGTTAATTCCGCATAAGGAAATGATTAGGCGCGCTTAGAAAGGAAATTGCACTTTTACGTTTAATTTGCATATGGAAATTGAAAGAAATGCATCTTTTGAACATTATGAAAGATTGAACGATTAGAGGGTTAGATGCATGTAGTTGGTACCTTATCAAGGTAAGGAATCTAATCCTAAGCAAGGAAACGGAATTTATATGTGCATTATTTGTCATCCTAGATATGGTAGATTAAGCGTATACTGCACATTAGGTAACATACCTCTCATAATGATTTCATAGGAAAAGGTTAAGCGCCATAAGATTTCATTCGGAAAGAATTAATAGGGTACTAAAGTGAACGTATGACTTGCAAAATAGTTATAAGATGGAATAGAATAACACTAGTTTCGCTTGTGTTTCACCAACGACTTCGTGGCTAGGAGAATGTTAGAAATTGCGTAGTCGTCATGAGAAAAAGGTCAATCATTAAGAGCAGTAATTAGGTGTAAAAGCATAGGATGAAAAAGGATAAACAACAAGGTTGTAGGTACGACTATTGATGTAAGACCTAGTAGGAGGTCCTAGGAAAAGTTAGTAACCAAATTATCGTGCACCAAGGAAAGATTGTATGATTCGCCAATGCATAAGTTTCGAGAGCATAGACTACAAAGTATAGGCTTGATTAATTAGGAAAGTTAGCGTACAGATTAGCAAGTAATTTTACCTCACCAAGGAAACGGCAATCAATCGCATGTTTACGCGAATTGGATCCCGTTAGATTTGGTTTATCACCCTAGAAGGATCATTCTTGTCGCAGAACAAGCATAATTGAATTGACTAGGTAATATAAACATCAAGGATTCGTATAAACATGACTGAGTCAATATGATAGGAATCCTAAGAGATAACTAGGATTTAGTGCAAGGATAATTCGATCTCGCTTAAGACAAAAACTGTGAGTCTAAGGATCTTACACGCATTCACAAAATGTCGAAGCGAGTGGTTGTTTATGCATGAAAGGATCTAAGGTTTTATCCTAAGGATCAGTCGTCTTAATGAAGGAACTCCGAGGAGTTGCATATTCTAGAATCATGAGCCAAACCTAATTAGAAATGACTTGGAGGATACCCCAAAATCCTGTTACTCAGCTAGGGTTAAATTCCGTGATCGGAACGCTAAGGAATGGATAGAAGGATTCCGTGGAATAGATGCAATACTTGTGCACAAAGCCGCAACATTGTATAGTCTTGAGATTTGTCCACAAGAGAGAGTTTTGTCATCTCTTGAAAATGAGGTTGGCAAGTTTTTGAAGGATTTAACTTACAAGAGGATGTCTAACCATCCTGTTACTCACTTTTGCAATAATTTGCCAAGGAAAAGGAAAGTTAAGTATTTGCCTTGAAGCAAATGACCAGACTATAAACCAAAGCGACATGGTCGCTGGAACCTACCACAACTAAACACTAAAGTATGGGTAGGGTATGACCCTAACCCAAGAATGATAGGAATCTTGCCAAGTTGCAATTGATTCCGGAACGAATGCGGATTGCATTCGGAGAAAAGAAGTCACTCCTTAACAGTTTGCCAGCTAAACGACCATTGAAATTGATTGTGCTTGTAACAGTTTAGAAAGGACTGTTTGCATTGTTTGCTCAATGAACTAAAGGATGAAAATATATCTAAAGCTTCAGGTTGGTGCCTGAGAGGCAGCTTCAGTTACCCCCGACTGTCTGCCTGACCCTAACCAAGGGGGTTGTGAACCGCGCCGGGAACGTGGACCGAACCCGCCGTGAGAGGTCTCTCCGTTGAGTTCTACTTGGAGCAGGAGGACGCTTGGGTGCCAAGGGGGGCTCTGGCTGTAAATCCCTCGCCTTCCGGGCCCTGCACAAGAGGCTAACGTGACTCGGGATTGGATCTCGAGGCCCGCATACTAGTCTACGGGCGGAAACTTGGGATAGTAATCACAGGAAGGATTACTGGATAGCCTTCGGGCGGATTATGAATACGCCTACGGGCGGGAACTCCTTGTATTCCAAAGATAAAAGGATAAAATGATAATAAAGGAGTTGTTTGGCATTGTTTTCTTTATGTCCTGTGATAAGATTACGTGAAGGAACCAGTGCTTAACAGGGTTAATCAAGGAAGCTGTTTGTATGTGTCAAACTAATGTGGTAGGTAATTACATAACTAAAACAAACCGAGGAAAGTGCGGAGGATGGACCATGGGTCTGTCCTATGGATGGGTGGTCCCGGTTAGCCGGGAACTTTTCTCAAGATCTTCGATGGACAGAGGATGATCGTCATCACCAAAGCAAGCAAGGAGAACAATGACTTGGAAGTACTGATTACCCGATTCAGGCTGTTTTAGGGGAACGGAATGGGACTATGCCTTTTGGCAGAGAGGTCGAGCCTTGCATCCCTCTTGTTTCCCATTCTCCTTGAACCAAGTGCAGCATGAATTCGCTTCAGACCGAGCGTTCTGCGTAAAGTAGTTCGATCAGGTCTGATGCTAGTCGCTGTTAGCAAACGACCAAACAATTCCGTTCGATCCTAAGTGGAAAGCGCCCAGGACACTTCCGTTACGGGGCAGACGCGGAAAGTCCTAGATTACAAAACCCGCAACATTCCATGGGAGTGCCGGGTGGAGTCTTCTAGACAACCTTTCCGATGGACTGCTAAGACGTGTCCTAGAGGATGTTAGTGGACACGTTACAGTTGGTATCAGAGCTGACTTATAATGGAATTGTTTCCATAAGATTTCATTAGAAGTGAAGTAAAGAAATTGTTCCTGTCCAAACATTTTCTCATCTTCGATACTGTCTTGCAGAATTACGAGGCGTGGAACAAGTTTTTGGTGTTCCGCATCATATTCATGACTGCAATGCATTCTCCGCATTATAGGCAGAGAATTGAAATGATGAACATCTTGGAGCAAACTTATAACCCATCACCGCTATATATAGAGCGAAGATGGACTAGGTCTTCAGGAATCTACTACATAGCTGCCCACCGGTTTGCTTATCTACAGACCAACTTGAAGAGGATCAAGTGGTTGGAAGATTTGAAAGTCGTGAAGCTGTTCATTTTTGTGGAAGCTCACGTGAATTCGACTTTGCATATTCAAGGTCGGAGGGTTGAATTAAACTCATATGTTTATGAGGAAGTAACCCGTGTAATTCCAGCTGATAGAGTCAAGGTATTGGGCCGCCATGGGAAGTATGGTTTCCAGCGGAAAGGATATCCCGAACTTCCGATGAATTATCGATTCCTAAAGATACATGACCCAAAACCCTACTACTACACAGTTCCTGTAGACAAATCCAATACTATGTTGTTCTCCCCAAACTAGATGTAATGACTGGAATTGTTGTATGAGGCTACGCCATATAAATATAAATAAGGACTTCTTTTATCACTATCCGATTGTGCATCAAAGTTGTTGCAAAAAGTCTAGTTGCTTCATGAGTTACGAATTAGCTGAACTAAAGATAAGCTAATGGCAATTATCATATAATAACGTTAAGAAAACTTTTTACGCCAGGCACAATCCCAGGTACAGGTTCCAAATTCGCCCCCTACATCAAGTACTACTGTGATCCAGGAGAAGAAGTTCCTCCTCAAACAAATAAAGCCACCCGAGTTTGACGGGAGAGGCAGATTCGTCCAGTCGGACGCTGAGATTTGGATTGAATCTATGGAGGACTACTTTGAAGCCGCTGGCACTACACCAACCAATCAGGCCATGCTTGCCAAATTAAAACTCACCGGTGAAGCCAGACTATGGTGGAAACAATGGTGCAGGGATCAAGGGATTTCAGAGGGGTCCGTTACCTGGGAGAAGTTAAAGCAAGCCGTGCAAGGGAGATATTTGCCACCCGCATATCGTACACAGAAAATGAATGAGTTCTATGAGCTAAAACAGTTAGGACTCATGCTTGACGCATACTACTCTAAGTTTGTCTCACTCTTGAAGTATGCGCCACGAATGGACACGACACAGCAGGTGTCCAAATTTTGCGCAGGCTTAAATCCACCTGTAAATACCCGTCTCAAATCTATGAGACCATCAGATCTTCAGGATGCACTCATTCGAGCGGCACCCATAATTCAGGAAGTACAAGCTAAACCAAGGAGTATTAAGAATTGGTCTTATAGCGACCCAAGCGGAGGAGCATTCAGACCCTAGGTTAAGAGAGTTCAAGGCCACAATCAGGGACAAAGAAAGAAGGCAAGGACAAATAACGTCAACAACTTTGTTCCTACTCACGGTAATGGCCGAAACATCCGATGTTTCCACTGCAATGAACTCGGTCACTTTAGAAAGCAATGCCCCAACCTCAGTGAGGGACACCGTCAAGGTATTGGCCACGGTCAGGGAGAGACAGTTGAGATCTAGAACCTTGAGAGAATGCCTCGTCCAGTGGCAAGATTATCCCGAAGAGGATGCTACCTGGATGGATGAAAGCTCTCTCAATCTTCAATATCCCCAGTTTATCTCGAGATGAGGACATCTCGATTCTTCTAAGGGGGAGAGAATGTAATATTTCCGCGTGATCGTACCGTAAATATTAACCTTGCGTACGCCGTGCAAACCCTGTGCAAAGGGTATCTCTCGCATTTAAATTATTGGCCGCATAATGTGTGAGCCGCACGCGGGAAATAGGGTCCTCTGCGAATGGTAAATCGAACCGGGTGTTCAAAACCGCAAGCCACACGGAAACACCCTCTTGGGAGGGGCAATTTAATTAAATAAATGCAAATTTTTTTATGTTTATCCCTTCCCCCAGCCGATGCATGGCTGGAGGAAAGGGAGTGTGTGGGGGGAGGATGGCAAAGTGGGGGTTTGCATGGGGGAGTTCCCCACGTGGGTGGAGACCCCCTTCCCCACCCCCAAGGCTATAAAAACACCCCCCATCAAGGGGGTGCGCTTAAGGAGAAGGAGGGAGAGGGAAGACTGTGTGAAGGAGGAGACTGTGGAGGCCTGTGAGAGAGGGAGCAAGGGAGAGGCTGTCGGGCCGTGGAGGAGAGGGACGTAGGTCGCCGCCATCGAATAGGAGCCGCCGCCCAGCCCGTCCGCCAGCTGCCATATCCGCCGCCAGCCTGTCCGCAGCCGCCATCGCTCCCGCCCTGTCCACTGGCCAATTCGGGCCGCCGCCACGCTGTCACGACCCCCCTTTGCCCACGTGGAGCTGAGAAGCTCAGAAGCTTCTTTGGAAGCTTCTTTAGAAGCTTCCAAAGGGGGGCCTCCATAACCCCCTTTCCCACCACCGTCCCGAAATCCCTTTCCCACCCTCTTTTCCCAAAGACCTTTCTCCGCCCGTTTCCAAGGTCCACTAATACCCCCTTCCCGGAAATCGAAGAGGGCCCATAAGGATCCCACTAGACCGACGGAAAAGGTCCCGCGAAGTCTTTTAAGGCCCTTCTTCGCAAGCGACCTACCGTAAAAGGATCTTCCGCCTACGAGGAAAGGCAAAGGCCGGAAGGTTGCATGTCAAAGCAAAACAATCCATAGGCGACAAAAGCGAGTTCAGAAACCTAACCTACGTGTGCAATGGCTCCAAAAAGATCCCAAGAGGCGACCGCGGGAGGCTCGACTCCGAATGTGCAAGTGGACATCACCCCGACTCCACAAGTCCAGGTTCTTCCGTGTTAATTCCGCATAAGGAAATGATTAGGCGCGCTTAGAAAGGAAATTGCACTTTTACGTTTAATTTGCATATGGAAATTGAAAGAAATGCATCTTTTGAACATTATGAAAGATTGAACGATTAGAGGGTTAGATGCATGTAGTTGGTACCTTATCAAGGTAAGGAATCTAATCCTAAGCAAGGAAACGGAATTTATATGTGCATTATTTGTCATCCTAGATATGGTAGATTAAGCGTATACTGCACATTAGGTAACATACCTCTCGTAATGATTTCACAGGAAAAGGTTAAGTGCCATAAGGTTTCATTCGGAAAGAATTAATAGGGTACTAAAGTGTACGTATGACTTGCAAAATAGTTATAAGATGGAATAGAATAACACTAGTTTCGCTTGTGTTTCACCAACGACTTCGTGGCTAGGAGAATGTTAGAAATTGCGTAGTCGTCATGAGAAAAAGGTCAATCATTAAGAGCAGTAATTAGGTGTAAAAGCATAGGATGAAAAAGGATAAACAACAAGGTTGTAGGTACGACTATTGATGTAAGACCTAGTAGGAGGTCCTAGGAAAAGTTAGTAACCAAATTATCGTGCACCAAGGAAAGATTGTATGATTCGCCAATGCATAAGTTTCGAGAGCATAGACTACAAAGTATAGGCTTGATTAATTAGGAAAGTTAGCGTACAGATTAGCAAGTAATTTTACCTCACCAAGGAAACGGCAATCAATCGCATGTTTACGCGAATTGGATCCCGTTAGATTTGGTTTATCACCCTAGAAGGATCATTCTTGTCGCAGAACAAGCATAATTGAATTGACTAGGTAATATAAACATCAAGGATTCGTATAAACATGACTGAGTCAATATGATAGGAATCCTAAGAGATAACTAGGATTTAGTGCAAGGATAATTCGATCCCGCTTAAGACAAAAACTGTGAGTCTAAGGATCTTACACGCATTCACAAAATGTCGAAGCGAGTGGTTGTTTATGCATGAAAGGATCTAAGGTTTTATCCTAAGGATCAGTCGTCTTAATGAAGGAACTCCGAGGAGTTGCATATTCTAGAATCATGAGCCAAACCTAATTAGAAATGACTTGGAGGATACCCCAAAATCCTGTTACTCAGCTAGGGTTAAATTCCGTGATCGGAACGCTAAGGAATGGATAGAAGGATTCCGTGGAATAGATGCAATACTTGTGCACAAAGCCGCAACATTGTATAGTCTTGAGATTTGTCCACAAGAGAGAGTTTTGTCATCTCTTGAAAATGAGGTTGGCAAGTTTTTGAAGGATTTAACTTACAAGAGGATGTCTAACCATCCTGTTACTCACTTTTGGAATAATTTGCTAAGGAAAAGGAAAGTTAAGTATTTGCCTTGAAGCAAATGACTAGACTATAAACCAAAGCGACATGGTCGCTGGAACCTACCACAACTAAACACTAAAGTATGGGTAGGGTATGACCCTAACCCAAGAATGATAGGAATCTTGCCAAGTTGCAATTGATTCCGGAACGAATGCGGATTGCATTCGGAGAAAAGAAGTCACTCCTTAACAGTTTGCCAGCTAAACGACCATTGAAATTGATTGTGCTTGTAACAGTTTAGAAAGGACTGTTTGCATTGTTTGCTCAATGAACTAAAGGATGAAAATATATCTAAAGCTTCAGGTTGGTGCCTGAGAGGCAGCTTCAGTTACCGCCGACTGCCTGCCTGACCCTAACCAAGGGGGTTGTGAACCGCGCCGTGAACGTGGACCGAACCCGCCGTGAGAGGTCTGTCCGTTGAGTTCTGCTTGGAGCAGGAGGACGCTTGGGTGCCAGGGGGGCTCTGGCTGTAAATCCCTCGCCTTCCGGGCCCTGCACAAGAGGCTAACGTGACTCGGGATTGGATCTCGAGGCCCGCATACTAGTCTACGGGCGGAAACTTGGGATAGTAATCACAGGAAGGATTACCGGATAGCCTTCGGGCGGATTATGAATACGCCTACGGGCGGGAACTCCTTGTATTCCAAAGATAAAAGGATAAAATGATAATAAAGGAGCTGTTTGGCATTGTTTTCTTTATGTCCTGTGATAAGATTACGTGAAGGAACCAGTGCTTAACAGGGTTAATCAAGGAAGCTGTTTGTATGTGTCAAACTAATGTGGTAGGTAATTACATAACTAAAACAAACCGAGGAAAGTGCGGAGGATGGACCATGGGTCTGTCCTATGGATGGGTGGTCCCGGTTAGCCGGGAACTTTTCTCAAGATCTTCGATGGACAGAGGATGATCGTCATCACCAAAGCAAGCAAGGAGAACAATGACTTGGAAGTACCGATTACCCGATTCAGGCTGTTTTAGGGGAACGGAATGGGACTATGCCTTTTGGCAGAGAGGTCGAGCCTTGCATCCCTCTTGTTTCCCATTCTCCTTGAACCAAGTGCAGCATGAATTCGCTTCAGACCGAGCGTTCTGCGTAAAGTAGTTCGATCAGGTCTGACGCTAGTCGCTGTTAGCAAACGACCAAACAATTCCGTTCGATCCTAAGTGGAAAGCGCCCAGGACACTTCCGTTACGGGGCAGACGCGGAAAGTCCTAGATTACAAAACCTGCAACATTCAATGGGAGTGCCGGGTGGAGTCTTCTAGACAACCTTTCCGATGGACTGCTAAGACGTGTCCTAGAGGATGTTAGTGGACACGTTACACAGTCCCATGGCACTGCGGTGGGACAAGGGGCACGTTAGGTCGGCCGGTCGACGGAACAGGTAGGTTGGTGGTTAGGATGACTCAGAGCGAGTCCGGCATATGGTAAGCTCCATGGAGACCTTCGGCATCCGTCACGCTGTTGTGGCCGGTCGTCTTGTGAGTCGGAGAAGCGCTTGAAGCAATGCAATGATGGTGTGGGGGGCTTTATTTTGGTAAACACCCCTTGAACTCGGTTTGGCTTTATCTCCGTGGTTGTGATTGAAGATAGGTGCCTTGGATCTGAAAGTGCTCGGGCCGGTGGAATCAATAAGCTATCCGTGGATCTTGAGGGTAGGGCATGGATCATTGGACGAGACATATCCAAGATCTATGCCAATGGCAGACTTTGAGCTGGTTCAATCATAGTGGTTATCGGCACCAGACGGGTGGCTGGAGGCCGGCGTGCTTTGGGTCTTTAAGGGGTGCCAGGGTGACAGTCTTCCGCGGGTAGCCAGCCCTGCAAAAAAGATTGTGCCCTCCCTAAGGGGTGTGCTGCTTGTCATGTAGGTGTTGTGCTCGTGGTAGTGAAACTGGGAGATGGGTCTAACCTTGGGCAAGCCCTTGGTAATGTCCCACACTTGAGGACCCAGCTTATGCTTCGTTGGTGGTGCAGTGCGAGCCTTAGGGTGATAGGTCTGAAAGTCCTGCCCTTGATGTGCCCTAGGCATGAAGTGGGGGAGGGGGCTAGGGAGATCCCTAGGTGCTTTTTTTTTTTTTTTTGGAATGAGACATAGGCCCAAGTATCTTAGTCGAAATGAGGAGGGGAAGGTGGGCGGAGAGACTTGCTCAAAAATTGGCGACTCTGCATGTAATTCTTTAGATTCATGCGGACATGTAGGGAGGTAGTGGAGAGAAAGGGATGGTTGCATCTAGTAAACTAGCTGTCGTTCATGTCCTCTAGGAGGGCTAGGAAAAAAGAAGGGAGGAGAGTAGCCCTCATCATGAGACGAGCCATGGCACAATTATCTATAGCATTAGGATCGAAGAATAGGGGAGGTAGGCCACGCTCTTGTGGAGTCGAGTCCTGCTTAAGGAGTAGCCTAAGTAGCCTAAGATAATTACAGGTGGTTATGAAGGCGGGGTCAGGGCATGAGGAAAAATCTGCAAGGAAGCGCATCATGGATTCATCCAGGCTTTCTACGGTAAAAAGAAGGGCGTTCTCGAAGGATGCTACAGTGGAGTTATAAATGACGGGGAAGTCATAGCGCCTGTGGAGGTTGGCATCAAAATCTACTCCTACCCTTTGAGGGTATGCCATATAAGTAGGGTCATTCCGCTCGAACGGCAGGGTATTACAAAAAGCCATCCAGGCGAGCATGCTTATGTCGCATAGTCGCCTCCTCCACACGGGTTGGTCCCTATAGTCGCCCGGTTCGGTGCCCCAAGAAGTTGGGATCTTTTCCCGCTCTTCCAGCCATCTTTTCCCCAGTCGGCCACTGACCGCGATCACCTCATCCATCACTTTGAGGGGCAGGACCCTCCGCAGAGTGTTGGGTAGGAGGAAACTGAAGGAGAATGGCTCCTTGGCTAGTTCCTGCACCTCCCACACCACCAATTCTGCATGGAATCCCACCGGGAGATCATCTGGGCATGGAGGGAGAGGCGCGGACGGTAGCACGGCTAGTTTGGCTTTCAGCTTCTGTCTAGCCTCTTCCACCAGCTTTTTCTGCCTTTCTTTAGAGATGGCTTTTCTCTCTACAGCTGGGTCTACTTGTGGTGGATCTTGGGCCTGTGGCGAGGGGGGTTGCGGGACCACATCTTCCCTGAAGAGATTCACATCAATTTCCAGCTTGGCTTCTTCTTGCCGTTCTGTGAGTACTGCTTCTTCTTGGAACCCTAGGGCATCTATTTCTTGGGGGGTCAGGCCGGCTCTCGTCAGGTATTCCCGCTGTTCCCCCAGACTCAGCCTCACCTCTGCCAGCAGTGCTGGCATTTGCAGTCCTGCGTGTAGAGCCCTTCTCGCCATGCCAAGCTTCCTCTATACTGCTTCCAGCGACTCTCCTTGTGCTGTGTGGGTGACGTCCAAGATGGTGTTGAGGAAGATCTTCTGTTGAGCGCTGAAGGCCACTTGGGCTGCCTCTGCCTTGCTCTCCATAATGATTTTCTCTTTTTCTGTTAAAGCAAGGCGACGCACCAGTGTCTTAACCTTCTTCTTGTTATGCATGGCCCACTCCTCTGCCCTCTTGTTCATCACTTCCAGGCCTTCCCCTTGTCTCAAGGTCAACATCATGATTTTCTGTCCATAATCCTCGAGTTCCCTGACCAGCCTCTCTTGTTCTTGTCTTTCATAGGTCAGCTGCTCTACTAGGTGTTTGAGATCCTCCTCCTGCTCCTCCATGCCTCGTTGCCTTTCTTCGTCTTTAGCATTCAGCTCCTCCCTGAGTGCATCCACCTTAGCAGATTTTGCAGCAAGCTCCTCGTACTGCCCTATGAGAAGCTTGTGCCCTCTTTGCATGTTCACTAACTCTTGCGTCTCATTCTCAAGTAACTGCCTCCAATGTTCCTCTCTCTAATCCCTAGCCTTCAGTTCCTATTTTAGCTCTGCAATTTCCCGCTGCTGCAAGGCCACCATTCTTGTCTTGTCCAACTGGAAAGCGGCCATGGTTTGCTTCTCGGTTGCCAACTCTGCCATGGCTGTTTTGCGTTCCTCCTTTGCTCTCTCCAACTGGGAGATCAACTTAGCGACGTATTTGTCGTAATTAGCCGGTGGCATCATCGTTGCGTGAATAGGCGAGGTGGAGGCTTCAACTCTTTGCTTTTTGGGTTCCTACCTGGACTTTGCATCTGCAGCTGGCCTTTTCTGTCCTGTGGCCGTGGTTTTTGTGCTCCGCCCCTGGCCCATTTCTTTACTGATAAAATATTGCATCCACGCCACGAAATTTGACACATCAGCGCTAGTGGCGATGCTGGGGGTGACGGTGGTGAGTTCCGTTGGAGGTACTAGGAGGGTAGGGATTGGATGAAGCGGGGCCTTCCCTTTGCCTTCAGAGACCCGGGGTGGCACAAATTCTCGCACCTGTGTGCTAGATCCAAGCCCCTCCTCTCTGCATGGGCTTAGGTTCCTTAGTTCGTCCGCTCGGCACTGTTGTTCGATGGACCATCGTGTGGCCTCCGCCAGGTCCTCCTCCTCTTTCTTTCGCAGCTCCTCCTCTTCTTCCTCCGCTTTCCTCTTCCTTTCCTCATGTCTTTTCTTCTGCTCCTCCTGCTTTTTCCCTTTTTGTTCCTTTTTCCTCCTTTTCTCTGCGTCAGCTTCTTGTTTGGATGCCTCCTTGGCCTTCTACAACTCCTCTCTTTCCCTCTGCTACTCCTGCTTTTTCATCCTCTCTCTCTCTTTTGCTTCTTTCAGGGACTCCTTCTTTGCCCTTTCCAAGTCCTCCCTCTTATTCTTCCTGCCTTCATCACCCTTTTTCTTCTTCTGTGCTGCCTTTTTCTTTGTTGTCTTGATCGCCCTCTTACTAGTTGGTCCTTCCCCCTCTTCTTCTATTTCTGTTCTATCGGTGGACCTATCTTTGTCCTGTCGAGGGGGCAACTTCTCCAGTGTTTCTATTTCTCCCTCCTCTGGCTCTTGTGCTGCTTTTACTGCCTCCTGAATTAGTGCAGTTAAGACTCCTCCGTAGCTGATAAAAGAGGCCTTGGAGGAGGCTTTCTTCCTTTCCGTTACCTTAGAAGCAGGAGAGTCTGCTCCTGTTGGTGCACATCCCAGGGCTAGTGCTTTGGCCACTTGATCGATAGTCTTCCGTACGTAGCCATTCTAGTCCACCTCATCTAGTGTATGGGCCGCTACATTCTCCAGCATGGGCACACTAATCCGATGCATTAAAGAGTTGTATCGTTGGCTGGAGAAGAGCACGTGCACCAACTTTGCCTGCAGTTTGGCATCAGCGTCGGGGATGTCTTGGATGCTTATGCCATCGTTTGTAAGTACCTCTTCCTTCTTCATTTTTAGCAAGACGTAAACATCCCTTTTTTGCTTCCTTTCGGTTCTCGGTGCCAATCCCAGAGCTTTTTCCACCAGGGCTGGGTCCAATCAGACCGGCACCTTCTTTGTGGCCTCTCCTCGGCCCATTGTTATAGTGCCCGCTTCCTGGTCTGAATTATATGTCCTGAGGAATTCCACACATTTGAAATGATCAGGCTCCTGCGAGAAATTTTCAATATATTTTGTCAGGTTGTACTGTTCCACCACTCTTCTGGCTGCCTCCTCCTTTGCCACCACGACTCCGATGTTGTGGATGGTTCGGAACTTCAGTTGGCCGAAGGCGCGGTTTTCCAATTGGATGCAATATATCTCCCTTTCTTCGTCAGTGAATGGGAGCCGATGGGCTCGGTCTTGCTGCGAAATTTTCTGCTCCTGCCACAATTCATAACTTCCGTTAGTGTTTTCCATATAGCGCTTTGCTGTTTTTAAACTCTTAATTGAATTTTTGGAAGCCATTTTTTCTACACCAATGCTTATATCTTTCACTCTTTTTATTTTACCATACCCCCCTTTTTATTCATTTCCTATCTGATTCCCTCCACCGTATTTTCCACTTTTCTTTTCATCGGGTTTTTGCACGTACATGTGTATATCTTTTGCACTTACATGCGTACCACCTGTCTTCCGGCTGAGAGAAGAATCCTTCCTAGGATTGGGAGTTAAAGGGTGGCATTGGTGCTGTTGGGGTAGGAATTGACGTGTGAAGAAACCACGTATAGAATTGTGGGTTGTATTCCAGTTGCACATGACAATCGAGAACAACCGGTTGGACAGAGACCTGGGAGATGTAGGTCAAGACATCCTGAAAGAGATCCCCAGTATTAAGGCATCTAACAACATGTAATTCCTCTTTGGTGAGGAGTTGGTCAATATAGGGGTGGGCGAGCACATGGTCGTCTAGGTGCTGATTACGGGTGATGGCCAAAACCCTAAACGAGATGGGTGCCGCGTAAGTGGGGTCGTATTCAATGGTCTCAATTGCCCTGTGTTGCTCAGCATTGGTCATTATTCGGCAACCTTTTTTCTCCCATTGGATTCGCAGAGCAAACCATTGCTATAAGAACGTGGAGGGTGAGCTTGCCATCTGCATGAGCTCATGTAGTTCGCTTTCAGGAACAAAGCGGGGAGGCTTTTGATATGAAGGAACTAGGCATCTGAGCACCGCTTGCTCCATTGAGATTTTATTGTTTGCTACGAGTTCTTCAGCTATCTTGGGGGATTTAGTAGTTATGAGTTCGTATTCCGCCCATGTGTAGGGTAAGGCACGAACTTCCGAAGCAAGGGTTCTGTCAAGGAGGCCTAGGTCTAGCCGCTCATAGCTTCTAGCGAATGTGGTGAAAGTGTCGTCCAATATTTTGATGCAGGTTATTAAGTCATCCCCAGACGTCACGACAAGGTCGTTAGCCAAGGAAAGGAAAGGTCGTACCACGTATGAGGGTCTAAGACCTGTTGATGGGCTTGGTGCAACTGGACTAGATAGTGGTGACTGCCTCCTCGGTGTCACAGGTTGGGCTTTGTTCGTAGAAACACATTGAGGTGCTGTAGGGAGCTTTGGGGGCCTGGGGGTTGGGCTAGGTTTTGAGTGAGCAGTCATAGGGTTTTTCAAGCCCTCTGGAGTAAGCAGGTTTAAGACTTGTGGCGGTTGCTTTGGTTGATAGACAAGTTGAGGCTTACTAGCCATTGTTGGTAATGGTGTGCTGATTATGTGCTGCTATTCCGTGTGCAAGCCTTCCTTTCTAGGGCGATATGCCTTGTAGACGAGCTTTTTAGCTGGCCATTTTTAGGCACCCAGATCCAGGGGTTGCCCTCGTAGTATCCCTGTGTCCGCAAGAGATCCTTACGAATCCATCGCAGCATGTTCGTTTGGCTATGGCAATAGCGTCTATACTGCCTCCTAGGCCAGAACGGCTGACGTTTTTGGCGGTTAGGGTCCCGTTTGGGTGGTGTACCCGAATGCGGTTCCTGCCGTTTTGGCACCCACATAAGTCTAGGCTTGTTGGCCTTGTGGGCATTCTTGGTGGATTTGGGTTTTGGGTCGAGTGCGTGGCACGAAGCCACAAGTTTCGTATGTTTAGACTGGGTCTGGGGCGTGGTTTTGGGGGTTTCTACCGGCGGCGTCGTGATGGTGGAGGAATCATGACAGCCCTTGCTGAAGGTCGTTACTATTCGGGTGCCGCCGATGGCAAGATGAATGCGGTTTAGATTGTAATTCACATCACAATGCGTTAGCTTCTTGAAGGTGTGACCCAATAGTGATACATTACCGACTTCCTTGCTGTTAGGCAACACATGAAAGAAGGCTGGTAAACTTTCAGTCTCGATAGAAACAAGTGCCTTGCACTTCCCTAGGAGTGAATAGGCAACACCCCCAAACGGGGTGAGGTTGGCATTAGTGGGCTTAGCATTGGTTGACCAATGCGTGTCCAATGGTCATGTGTCAAGATGTTGTAGTCAGCCCCTTCATCAATCAAGGCGTCGAAAGAATACACCGCGTCAGCTGTGACTGTGATTCTTAGATACGCCGGTGCTACTGCTTCTTCGTCCTGATCCGTAAGATCGGTTACAGTTGCCATTCGGACGTTCAACGGGGTTGCTAGCATGGGTGGCTCATGTAATGGATGGGGAGGAGGATAGTACTTTTTTACGCGGCTTCCGTTAAAAAAGCCCACTCCTTCACCGTCAAGTGTTTCCAACTCAACATTCCCGGTTCTACCAATCATGCGTACTCTAAAGGGGCCTAGTCCTCGGAACTTCATTTTTTGCTTGTGTCCTTTCACTGAGTATAGCAGAACAAGATCTCCCTGTTCGAAGTCTCGCTGCTTGACATGCTTGTCAAACCACATTTTTCGTCGAGCCTTCTCGCACATGAGCGCGTGGATGGCGAGAAGACGAGTCTCTGACATTCGTTCTAGCTCGGTCAGGCATTGCGTCCATGCTTCCTTCCCTTCCCATCGTTCTTGGAGTGCTATCCTCAGGCTAGGGACAAAGAATTCTACCAGTAGAATCGCTTCAGTCCCATAGGTCAGCCTAAAGGGGGTTTGACCGACGGCTGTTTTATAAGCTGTGCGGTAGGCCCACAAGGCGGCCATCAACTTGTTGTCCCAGTCGCTTCTCGAGGCTGAGACCACCTTAGTCAGGACGTTAATAAGAATCTTCTTAGTCGATTCTGCCTAGCCATTAGCCTGAGGGTAGTATGGTGAGGATTTGCGATGGATGATAAGAAAGGTGGATAGGAGATGTGCTATCACTTCGTTGATGAAGTGTGTGCCTTGGTAGCTAACGAGTTCGATGGGGCAACCGAAGCGCAAGATCACTTGTTCCCATAAGAACTTGGCAATCGTCCTAGAGTCATTTTTTCGTGTTGCTCTTGCCTCTGCCCATTTCGTGAGGTAATCCGTGGCCACCACGATGTACTTGGCTTATGAGTACTGCGCTGCAGGGCTTATTGGTCCTATGAAGTCAATTCCCCATTTTTCGAAGGGTTGGCGAGCAACAATTGGGGTTAACTCCATTTGATCCTTACGAATCAGAACTTTTGCTCGTTGGCACTCGTCACAATGCTTAACAAATCGCTTGGTGTCGTGGAAAAGTGTGGGCCACCATAGTTGGGATTGCAACACCTTCCGTACTGTTGTGTCTCTGCTAAAGTGTCCCCCTGCAATGCCGCTATGTGCCTCTGAGAGCACATTGTGCATCTCATGTTCACACACACACCTTCGCAGCAACCCGTCTTGCCTCAACCTATAGAGTTGGCCTGCAATCAGCAGGTAGGGCTAGAGCTTCAATATCAAACGCTTAAGTCATGCCTTTTCTATAGGTCGCTCAGGTAGTCTGTGCTCGAGCACTTGGACTATGTCATTTGCCCAGTATGGCGTCAGATTTGCCTTAAATAGGTCTCTTTCTCTAGACAGGTGGAATAGGTGGGCGTCAGGTAACTCGTCAATGATTCCTTGTCCAATTGCTTCTCTTGTGGGTATATGAGACATGTGATCAGCCATGTAATGCTGTTTTCCCTTTCGTACCACCACAGAGAAATCGAACTCTAGGAGCAGGAGGAGCCAACGAGCTATGCGTCCTGTAGCGCAAGGTTTGTTTACCAAGTAGAGTAGGGCTTGATGGTCCACGAAGAAAATGAAAGGTGTGGCTAGTAGATAGTGCCGGAATTTCTTCACGGCAAAGACCATGGCTAGTCCCTCCCTTTCCGTTGTTGAATAATTCATCTCTGTCTCAGTGAGTTGCCTGCTAGCGAAGCTCACTGGGTAGTCCAAGTTATGCTCACCCGGTTGGCACAACACTGCTCCTACGGCAAATTTAGAGGCGTCAATGTGTACGTGGAAGGTAGTGGTCCAGTCTGGGGCTCGCAAAATCGGTGCCGTTGTTAGAGCCTTTTTCAATTGTTCGTATGCTCATTGGCATGCTTTGGTCAACTCGAAGACGATTAGTAGCTTGTACAATGGCCTAGCGATCAAGGTGTAGTTCAGTACAAACCGACGGTAGTATCCTGTGTTTCCTAAGAAGCATTGAACTCCCTTGTAATTACTTGGGGGTGGAAGGCCAATGATAACCCTGACCTTCGAGAAGTCCGTGGCAATGCCGTTTTTTGACACCACGTGTCCTAAGATGCATCCATGCTTTACCCAAAACTGACATTTCAAGGGGCTCAGGGAGAGGCGATATAAGTGACACTGTTCAAAGACCGTGCGGAGTTTGTCTAGATGTTCAATCCAGGTCGAATGGACACACAGGTCGTCAACAAATACCTCCAACTCCTTACAAAGCATGTCCTTGAATATGGTGCACATAAGGCGTTGGAAGGTGGTGGGGGCATTGGTTAACCCAAAGGGCATGACTACGTAAGCAAAGACGCCCCACTCAGTGGCAAAGGCGGTCTTGTGCTTGTCTGCAGGATGCACTTGCACTTGGTTGTACCCCGAGAAGCCGTCTAGGAAACTGTAGGCTTCCTTACCTATACCACCCTCTCCAGCATGTGCTCGGTGTACGGCAAGGGGTAATTGTCTCTCTTTGTAGCAGCGTTCACCTTCTTGTAATTGACGCACACTCGAATCTTGCCATTTTTCTTCATCACGATCACTATGGGTGACACCCAGTCTGTGTGCTCAATTTCGTAAATGAATCCAGCTCTCATCAGCTTGTCGATTTCCTCCTTGATAGCATGAGCGTGCTTTGGATTCATGGGGTACGGCCGCTGCTTGACCGGTGTTGCATCCGACGTCATGGGTATGTTGTGAGCCACAACACTCGGATCTACCCCTCGTAGCTCATCTAAGGACCAAGCAAATAAGTCTATGTACTCCCGCAAAAGAGCGACAAGACTGAACTCCTCTTCAGTAGTCAAGTCCTCGTCAATGAACACCGGTCGGGGTACTTCCCCTCCCCGAGCTAGGTTTACCTCCTTGATCTTGGTTGGCCCTTCGATTGGTTCGCTTGTTTGCCCTTGGCGCTTGGCACCTAGCAGAACCACTACCCTATCCCCTTTTTTGAATTTAGTGAAGCGTTTGGGGAGGTCTTGCGGCTTTCTCTATTCCTCTGATCGTGCATCCTTGGGGCGCTTTGCCTCATCCTGCCGCAACCATTTGCGCCTCAGGTGGACAGGTAAGTCCCCCTTGGTGCGTCTAGTCATGGGTGGCTTAGGGATTTCTGGGTCGCTATCAGAAGTAACTTCCGATTTAGAGTTAAACCCCCCATTTTCACTAGTAGAGGTGGTCTCTCCTGGTGGCCGCAGTTCAGATGGTGATTTGGTTCTAAGCAGTGATGTCGTTCCTGGTTGGGCAAGGCCGGCTTGCTCAAGGTTTACGGCTCCTATGCATTCCTACCAAGCCCGATCACATTTTGTATGCATGACTCCTTGGTCCATTCTAAGGGCCTGTCTCCTCTGCGGCTTGGCGTCTGCCCGTATCTGCTGAATTTCTCATCCTTCAGTGTCGTACTCTATGGTATCCACTTCACCCTCACTTTCATCACCGAAGGATTGGCAATCTTTGTATTCGTCACAGGAATCTTTATCGCTTGACTGCTCATCGTCTCCCAAGGCTTGCTCTGGATCGTCTCGTTGGTCGGGGACCAAGGCCTAGTTATACCTGAGGTTCAGCTCGTGCACCCTGGTCCACTTCCACTCGGACTCCTCCAAGAGGTCTTGGAGCGGCTTGACGTTGGTGGCTGCGTTGCCTGTTAGCCGGTCTGTTAAGTACTCCAGTATTCCCTGGAGTTCCCTTTTGTTGGAAGGCACTTGGAAGGTAACAGGCTCAAGCCCTTCGTGGGGGCTTGCTGCCATCATGTAGAGTGGCGTAGGCAGTGTTCCGTTTGCCTTGCCGACCATTCTGATGGCTTGCTCGTATGCCTCCTGGTCGGAGAACGGTAGGTCAATTGTAGCGAGGACGTGCATCCAATCCCGCTCATCCTCTGGGTAGGGGATATACTTGGTCAAGGACTCATAGGGCTTCTTGACGTGAGTATTCCCTTTGAGCATAGCTGAGATGGCATCTAGGTCGACTGGTGAGGTTTTCCAAGTGTCCATTTCTATTCGTACGGCGTTAGTTCTATTGCCAAGGAAGATCAAGCCGTTACCCCAATCTTCGATGACTCTAGTGTTGCGCATCCAAGGTCGGCCTAATAGGACATTGTAGTCCACTCCCTTCATGACTATAAAGTCAACGGAGAACTGGACTCCTGCGATCTTCACTGGCCAATTTTTCAGGACCCCGAAAGGTTTCACTCTCATACCATTTGCTAGCATAATGTTAAACCTAGCAGCTTCAACAGGCAGGTTTCCCCAAGTTTGCAGCACCACGTGGCTAAGTACACTAACCCCAGCTTCCGTGTCTACGATTCCCTTCCTTGTTGAGTCACCCAGGGCTAGGACCGGCAGGACTGCATGCATCTTAGAGCCTTCCCAAAAGGCGTTGACGTGCAAGGATTTAGGTACAGAGTGCAGTGTGAGGCTGGGCAATTGTGTTTCTGCATCCTGGTCTTGCGGGTCTACTATGACCTGCTCTTGCGAGCCCTCAACTCACTACTTAAGGTCCTGCCATAGGGCAGGGTGCTTGCTTCTGATCTAACTTGTTGAGCTTAATTAAGTAGACAGGTAATCCTTTTCTGACTCCTTTTATGATCCGAGATACTTTGGCCAATTGAATTTTTGGCACTCCAGCCTCACCTTGAGTTGTGACTAATTCCCTTTCAGAGTTTCGAAAGGAAACTTGGCCCTTTCCACAATGAATGGGGGCATCATTAGGCTTAAGCCAATCCATTCCGAGTAGACACTCATGGATACTTAACTTCATGACTCTGAATTTAACCAAAGTCTTCTTTCCTCCCAAAAAGAATTCCACCTTAGCAGTTTGCCTGGTACAAGTGACCTCACGACCATTTGCCAATTCCACAAGCAAGGTAGGTGCTTCTACTGTGGCTATTCCTAATATTTTTGCACAAGCTGGTGAGATAAAGGAATGTGTATTGCCACAATCAATCAAGGCCTTGAAACTTTTACCTTGATAGTCCGACGGTGTTTGAATCACCGAGAATTGGTGATTTGGGCCTTTCTTGTGTAGAGCGGCATGGACTGTCGCCCTTTCGAATTCTGCTTCCATGGTCGGATCTTCTTCTTCGCACATTTGCCTATTGGCAATGCAAGCGGTTCTTCCTTTGCCTCGGGTAGTAGCTCCTTGCCCTTGGAAAGGTGCTTGGCGATGTCCCCCTCCAAGTTTGGGACATTGCCTCTTGAAGTGACTGGGCTCATTGCAGTGGAAACAACAGAGGTTTCGGCCATTGCTTTGAGTAGGAACAAAGTTGTTGACATTGTTAGTTCTTGCTTTCTTTCTTTGTCCGTGATTCTGACCTTGAACTCTATTTATCTGAGGTCTGAATGCTCCTCTCTTCGATTCATTATAAGACCAAGTTTTGTTACCCCTTGGTCTAGAATGCACCTCTTGAATTATAGCCACAGCTCGAATGAGTGTATCTTGAAGATCTGATGGACGCATAGATTCGAGATGGGTATTTATTGGGGGATTTAAACCAGCACAAAATTTGGACACCTGCTGTTACCGTGTTTTTCGACAACGTAATGTTACCGTGTTTCCGACCACGTTACCGTAGCACAGAGGAACGGAAATTGGGAAGAAGGAAAAAGAGCAAAAAAGGCGCAAGAGCAAAAAAGGTGCCTTGGCTGTGTTGAGATATCGAGCTCCACTCGTGATACGCCAGGGTGACCGTTGTGTATTTATGTCACCGACTTGTCAGTTGCAGATGCGGTTGGTACACCGTCCATGAATAATAGCTACATGATAGCTATCCTTATCTACTCTAGTTCGTGGCTCAGTCAGTATGCCACCTTAGTTAGTTGAGTTTGGTTTGAGACCCATATATGGGGTTCTTCTATTTCTTTGTAAGTGAGTTCTTTTGGCTTACACAACTAAGAAGAGGAAAACTGTTTTCAGCCTCCACCCTTGTGTGTCTTCCCCCATTGTGCAAGTAAGAAAGCTTCAAGCGAGACTCCTTCCTTCTCTCCCACAATCTTGACATGGTATCAAAGCCTTGTTCGTGGTAAGGAGCTCAAGAAAGCAAGCCAAGCTCGCGGTGTTCTGGTAAGAGGAGCAGTGTTGCTTTCATTTTCTGTTTTGGGAGCGGATCTCTGCAGGTAGCACAGCCAAAAATTGCAGGAGTGCATTGTCTCAGGTTGAGACGCCCTTCGCGGTGAAGCAAGAGGGCAGTATATGCTGCGGGTGAGAGCTTTAGCTCCTGGCAACCCTGTTTTTTTGATTTGAGGCCATTTTGGGGCCTGTTTTGGAGGTGGAAGTTTTCTGCACGCACTCAGGAAAAGGCTCAGTTTTATGCTGTGCAGCCACTGTTCTACAGGTCGGTGAATAGTTACTGTAAAAATTGCATTGTATGCTTGTGCGCAGAGACATTGAGAGTTACAGAATCATCCCTGTTGCCTGTTGATGCAAAATCATCACTAGGAAGTGACTGTGTGGTCAAATACCACTTTCGCCAATTTTGCAGATTTTCCCTTGTGAGGGTGAAGCTGTGGTTTTTGCAGTGACAGAATTTTTTGCAGTCTTCTGTAATGGCATCTGATTCTCTTTCACAGATTTTCACTGAAAAGCTTTACAAGAACAACTTCCAAGCATGGAAGTTTAGAATGACGAATTTCCTTATGGGAAAAGGATATTGGAAATTTGTTGCAGGAAATGAAGAAGAACCAGTTCTTCTTGATGTTCCAATCAACAGCAAATGCAGGCATTTAAAACATGGCATGAGAGAGCCAGGAAAGTTATGTACTGGCTATCTATCAGCATTTCAGACTCTATGATTGTGCATATTCAGGATGCAAGTACGCCAAAGGAGGCATGGGATACTTTGTCAAAAATGTATAGCACAAATACGCAAGCCAGGAAAATGCAGCTCAAGCAAGAGTTGCACAATGTGAAAGAGAAAATATGAGCATCAACGACTACCACATGAAGGTGAAGAAGATTGCAGATGCACTTGCTTCCATTGGGTCACTAGTGGAAGATGATGATTTAGTTTCTGTGACCTTGAATGGTCTAGGAAAGGATTATGCACAGTTTCGGACATCCATTTCAGTTCGTGAAAGATTTCCTGATTTTGAGGAGTTGATTGCTCTTCTAATTTCTGAGGAACAGAGAAATGGTGGTGCATCTTCTTCAGGAGGAACTTCAAAAGAAGCTGTCTTCTACTCAAATGCTGGAAGAGATAGAGGCAGAGGTAGAGGAGGCCGATTTGGAGGCCGTGGCAAAAATCAGAATATGCAGCAAACTCAAGAAAACCAGTCCTATGGAGGAGGACGTGGTAACTCTAGAGGCAGGGGGAGCCAAAGAGGTCGTGGTGGATGGCAAAGAGGCCAAAATGCAAACAGTAATGTTGAATGCTATTACTATGGTAAAATGGGTCATATGGCTAAAGACTGCTATAAAAAGCAGAATGACATCATGAATGGAAAACTGCAACAAGGGAACTATGCATCTTCTAGTAGACAGGGTGATGACAGAAATGAGCATTTGTTTATGGTGCAGCACATGAACAATTCTGTGACAAGTGCTGAAGAAAGCAATGATGTATGGTATGTTGACTCAGGTGCATCAAAGCACATGACAGGTCATGCAGAATGGATGGAGGATGCAAGGAAAATGGAAAAACCAGGATTTGTGGAGACTGGTGATGATACTGCACATCCTATTGTGCAGATTGGAAAAATTCCTTTGTCTATGCAGGATGGGAAAAAGAAATACCTGTCTGATGTATTTCATGTCCCGAATATCACCAAGAATCTGGTTTCAGTTGGTCAAATGGTTGAACAGGGCTTGCAGGTCAGATTTAATCCTCATGGATGCTTTGTTGAGGATATGAAAAATAAAGGTCGCTTGATAGCAAAAGGAAAGAAGAAGGGCAGAATGTTTACATTGGATGCAGACATGTCTGAATTGAGTGCAACAATGTTTGCACATGGGACCGGTGTAGTTGCAGATATTGATATCTGGCATAAACGCATTGGTCATGTTAATGTACAGCGACTTAAATCAATGCAGGCACAAAATATTGTTGCAGGATTGCCAAAATTCAAGGTTGGAGAAATGCATAAGGTATGTGAAGCCTGTCAGTTTGGAAAATAGGCAAGGAAACCATTTCCTAGACATGTTCAAGAGAGTGAGAAGCCATTGGAATTAATCCACTCTGATGTGTGGACTACTAAAGCTGCATCTCTTGGAGGCTGTCATTATTTTGTCACTTTTATTGATGACTATAGCAGAAAAGTTTGGGTGTATTTTATGAAAAAGAAAAGTGAAGTTTTTGGGCATTTCAAAACCCTTAAAGCTATGGCTGAAAAAGAAACAGGTCTGCAAATAAAATGCCTAAGGTCAGATGGAGGGGGAGAGTACCTCTCAAATGAGTTTGCAAAGTTCTTGCACGAGCATGGCATAAAGCAGCAATATTCATGCAGCTATACCCCACAACAAAATGGAATTGCAGAAAGGAAAAACAGGCATATTGGAGAGGTATCTCGTGCCATGCTCAATGAAAAAGACTTGCCAGATTTTTATTGGGCTGAAGCAGTTGCTACAGCAGTCTACATAATGAACAGGACTCCCACTGCAGCAATACATGGAATGACTCCAAAGGAGAGGTATACTGGTAGGAAACCAGATATTTCTCATTTGAAAATTTTTGGTTGCATTGCCTATGTACATTTGCCAGATGAGTTGAGATCCAAGTTGGATCCAAAAGCTGAGAAGTGCATCTTTATTGGTTACTCTCTGTAGCAAAAAGGGTATAGATGCTATAACCCTTCTACTCGGAAGTTTACAGTGAGCAGAGATGTTGTTTTTGATGAGATGAGTAGCTGGTATAAACCAGTAAATGTGATTGATGATGTAGATGCACAAAATGGTAATGCTGCACAGAATCCATAACAGCAGTCACAAAATATTAGTGGACCTGGAGCATCTCCTAGCAGTGGTTCACATTCTTCGCCATGGACAGGCAGATTGAGATCAGGAGAATCTTCTCAAGGCAGT